>NC_037592.1:3404566-3704566 GCF_003073045.1 Pomacea canaliculata | reverse complement strand
CGGATTTCACTTGCGCAGTTTTGATTATTCCTGGGGTTGCAATTAATAATTAATTGGGAATATTTAGGAAATTTTAAAAGCTGGCTGTAAAGAATGTAAAGAAAGTTTTAAAATGTCATAAATGCTTAAACTATATGTATTACTAATATTAATCTGTTTTCTCTTTAACTGCCACGAACAGGCGCTACAAATTATTTGCGAAATTTCCTCAGTCGGCTATGAAACAAAAGGCCGATTACATTATTTTAGTGTGTTTTCTAAGAAATTTTATGTGAAGAAATGTAGTGCTGTGAATGTATGAAAATAGTTTAAAAGCTGACTTACAGGTGACCAAACCTGAAGGTGTGTGTACCTGATGTACTTGTCACGAGGGCAGCAGAACTGAAGTACATTCACTTTCTTGTGTATCATTTAAACATGTCAGGCTTCAGGTACAAGCCTTAAAATTCCAGTTAGAGCCTACATAATGTAGGTTGTCCTTAATTAACATGTAAGAAATATTTAAAAAAATCCTTTTTCCCTCGAACCTAATAACATGACTATTGTTGTAGATATTGTTTATATCTAACCTCTTGTGTTATTGTCTTTATTATCTTCTCCATTATTTCCTCGATGGCACCAAAGAGTTAGCTTTTAAGTTTAAATATGTTATTCACTTGTTCTTCGTGTTCAGTTATGATGAAACGGACTGGAAGATTTTCATCAGGAATTTATATGATGTTTCATCAATTCTGTAAAAAGATTGTATGTTGTAGAAGAATCGTATCATCAATATCTGTAAAATGTCTTTTATTTGCTGTAGATATTTGATTTCACGAGAAAATATTAAAAGTTTTTATGCTTTAAACATTTTTATGAATGTCAAACATTTGAGTATGATATTATTAGTTTACTCACTGGAGTGCATGAATTAAAATTTTGAATACCTTTTTTATGCATCTGACTGTCTGACTGTGAGGAGCACCGTATTGCTGCGTGTGAGTGTCCCTGTACGGGAGACATTTCTTTTACCAATACCGCGTCCATTTTGTGACCGTTGGTTAGATCTATAGATAGTCAGAAACGGACTGAAACGGACTACATATGCGGCCAATCGGGACTATCTGGCTGACAACACTCCCTTCAGTGACTGAGTATCGTCCTACCAAGTAGATCTATCACAATCCAAATACCTAGTTGAATCGGCGATAGATCTGCCATGATCGTGTTTTGAGCAGTGTAGTCTGCGTGTGTGCCTGTACGGCAGACTTTCACACTTCGATGTGTTAGACTGGCGCTGTAGTCATGTAGTCATGTAGTCATGCTGATCTACAGTCGGGACTTTCTGCTATCGCTGAGGCAGAAGGCCACACAGGCCCTTGATGTGAATTTCAGTGACATTCCGACACAGGGCGGGCAAAGAAAAAAGAAACTGAGAGGATCTAGAGGAGGAGTCAGACACAGACTGAAGAGGAGAGGATGCCGACATCCACTGCCAGCCATCACCCTGTCGAATGTGCGCTCTCTCCACAACAAACAGGATGAGCTCTCTGCGCTCATTAAATTCGATGGAGACTACCGACGTTGTGATCTCTTCTGTTTCACTGAAACATGGCTAACAGAGGAGGAGACATTCGGACTTGAAGGATACACAACGATTCGATTTGACAGGAATGCACAAGCGACAAACAAGCATGTAGGGGGAGGCTTGTGTATGCTTGCAAATGAGAAATGGGCCACGAACTACACAGTACGAGAACAGACTAGTACCCCCCATTATGAGATACTGACAGTGTCCTTCAGGCCGCATTATTTACCTCGTGAATTCGGCCAAATCACTGTGGTCCTCGTCTATGTGCCCGGCCCAGACTTCAACCTTGCAGCTGAGCACATTGCAGACACATATAATCAAGCGACAACAAGATCAGTTGATCAGCCTGTGTTTTTGCTCGGTGACTTCAACCGCTGTGATGTCTGTAAACTGCTCCCCTGTCTCCATCAATACGTCACGTGTCCCACCCGCCTCGACAGAACGCTAGACAGGTGTTTCGGTAATGTGCCGGCCGCTTATGTTTCCAAGTGCCGGCCGCCGCTGGGCAGATCGGACCACAACATTGTTCATCTGCTACCCACATACAGACAGCTCCTTAAACGTGAAAAGCCGACAACACTATGTATTAGGACCTGGACAAATGAAGCAACTGAGATGCTCAGAGACTGCCTAGAGGTCACTGACTGGGATCTGTTCTTCACTACCTGTGGAGACGACCTGGACTGTCTGGCAGACACAATCACCTCTTACATTACCTTCTGTGAAGAGTCTGTCATCCCTACCAAGCAGATCTGCAGCTATCCAAATAACAAACCATGGCTAGGTAAAGGACTGAAGCACTGTCTCAATGAAAAGAAGATAGCTTTTATGCAAGGAGACAAACAGAAAGTGAAAGAAAAGGAGAAGGAGTTCAGGGCAAAGGCAAGAACGGCTAGAGTGGAATACAGAAAGAAGGTAGAAAAGCAATTAATTGAGGGCAACGCAAGAGATGCTTGGAAGGGCCTGGACACCATGATGGGTAGAGAACGCAAGACACAAAGAGTAAAGTGTGATGACCCAGTGTCATTTGTTAATGAGCTCAACACTTTCTACGCGCGGTTTGATGTGAGAGACTTCAGCAATGAAGCAGAAAATATCTGTTCTTCACTGTCGGCAGCCACTGTCACCATCTGTGAGGGAGATGTTGTCAGAATTCTCTCTCATGTGAACCCACGTAAAGCCCCTGGACCTGACCACGTGAGAGGCAAAGTACTCAAAGAGTGTGCTAGTCAGCTGAGTGGTGTTTTTACCAGACTTTTTCAGCTCTCCCTTGACTCTCATAGTGTCCCCCGCGTGTGGAGAACATCCACAATAATACCAGTGCCAAAGAAGCCTCATGCTACCAACTTGAAAGACTTTCGACCTGTGGCTCTCACGTCTGTTGTGGCCAAATGTTTGGAGAGAGTTGTGGGAAGATTGTTAATCCCCACCATGGCTGATCGCCTGGATCCTTTGCAGTTTGCCTACAAGCCACGCAGGGGGGTGTCTGATGCAACTCTCACGCTTTTAAATACTATCCTACAACACTTGGACACTTCTGGCACCTATGTTCGGGTCCTGTTCATGGACTTTTCCAGCGCCTTCAACACGGTCCAGCCACACCTTCTTGTACAGCGCCTACTAGACCTGGATGTCAACACTGGCCTAGTTCTATGGATCAGATCATTCCTGAAGGACCGACCACAGAGGGTGGGTCTCAGAGTTCCACCGACAGGTACTATAGGGTCCAGCAGCTCGTCTGACGGAGTTTATTTGTCAGTGGATGGAATGATTCTGTCAGATGAGCAGATCCTCAACACGGGTACCCCTCAGGGATGTGTGCTTTCCCCCATCCTGTTCTCTGTATATACAAATGGGATTACTATTAACAGTGCTATTCTCAAACTTGTTAAATATGCAGATGACATGGCCCTTGTGGGCTGCCTGAAAGACGAGCAGTCCCTGTCACAGTACCTGGCCTGTGTGGGGGAGCTGGAGGAGTGGTTTGACCGCAGCTTTCTGGAGCTGAACGTTGAAAAAACGGAGGAGATGGCCTTTGGAAGAGCCTACGAAGGAAGAGATGGCACAACCCCTCTCTCCCCACCACTCCAAATCAAGGGACAGCAGGTGCAGAGGGCTGCTGTGTTTAGGTACCTTGGTACAGTGATCGACGGAAAGCTCTCATTTAGTGATCACGTGAACCAAGTGTACAAAAAGGCCCAGCAACGGCTGTACCTTCTGAGGAAACTTCGCAGCTTCGACGTCAGCTCTGGGGTGCTGGAGACTGTGTACAGGTCTCTTGTTGAGAGCATCCTCTCATTCAACATCGCTGCCTGGTATGGTCACCTACTAGTCAAAGACAAGGCAATTCTGGCCAGAATCATCCACCAGGCAAATAAAATTATTGGTCAAGCACAGCTGCCACTTTCTGACTTGTACCTTCATGCAGTCAGAAAGATGGCACATAACATCATTTCGGACCTGAAACACCCTCTCCACACCAGCTTCCAGCTGTTGCCCTCAGGGAGGCGCTATAAGGTACCACGCATAAGGAAAGCTGCCTGCCAGAGGTCCTTCGTGCCAGCAGCCATCACCATCCTAAATAAAGGCACAAGGACTCAGGAGGAATCAAACAGAGACTGAAGAAGAGTGAGTGCTGACATCTATTGTCAGCCATCACCTCGTGTGTCATTCTTGTCAATGACATTTTCTGGACGCAGCCGCGGTAAAGTTGAAGAAAAATGAACAAAGAGCAAAATAAACAACTGATCAATGCGTACGTGTCATCTACGGTGTCACCGATTACCGCAACTAAAAAATATATCCATGGTATTCATATTGCCATGGCATAGCGTCGCACGAACTGTTTCATCCTACACTTTGTGCGACTTTGTTGCCTGTCTCGCGGTAAGTCGCTGCGATCTGCGCGGTTCGGACACGATAGGGACTGTCATTTCTGGTACTGTCATCTGACACCACAGACACTGTTACTTCTGGCACCACAGGCATTGTCACAAGAGTTCTGTGGTGATGGTTTGGAAGAGTAGCATACCACCCTGGCGTCTCCTCTTCACTGTCGTCATCCTGAAGGTATGGCGCCTCCCGCAGTTGAATGTCCTTTATCTTGGAGTATACCAAATGATCGTCTAGGTACACAAGAAGGACTGGAATTAAAAAGTTCGGCATGGTGGTCTGCATTAACCTCTGGAAAGTGGCTGGTGTGGACGTCAGACCCATTGGCATCCTGGAACGGGCGTGTTGCCAGCGGCCCTAGCCAGTCCTTTTGTTGACAATGTCTTCTCAAGATGAGCTTCATGCACGGCTGCCTGTACTGCCTGCGCCACATCTGCGGTAGAGTCCATTATCCGATCAAGGACGTTCTTCCCTAGTAGAAGCGACACGCGCCTCCTGCGCTCACTTGTGACCACATCGACCAGGTCCTTGACCACCAGGATAGGAACGTCCTCAGACGCTGGCCGTAAACATGTCCACCACCGCCACTCCTGATTTTGTTTTAGCTGTAAGTCCTGTATGTACCCTCGTGCCCACTCGTCAGTGACCGTCGTTACCTCACTGCCGGTGTCGAGCAACGCCATCACCCAACTGCCATAAATGACAACCTCCGCCGTCGGACACTTTCCAGTCAGGCCAGCTACACTTTATTTCCCTGTCATCCTGTTACGGAAAACGGGGGCAGTCACTTTCCCTGACCGGTCGGGCTGCAGTCCTCCGAGATGGTGTCAATCGCCGCCACTTCGATGCTCTGCGCCGCCTTCTACCTCGCCTGCTTAAATTCTGGAGCTTCGCGGCGTATTCGTCGACCACCTCATCACGTTGCTGTGGCACTGATGTCGACATCTTTCCGTTCGCCGTACGCCTCCACTAGGACACCCAAGATCTTTCTCGGCGTATCTCTTGCGTCATGCGGAAGCATCAACACTCGACGTCTGGCAGGTCCCTCCAGCGAGCTCAAGATGTAGCCACGAGCCGCATTCTGACACATCGGGTTTATGGCGAGAGCTAACTCGACCTCTGTTTCAATCTCGTCGACACTCGTTGGTCCACCGGCAAACTACTGAAAGCGGACTAACTATATAGTATGCTCATAGAGCCTCTGCCCACCCAACGGATAGCATCATGGTCCTCTCTATGTACTAATCTTCTGTCGTGGGCTTCTGCCCATGATGAACAAATGTTTCTTTTTGTTCAGCAGTGCTTTTAGGCCCTTGGTCACCCAAGGTTTGTTGTTAGGATAAACATACACTGCTTTGATGGACTGGTGCAATCAACACTATTTTACTCCTCACTTTTATTTCTAACTGTGTGTTAAATGTCTGTATGGGTATGTGAGCAAAGACAAATTTCTGCCCTGGGTCTCCTGGGCAGACAATAAAGTCTGTTTTGATTTGATTTTGATTTGATTTGATGCGATGTTTTTGGTATTACAGTATCTTCATCTATTGCTGTTAAAAAGGAGCAAACAAACAAACAAACAAACAAACAAACAAACAAACAACAGACAGTACCGTAGTAGTTGTAAATGTCCACAATAAGAAGACCAAAGAGAAACAGGGACAAAGAAAAGGACTCACAATGACACCTGACAGAAACCTGTCTACCATGTGACCACAGGGTGTCCACTCGAAATGTTTTTTTAGGGGAGGAGGAGATCATCAGTGTTGATGTCGGTGCATCTGAAGACCTGTTTCACTGGACAGTTGGACAAAGCATCTTGACAGCAAAACTTTTGAAGTTAAACTCGGGTGTGTACAGTTAATTCTGCCTGTCTGTCACATGAATGATGGGTCAACATCTATAAACACCGTGTTTGAGAGCAAATGAGGGAGAAAACAAATGAAAAAAACTGAAAGAGCATCCACGTCATTTTACGATTATCCCCCTTATGTGAACTCTTTTTCATTAAGCGTGTACAGATGGTTTATTCCCTCACGTACACTATAGTCTGTATTAGAATTTCATGGCCTGTGGATGTTGTTTGAACTAAAATCAAACTTCCTCTCGATACGAATTGTGTCGAAATGCGCTAAATATGTTTCATAAAAATGTTTTAAAGTTGACTGATTTCGGTCACACGTGTCACCCACGATACACCTATGAAAGATGGACAAAGAAACAACAACAACAACAACAACAACAACAACAACAACAATCTGGACATCACGTTTTTATTGATAAGGACCCCATTGACAGCCGAAAATAGACTTTGTTATCACATCAGGACGTTGCTGGCGAGAGAATTGGAGGACAACCTCTCTGTCTGTCTGTTGGAAGTGCTTATCTCCGGCTGTTGATGGCGTTGTGGCAGTTGGCGAAGGTGACGAAGGTTTTGTCCCAGATGCACTCTCGCTCCATGGCGCCGCCGTACCACTGACCGCACACGCGACAAACGTTCAGAAACTCGTCGATGCCTTGGTTTGGCGGCACCCTTGGTGTTGACAAGAGGACAGATCAAGAAAATTTTCATTAAAATGTTTTCATTAAAATCTTCTTGCATCAGCACAAACACGTAGGAGGGTGCTTGACTACACAACCCAAGTAGGCATATAGACCTTAAGGTGGGTCCCACCGCACATTAACAATGCCAGGATGTCTTCAATAATCCCGGCTCGCTCATTGCCATGGTAACATTCATCGGAGGTATATAATTGTTTTAAATAAATTTGAGAAAGCCTCACTCACATGCCGGCGTAGTGTCTCATCCCTTGAGAGTGGGAAGCAAGGAGGACAAGTCCCAGAAGCACAACAAGCAGGATGAGGATGACCTGCAATCACAGATGTGGCTTGCTACATTTCTATGTAGAGATGGTCAAAAAAGTGGATTATTTGTTAGGAGCGTATCCAGACAGATTTTAATGAATGTTCATGGTGGAAAAGTTCTCTGGTCGTCCCTGAATCTTATTATTAAAGCACACCAAGCGATGGATAGTTTGTTAGTTCTGAACTACTGAACCTGATCAACCAAAACAACAAAGTTAAGTTTAAGGGAAAAACAAGAAAATGTTTTAGTGACCATCGAGATCAGCCACCCTTTGAGGACGTTTACATGTTCCAACCACCACCGCCATTTTAGCCTCGTCTCAAATATAAAATACAATCTGTTCACCAAAAATAAATTATAAAAGACTTGTGATTATTAGTTATAGAGTGTGCAATGACAATGATAGTGTGTACAGAAATCGTTATGATCTTGATTCAGGCCTTTCTGTTTTCAGTTGTCAAGTCGGGTTAAGTTATTCATCATTTTCGAGATAACTAATGTTAATACTAAACATTGAAATACTAATGCTAATTAATACTAAGCATTTAAACATTCAGAATCATTTTTCTGTATAGGAGTTTCTCTTGCTTTTAGAATGTTCGATGGTTAACTACAGACTTGGCTGGTATTGTCCAGAATTCAACTTGAAAAAAAAGGAAATGGCGATTGCAAGTGTAATGGCTAAAATCTCTTCATACAATCGTTCGTGACTACGACTCACTATCGTGTCAGCAACACTAACTAACCTCGTCTATTAAAGTGTTCTGAATATTGACAGTACAAAGAAATGTCAAACGCAATATTTACGAGCAGAAATGTTGAAAAAACACGAGAGCTAATGACTTGCCGCCCACCTGTAGTAAAGTAATTACAGGTTGTGGAAGGATGTTGGGAGCTGGCAAGTTGTGGAGAAAACTTTGTTTGGAAAAGCTGTTGACGCATTGGCTGAGTGTTCCAGTTAAAACAAAAAATGTAGAATTTTTTCACTGAAAGAAACTTGATTTTTTTAAGCAAGGAACGAAATGCCAGACGATAAAGGCAGAGTGCTTGAAAAAAAAATCTAGACGACGAAGCTGATAAAATGAAAACCAAACTACGGCAACAAGAGAAACAACAGCCAAGTCTGCTTAGGTGAAGCAAGGAAAACAAGAACATTTTTAGAGAATCCTCCTTCATTATCCCCAATTATAGTGAAACCTTTAACATTTCAACACTCAGGAACCTCAACACCGTACAGCCCTTACACTCAGTTTGTCTGGCTTCTTAAACCAACCCTGATGTTCTTTGTAAATAACATTTCGGAAGACGAGGTTAGTGCCTACTTGTATGTCACACTTTTAGCACTTTTATATATCTCTCTCCCTCTCTGCCTGTCTTTATATCTCTGTTTTCCTTCTACAAACGCAGCTCCTTCCTGGTCTGCTGCTGCTACTACTCCACCACTTGGCGCTTTCGACGATGAATAGATAAAGATTCTTTATCTGTTTTCATATCTGTAAACTGTTTTAAAAGTTACACTGAATGCCAAATGATGTTGACTAAAATATGACTGGAAAGTGGAGGACAGAAATCGTTGTCAGCGTTAATGGTGTCCCTCACACCTTCGCCTTGTACACCTTTGCAATCATGTTACCTGTGCCTTTAGTCATCAAAACCACAGCAAAGTCTGCACAGTTCAGTCCACCTCAACTACTAGTGCACAACATGACAAACCTCTTGCCTTCTGAATGCTACACATAAGCATATCATGTCCTTTTTCCCCAATCGGTCAGGCCATCTGGCCATCCAGCCATCCAGCCAGCCGTACTCGGAATGACAACTCATAGACAGACGGGAAGAATAGGTCAGCCGGACGGAGAGAAGGGTGGGTAGCCAGATAGACCAACGGGTAGATTGGAGAACGAATAGAATATGTTTTTTTAAGTCCACGAAATTGCAACCTACCTTCATTTTTTAGAACAAGCGAAGACCAAAACCAAGGCAGGGGCAGATAACGCTGGCTTCCTAGGGTGGGGAACTGCACAGGTGCTGGAAGGGAGGGCACAGAGCACGGTTGGAGACAGAGGAACCGCCAGACATCGCTTTTATAGAGATCCCCCTCATCTATCTGCCGCCCTGCCTCGCACGTGGGCCCATGTCATTGAAAAAATGCTTTCTACGGTGTCCACTGTCATGCGCACAGGACGTCTGCCAATAGTCATCCATCTGAACTCTGGACACTCAGGCGTGGGAGGTCAACAGGAAGATGGTCTGTGCACGTAGCACAGGGGATGCTTCTAGTCTATATTCAAGATCATGTTTATAGCTAGTTGTTCAGGCCACGTTGATATACTTTGTTAATTACATTGTATGTGTTTGATGTTTACATGCACTCACCATTTTATGTTTGCAGGATGCATTTGTTTGCTGGGTATGTCGATATGTAGGTGGAGAAGGACATGTTGTCCGTGTAGTTTTCATAAGTAATGATCAGTGTTCAGTTGTTGTAGTACAGTTTGGTTACCATGTAAGTCAACTTCTGATTAGACGGTTTGATCTCGGGTGAAAAGAAAAAGAAAGGAAAGGAATAATAAATGAAGGGGAAAAAGCGAATATGGAGCCTAAAGGCTCACAGGAAATCAGTCAATCAATGACGTGGCACTAAGTAAATAATAAGAGTACCTGTCATCCCTGTTTTAACATTTGTGCAATAATAATCATAATAATAACAATAATAATAACAACAATAACAATCGTAGAGGAATTATAGCGCCTTTCTCCCATTTGAAACGAGGGTCTACACGCCTTTGTACACAACAGGAAACATTCTCTCCTCTTTCTTCATAATTATTATAGTTCTGCAAGCATATTGCAACAAAAAAAAAAAAAAAAAAAAAAAAACAACAAAAAAAAACAAATACAACAAAAAGACGTAAATGAAAACAGCAGAATTGTATTGCCCTGTGAAGGAAAAGCGCAATGAACATCAGGATTGTATAATCTACCTGTGTATATGTTTTTCTTGTGTATGTGTATATATATATTTGTGTGTGTGCGTTTCTCTCTGTGTGTGTGTGTGTGTGTGCATATGTGTGTGTGCGTGTGTTTCTGTGTGTATGTGTGTGTTTATGTGTCTGTGCATTTTTGTGCGCGTGCACAAGATTTTGCATTGGTTTCTGTCCACATTTGAGCTGAATAATTACCTTAAGTTAGAATATTTTACCAGACTCGAGTCTTATTTTTTCTGCCCCTGCCAGACAAAACCTGAGCAAACAGCCACAATGCCAGTCCAGTGTATTCCATATCCGTTGACAGGAAATAACGCACAGCCATCTTGGCCACACCCGAAAACCCACTGCCCACCCTCTTCAAAGAAAAGAGATGTGTGATGTGAGAACTGACATGTTGTTGTCGCCTGTTATAGCTCATGCTTTAATGTGACATCTGTCACTGACATGTTTGCATTGCCTTATACAGTGGAACCTCCGTTGACAAACTTAATCCGTTCTGGAAAGTTGTTCGTTATCCGAAATGTTGGTTATCCGAAACATTTTTTCACATACGAAATAAATGAAACAGATTTAATTGGTTCCCAGCCCCTGTTGACTCGCTATGTACAACTCTGACGTCTGTGCGAGTGGCCTTGACCTATACATGCTGATGTTTGTGGGTGTGTATCTTGAGAATGGAAAGGGTGGATTACTTTGAATTCGGCAAGTCTTATCGTGAACGTATCATTATCTGGTATCATTAGACATTATTCCACATTAGTTTTTTACTTGCATGTAAATCTTTCCAAAGTTAACGTACAAACAAATAACTGAAGAATTTACAGAAGATCTTCGTAAGGATGTTTTCTAAATGTAAATTAAAGTCTTTTTACGGGTAAGACTCTCCGACTCCGGTAGCCTCTGTGTTTATTTTCTTCTGTCTGTGAATATTTTTACTGTTAATGTTATTTGCGTCGCTATGATATACTTTAATGTGAAATCTGTATGAAAGACCCCTACAATCATTCAAACATTAAACAGCGCTCCGGCTATGAAATATTTCTCTATGTGCAAGAGACATAAATTGAACCTGCAATGCCAACAACTATACTGAAATCATTAAATTCCACACACTCCTCTATATCAACATCATTAAATGACAGTTTTCTATGCAGCAAGAAAGCTTTGTGACTCCTTTGAAAACGAAAATAAAATCCCTCAATTAGAATTGGACAGAAGGTAAACTCTGCTCCATAACGACAGGTGTTACTGGTCTCGGCCATCTTACAGACAAAGAAACCCTCCATGCTTCTCATCACTTGGAAGGCAACAGGCGGGCGAAATGTGTTGCTGGGTGCACGAAACGTATCCTCCTCCTCATCATCATCATGTAGAGGAGGTCACTTCTCGATTGTTCCTTCTCCCGAAAATTCAAGAGTCCCATAAAGTTTACCGAGATAGACTTCGTAAGCAGGGTTCTATCTGTATGACTTTCTTATTTTTCTTGTTGTTGGCTGTCCGAACTCTTCCTCAAAATCCAGCTATCCCAGATACATGCAGCAGGGCTTCTGCTTACGCAAAAAATTGCGTACAGTACGCATTAAAAGTTCGGAGGACCCCTTCAATTTTCGTCAATGAGGTCCCAGGGGACCCCTTCAAATATGGGCGAAGAACAGATACAAAATTGGGTTAGTATAGTGTCTGACATCGTAGCTCAATCTATTGTTGTCGTCTGCTACAAGGTGAGAGTTACTTCCCTTGCACTGAGTTTTTTTTTTTTCCCTTTACTGGGGAGAGTTCCTTTCTAAAATGTTGACAGCGTGGTTGAAATCATCGTCTCAGAAACGGAAAGAAAGTGAGCATCCCAAGTACAGTGAGCATAAGCTCATCATAGATGCTTGCACAGACTTCATGGCACAGAAATCTCGCCGTTTCTGACTAGACATTACAGTGCTTGGTGTGCCTGAAAAAGTATGTTGATGTAACCAACACGGCTACATTGATTTGTTGTTGTTTTTTTCATAGTGTGAAGGGACCCCTAAGAGTAAGCCTGGGACCCCTTAGAAATCTGAAGAAGGGGTCCCTGGGACCCCAAATAATTTAACCTTAGCAGAAGCCCTGCATGCATATACAACATAGTATATGAACTTCATACAGTAGTACAGCAGTATATACCGTAAAACACACGGTGTATACACATGCATAGATGTATGTAAGGTAACCAGACGTCCCGCTTTTGACCTCGTGTCCCGCCTGCTCATCAGGCGGGACGCCCAATGTCCCGCTTTCTGGCAAGTCCATCAAATGTCCCGGTTGTCTTTAAAAATCACTTTTTTCGGCGTTCTTTGACGGTGACGACACCATCATCGGCGCGTGTCCCGCTTTCGCCCCAGAAACGTCTGGTCACCTTAAGTATGTGTACTACATATACACAGCAGTACACTAGTGCGTGTACATATAATAGTCTATTAGTACCCATACATAATAATTAATAAATATATTGTAGTACATTAGTACACATATGGTAATTAATCCATATACAGTAGTACATTAGCGCATATACATGGTATATACATTTGTAGTACTTACAGATAGAAGTATGTGTTGCACATGTATAGTCATAGTTGTCGTACATACATGAATGCAGTGTATGTGGCACGTGCACACGATGGTTTATGTAGTGCGTGTGTGTGTGTGAGAACAATTATAATACAACATAAATGGAGTTAAATAAATATAAAAACATTAACGAAAGCATTTAAACATAAGAAAACTTGTCGTTTTGACGGCGTGGGTGGATGGAGGTGTGGGGAGGAAGGGGTGGAATTACTGATTGGATTCCCCCTCCATGAGCACATGACATTGTAAAAACGGGGGTGACTTCCCTTTTCTGTCGCTTTGAGGTTGAAGGAAAAAAACTTGTCCAGTGTCTGTTGCTTCTGACTTTTTTTGTGAAACTCTTTGGTAATACATCACATTATCATTGAACACGTTTAGCCTCCTATTGTCTATCGCACTGTTCGGGAAAGACTTTTCTACAGATTTTTCTTTGGAGCCATTATTGAGGATTATCTTATTAAAATAAAGCACAACAATCACTAAATAAGAAGGATGCGCATAGCTAAGGAACGACCGATCGTAACTGTGTCTCGAGCACGAATGATGACATGCTGGTCGGTCACGTGTGGTTCACGTGGCTGTTCGTTATCCGAAATTTTGTTCGCTATCCGAGACAAATTTTTAACGAATGTTTTGTTCGTTATCTGAAATATTCGCTATCCAAGGCGTTCGCTAACCGAGGTTCCACTGTATAGCTCATGCATTATATGTCAGATATAACAATTTCGGTTCAAACGCCCATGCATACTCTTCTTCACTCATGCATTATGCGCACCTGCAAGTCTTTACAATCAATTGCTTTAAAGGCGTTCATTGCTTTAAAGGGAGCATCTTTCTTTCGGGCTCACCTCATTACAAGATAGTGTTTATCAAAACCTGAGTTTGTAACACCACACCACATTAAGAAACAGGCTACAGACATCACCAACTCACAGACACTGACATCAGGGATGAACTCATTGCTGCAGCTGGTGTCTAATGGCTGGTCATGAATAAACAATACTTCTTGTAAAAAAAATGGTCAAAAAATTCCTATTTAAACAAAAAGAAATAGGTTGAATACATTTTAGTGTACAGAGGGTAAAAACTGTCTTCATCTAAATGTGTCTCTCTTTGTCTCTCCGAGTGCAAAGTGTATTTATTATAATATAATGAAATATTATATGTGTAAAGATAGTGGTTTTTCCTCCTGCCTCCCAGTGGTGGAGTTTCCTCTTTCGCAAAGAGGCTACAATGTTAATGATAGCCATTCTGACTCTATAAGCAGTTTGTAACTTGAAATAATGATTTTTATATCTCTCTTCTTTTTATACGAATAATTAGCAAAAGTTTTATCAAAGCCTTTTCCCAGGATGAGGTTCTTTCTTGATGTAAGAATAAGTGTGTACCAGTGTTCCAGGGAGGAATATTTTCCGTTCAGTTAGCATTATAGGACCGTTGAGGTGTAAGATTCTCGTGTGTTTTTGTACAGTGGCCCACGTGTAGCCAGAGCTTTGCAGATGTACATCTAAGAGCAGGTAACAACAGCGAACTGCAAGACCTTACCAACAGACTTACTGATACTGTGATTGCATACAGACCGGAAGCCAGCATTGACAAGAACAAAGTCAACGGCAAGGATTCAGCAGAGATTTTGAAGATAGTTTCAATCTAGCTGCTGGCAGGAAAAAAACTTGTTATTCTGGTAAGTCACGTGGGCCAGATGGCATCTACCGTTCGCAGGACACGTCTTCAAATATCTATTTGTCTTACTTGTCCATCTTCATAAACATTGTCACTATTCCCTTCTTGTTTTGACTTAAATTTCCATTGTCAGTCAGGAAGAGCATGCCTGGCTGCCTTTCCACGTATGTTACTAAGCCTCGAATTATCTTTCATTATCCCCTATTATCCTGTGAGTTGTATGTTATCTGTTTTCCCGTCCCTGCAAGAAGCAGTCTACATGTGACATCACCAACAGCAATAATAACAATGTCTTATCTGGACTCTACTGTTTCTTGTCGACTTCCCTCCTTCAACCACTTCCTCAGTCTACCCTCCCTTCCCTCATCCCCTCAACATCTCTGATGTGTGGAGTCCGCTGTGCAGATCGTGTTCCCTGACTACCTGACTCGGAAACGTCCACATCCTTAAAAGGCAAAATTCTCATTTGTTTGAGGACAGCCAGACATTTGACAAGTCAAAGCTTTTGCTTTTTGTCAGAAGCACGTTTTTTGTCTGTCTGATTTGCGATGGCCAGCCTGGACTATTTGCAGATTGTCCGACACTCGGCTCGACTAACAAAGCTTATTAGGCCAGCGACTGATGGTTCATTTGAAACTTTTTTGAGCAGTTAAAATCCAAACCACAATTATATGTACGTAAATTCTGCTTCCACCTTTTAAAAATATCTGTACACACATACACACCATAAAATGGAAAAAATAAAGATGCTAAAAGGAATGAAAAAAGCTATAGTTTCATGCTTTATGCACATGACCGCAGAACAGGCGGAATGGAAGGACATCTGTCAGAACATGGAATGGTCAAAACATGTTTAGGGCATGCCTTCGGTATTTAATGCGTAAAAGAGAGCCAAAACGAAAGAAGAAAGGAAAGAAAGAATAAATACTTGTGTTCTGTGGGTGCAAGAACAAATTAAATGCATTTTAGCCATTTCTTCAGTAAAGTGCAGAGTGCAAATGAGTGGACTGGTCGTCCTGTACAGGACCTGCTCATTATCACCTCAGTCCTGCACGTGGCGGCCTTTCTCAGTTGTCAGTCCATCCATGTGCTCCCCCACCCCCTAATGACCGGTACCAAGGGACGAATGAATTATGGGAAAAAGTGCTTGGCACTCGACTAGCCTTCCAGAATGGATTGTAGTAGAGTGGCGAGATACCGCTTACCTGGAGAGAACTGAGTGATCTCTTCCTTGGCCGTTGTTGATCAGGAGCCCAGTGTCATTGTTTACTAGGAAGAAGAACCCCGGCTGGAGTACTGATTGGGTCGGAAAAATGTTCAAAGCAGGTGCGGGCATTAAATTTTTATCGTCGATCCTGTTTTTTTTAAATTAAAAGTAGTCAAAGTTGAATGTATTGATTTGTATAATACTATTTTAATGTAATAAATATGGGGAAAGTCCCAAAGTTTCTCGTTTTTCCGAGGACTGAGTCTCTAGAGTCAGCGACTAAAAACTCCGAGAGCAAAATCGTCTACAACCATCTTCCGGGTGTCAGTGCGTTTGCGCCAATTAAGAGCCGGAACTCAAATGAGCAATCAATACGAAACCAGCTCGTGGTCGCCATTTAATTAAGAATTTTAATTCGTCTTAGTCAGCAGCAGATGTCGCAATGTTTTACATTCAATGGACGGCTTTCTCTCACTCCCAACCACCAACCCACAAACCCTCCTTTCCAGTCTTTGTGAATAGTGTATGTAGGCCACTGATGATTTTATGGCTTCACTGGCACTGGAAACAGCAGCATGGTAACAGTATTTGCTCAGTGCACCTAAAGGAGGAAAAACCCACATCCCGCGTCAATGTTTACTTCCTAGAACTTCACATATTTGTAGAAATTTGTCCTGCTGTGGGGAGCTCTCCTGGGGAGAAGAGGTAAAGGTGAAGACTGTGAGTAAAGAGAGCCGCAAAGTGCAACGGTAATGGCATCACAGCCGAGGCTCACCAGCTTCCGTTGGTCTGTCTACGTAATGCGCATGTCTGAATCTCATATCTTCAGCAGGAATGATGATGGTCTGCTTGAACCCCCAATTTTTTTAACTTGATGTAGATAGGTTGGCTGGACATTGGGTGTCTTACGAAAACATTTCTCATACATAGTCGTCTTGCTGCTGAAATCACTTCGCATGGAATAAGTTCTTGTTACGATGACAATAACATTTAATGACAGTCCAGTTCAGCTCCAATTCGATTTTAACAGTTTTTGTTAGTGATAGACAAACTGCATAATTGCAGTTTATATGCAATTTACCTAATTATAACAAGAAAATTATGGTCAAGTCTAAAATGTGTGTAGCTGAAACATCGATTCTTGATTGCGATCAGAATTTACATTGGCTATAATATCGCCATAATTCAGTCATAAAGATTTAGTTAAGTGTAGTATGAAAACCATGAATCCGAACTGTTTTACCTTGTGAAAAGTTTCTGATATAGTTCTGTATAGTCTGCGACCTAACAATCAGGAACAGCACCCGTGCAGGGGGACGAAAGGGGACGAAAGAGGCCGGTTTACGTTGACCAGCACCATAGTCGATCATTGTATCTGCTCCAGAGACTTGAACTTTCCCTAAATTTAGTCTCTAGTACCTGAGAGCATTCAAAGCATCTGCTCATGAAACTGGGCGCCATGTGAGACAAAGTCAACTACTTCCAGAAAGATTACTTGGGATGACAGAAAAACCTAGCTCTATTCAGTCATTAATGAAAACTGCCCACCACTAGACATTTAATGACAGTTCGCTGCGCCAAACACAAATTTTATCACAACACTCGTGCTTTCAACACCTCATCCATCTAGTCTGTACAACGAGTGATAGCGAGGCGGTGACCCGTACTCTCATCTTTTAATTTCCTCGTAATGGTTTGCTAGCAGCGCGTCATAGTCGATGTACCAGGTCAGGGTTCCGTTGACCGGATTCACACCTAGGGCAGGCAACTCGTCGACGATGCCCGTTCTTGAGTGGGCCTTCTCCAGCTTCTCTAGCACCGCGTGCTTCTGGGAGCCCATCACCAGGAAGGCCACGCGCTTGGCCCGGTTAATGAGGGGCAAGGTCATGGTCATGCGAGAGGGCGTGTCCTTGGGTCCGCTGTCCGTCAAGACCACGAGCGTTTCCGAGTCGGCGCTGAGTGTAGGGCTTCTGGGAAACAGCGACGCTGTGTGACCGTCCTCACCTAGGCCGAGGAGGATAAAATCCATCTGCAGGTTCATGACATGCTTACGGATGCTGTCAGAGTAGAGTCTGGCACCTGCCGAGAAATTTAATATCATTACAACAACAATGAAACGAAATTACTTTAAAAACACTGCAATTAAACTATCGTTCTGGAATTTTTGCTTAACGTGAGTGTGTGGGGTGTGTGAGTGTGGTATTTTCACTGGAAACAAATAAACCCAGACTTTGTCCTGGACCTTGCAATTCGGGATCACAGATACGACCGGCCAGATCGACTGGCATTGTGTGAACGTGCGACCAAGGAACCCCCGCTAGTCTCAACAGGTGGCGGTCCAGGTGAAACAGGTTTGAGCGGAAATCTCCGGCAGGATGAACACATCTCTCGTCCACCTGAGAAGAAAACCACTACAGGTGAATTTACGAGAACAAAAATCAGGCTTTGTTCCGGACATCGAAATTGAAGACTGTGAATGAAACCAAATAAGGAAGCAAGTGAAAGAAAATAACAATTTATAATAGTAGGGAAAAAGGTCACACGTTTGTAAGAAAGATCTGCTACTGACCTGCCAGACATGAATGTTGGCCCAGTTCTCGCTGGCAAAGCTGTGCGCCAGCGCCTGCCACAGGAGGATCGGCGAGGTACCTCCTGAAAACGCCACGTGGAACACCCCCTTGCTCATAATATCTGCCTCCGCCGCAGTCTCTATCTCACGCGCCAGGTGCAAAGCCAAAGACTCTCTCGTCCCGCTGACCAGTCGGTGACCTGCACAAAACTACACTGATCTAGAAAAACAAAATACACGTTGAAAAATTTTTTTTATATGTATATATAACAGTGGTATTTATACAGCGCATTTCCCCATGTAGACACGAGCTCAAAGCGCCGAACACGACAGACAACCAGCAAACTGTGAGTCGACCATACAATAAACAATAAACAATCCATGACTAGATGAAGAACTAAGGAGTGGGCAGAGCTGTACTCCTGATAAAGCAAGATATTTGTTTTTTAGACCAGATTATTTGGTTTCGAAAGTATACACAGGCCGAAGAGAGAAAGAGAATTCCAAACATCGGGACCAGCAAAGAAGAACCGTCTGCCATTTTCTCCCGACTAGTGTGCAGCAGTGTTGTAATCCTAATGATAAATGCGGTTTACATGTGACGGATAGCAATAACCTTACACAAAGAATATTTATTGTTTTAGTAAAGACTGTAAAGTGACAGAAAGCTAGTTAGACATGTTCTTTCTATTACGGAGAGTCTGAACAGACTGTCAGAAGACGACTAAGTTTGCGCGCAATGGCAAGGTCACTGCGGATTATAATTTACAACCTGCCCAAACATTCAGTTTAAATTTTTTTTCCTCCAACTGCTCAAGTCGTGCTTGATAAAATAGTGTTGTCAGGTGCGTATAAAAAGCGTGTTGAGAAGAGATCTCACCCAAGAACGAGGCTGGTGTCTGCAGGTGCTGCAGGTGAGGGGCAGGCCCCTCCCTCGTCTTCTCGCCTGCGTCCTGGTCCCTGTCCTCTGCCGTGTACGCCAGCCGCCCGCCCTTGACCTCAAAGTTGAGCAGCGCGGCGGGGTCGCCCGCATCGTAGATTCGTGGGGGTCGGTTGGGACTGGGCTCGATCACCTGGTCCCAGATCCGCCAGGCCAGAAGCAGCTCGCTGGTACTGATGAACCTCTCACGCCTGTCCTGCAAGGCGTCGTCCAGCACCGTGGTGTAGGCGTCGGACTGGCTAACCGGCGTGGCGTGGAAAAAAGCGTCCGGCGAGGCACCGTGGTACTTCTTGAGCGTGCCGAAAACTTCCGAGTCGAAGGTCTCTTGTAAGCAGTCGGGCCAGACTGGCTTGCCTAACGACGTGGATACCGAGATCAAGGGCTTGCCGACTCCTCCGTGACCGATCTGAAACACCAGCTGTTTTGGGGAGGAGTACGGCGACTGACCTCCCTTTCCATTTAAGGTGACCTCGCTGGCGTTGACCTCCGACCGGTAGGCGTGGCCAGCACCTTCGCCAAGGTGATAGTCATCGTGACAACCACTGACACAGACGCGGTTAGGCTTGAAGACGATCCGTATGTAGCTGGACCGCTCGTCCATCTTCTTACCGGACACAAGGATGAACGGGACGTCGGCCCAGCGAGGGGACTGAACCTGGGAAAAAAGATCAAGGGTCAAAATCGCCTCAAAAACCTCGGCAAAACTGCTTTACTCCACCTCATGACATTCGACGCCCTGATGTGTCAATCACTTGTGTCTTTGATCATTAAGCTGTGTACATGGAAACCCATGTAAGCCCCTATTTGCATCACTGATCGCTAAAAGCCGGAGGCCTCTGGAAGACGCGGTCCCGCACTGTTACTTTTAAATTACCGAAAGAAGTTAAAAATTATCTATGGAAACTTTCGATTTCAAAAGCGGCTTTGTCTCCCACTGGCACGAGTGCTTTTCTTACGAGATAATACGAGTTTCAAGTTTTCGTGTGAACTTTATATCTATTATCTGTACCTGCAACACTAGTTCTCGTTTCACATTCATTACACAGCACTCTGAAAATAAACTATTTCTATTGGTCCCTCTTCCCTCTTATTTGTAAAATTAATTTATATAAGACTGATTTAAATATTACATCGATATTTAGGAATTATATCTTTTAGGACTGCTGTCTATTTTCTGTACTTCCAACATCAGCTGTCTTTCTATAACAGTTTGTTAAGTGGCCCTAAGACTACGCATTATTTGTTTCGTCTCGCTCACTTCGCTATAAAATTAATTTAAAATTATACAACAGGGAAAAAAAAAAAGAACACAAACGACAGGAATTACACAAGAAACTTGAATGAATTTGGATCAGAGGAAACGTGTTTCCATGACTTAATTCTTGGCTACTTTGACATAACAATACAAAATACACATGTAGGAAAACGGAATTTATGCTAGTAAAAGAAAGCTGTTTACGCAATGATTTGGAGCGAACCCATTTGTCTCATGGCAGATTATGTTGATGAGCACAATCTGGCAGCTACGGATTGTCGGTGACAAACCTCCAGTCATATGGAACTACTGCTAACGAGTGTTCACTGATGCTAACAGAGACTCAGACGCTGAAAACTATGCCACTGCCAAGTACAAAACGGCGATTTACAAAAACTGTAATGAGGAGCACATCACTGCACAGTAGATGTACTGAGAAAGACAGCAGAGAGACAGAGGGGACACAACTTTCTTTGACAGTTGTCTCCGTTAACACAATATAAATCTGGTAAAACAACTCAGTGAGAACGAGCACAGGAATGTAGCGAGAACTGCACAAAAGCCAAGGAACAACGAAAACCTGGACTTGGGAAGGTTTGAACAGTAACAGCTCTAAACATCGGACACGCTGTGACGTGAGCATACCTTGACCAACGCTGCAGCGAACGTGGGAACCAGTGACGTCACGTTGGAGTCCGGCAGTTCGCGGGCTGCTTCGTAAGCATATGACGCGTACTGGCCCAACAACAGTCCTTGTGATGTCACACGGGGGATTTGTCGTAGTAGTCGTACCTGAGTGCAAATAACTCAAAATAACGCTCTGCTGTAATCTTCTTTTTTAGAATTAAGCTCAATATCTAAAATATAATAATAACAACAATCATAAACAATGTGTATAGCCTACTTCCTTATAGCAAGCAACTTGATGTGAATGAACAGATGAAAGCAAACTACAAACACAATGGCACATTTGTACACTAGAAAAACCGAGGGATCGGGGAGAAAAGGGGGGGAATATTGTGGAAAAAAGATGGTATTCACGAAAAAAAAAAAACCAGCTCTGCTTGTCTTATCATCAGGTTATGGCATGTATGGTCATAATCATCAAATTGATGCATGTGGTTGTAATGTCAACGCATCTGACAGACGGCTGGTTAGGGGTGTACTCTGCAAAACGGTTCCTGGCGACAACGGGGGCCACATCAAACCGTCAAATGACGTTAAAAAGTTAACTTCTTTCTTTAAAAAAGCAAAACTCTTCATCAGGCAAAGAGAAGCAAACATTGTCATTACTTTGGCTTCTTGTACAGACGTGGTCGACGTGGACAAATTTGCAGGCAGGTCAAGGGTCACCAAGGTCAGCAGTTGGGTTAGATGGTTCTGGAAGACGTCGCGAATGACGCCTACGTCATTATAAAAGCCAAAGCGCTCTTTTCTCCAGAGAAAACAGCAAAAAAAACTTAACTTTACTCACGTGTCATTATGTTGTTATTTGGCTTGAACAATGAACACAGAAAGTAGAGCACAGGTTATGAAAAGTTGTCGCGGAAAGAGAAATTAAGAAGACAAATTTGACGGAACCTGGCAGGTACAGGCAGAATCCGATATGTCTGTTCTGAGTTTCACACTTTTGAAAAGAGATGGTCTACCAGCTGCTAATTTAGAAGAGAAACAGTACAATGAGTCTTATCGAAAGGCGAAGGGAATGAAACTGCCGGAGAAGCTATAAAAAATAATTCTACACAGAATGATATCAGTTCGCCTAACTGGCTAGAGCAGGGGTCACCAACCTTTTTGATACTTAGAGCTACTTGAAGGGTACTGAGCAATACCAGGAACTACTTGTTTGATACAAACTTATTGAGTAACATACACGGTAGTATAGACAGGCCAGGTATCAACATGATGTAGACTTGTAGAGGGTGACTGTTGTCCCTCACTCTTCGTCATTGCCCGTTGACCTGCGTCATGTTTTGTGTCTGATACTGATCTGTGCATCTGTGACCCCATTTGTTATGTTCCTGGATTGATTTCTGTGTCTGTGAACCAATGCTACAGCCTTCCATTTGCCATTTGTGACTATTGTTGATTGCTGATTTGGTGCTCTGGCAAAACACACACACATTAGTAATCTATCTTCTGTGATATTATTCTTTTATGCAGTGAACAATTCATAAAACATCCGAGCAAAACATATTCGTATAAGCCAGCATGTGTGTTTGCCTTTAAACGTTAAAAAATCCGCATAGAATACCCAGACAGCCTTGCAACTACCGATGAACCTTGCTCACTCACTGTTTGATGTCCCTTCCGAGGTGCACGTGCAAAACACGTCCTAACCTTTCAATGTCGAGTTTCTGATGTTTGTTTCCACAGCTTCTGTCATCAATTCCTTTCAGCGGCCGGTCCGCGCGTCACGAACTAATCAGAATTGGTGGCTTCTTGTTCGAGGTGACGAATGCAAGCTGTTCTGGCCCTGCTGACGTATGAGGACGGTTTCCTAATTACGCGGCCATTCGGTCGTTGCAGCTGTCCTTGGTGTCGAGGGCAGAGGGCGCCAATTGGACAAGCGACTTGGGCGATGCATGAGCGCTAGGGAGGGAGTGAGGCTTCGATGGGTGACATTAATACCTGGTCACTGCTACTGCTCAGTAAGGGAAAGGTGACAGGTCTTCTCCCCCTGACTATACAGGCCCCACTCCTGTAAGGGGCCCACAAATTCTTCACACAATAAAGCTGATGGGCCCCAAGCTAAGAGGACAGAGTGAAAGAGATAAATACACTGGATCTTACTACTAAATCAGCAAACACTAATCACAAACATATATCGCAAAGGAAATAAACGGCGATGACCTGTCCTGGCATTCACATCGGCTGCAAATCGTGGGCCTGTACCATCCAGAAGCTGAGGGACCTCACGCTGTATTCTCCCTTTTTGTCTATTCTTTCCTCAACTTGTTACCTACACGTTGGTCACATTAGAACTTTTTTTTTTTGGTATACTACGTGATCCTTCTCACAAAACTCTTTTCCCTAAGCTGTGTCAGGATATATTCTTCAGTTAATGAAATAATATAGAATGCCTAGAATGCCAGTGCCAATGCCCTGCAGTTAATTTTATTCACGTGACTGTCAAATAACTGACAGGCTGAATGTGAAAACTGGTCCTGTACCTTGCATATGAGAGGAAGAAAGAAATTATTAAAAGTAGAAAGGTCTGAAAAAGAGAAACAAACAATAAACAAAATCTGATCAAGAAAAAAACAGAGTGGGATGTAAGGGAGAATGATACTAGAGGCAAAAGACAGAAAGGCAAGCAGTCTAGCACATAGCTATACAGAGACAGCATATAATCTGCATACAAAACCCACAGGTTTGCAGTGTTAACGATTCTTGCTGCTGAAGTCTAAATAATGCAGTAAGTGTGAATACCTTCTACTCCGACAGTTTCCTTTAAAAAGATCTCTACTCGTTCCACATGGTCTCGGTTGAGTATTCGCTCTAACTGAGGATTAGCAGCCCTGCAAATATGTCAGAAATAAAACACGTTGAAAATAAATGAGAACATCCTATTCTCTTTAACCATTACTGCTTCAGGCTGATCTCAACAAAATACTAAGAACGTTTCCTGTGCAAGCTGATTTAAGCTTGTGGACATTCTGATGTATGATTAAATCAGATCTTGCTTGGAAAAATGTCAGGACTTTTCTTTCTACTATATTTTCTGACTAAGGTGGCCAACTTCATCTATACCCCTTACTTTCTCATGTACATATAAAGCTCACGCATACAAACTCTCTCTCTCTCTCAATCATTCCGAGTCCTCACCTAAAAGGAAGAATTGTTGTGACCAAACTCTTTGCCAGGTAATGGTCCACCCTAAACAGCTGGTGCTCCTCAAACATACCCAACAGTTCATCTGAAAGTTCATCTGCAGACTTAAGATTCCGACCCTGTGGCTTTTCCAGAACTACCTAAAAAACAAACAAACAAAATAAAACAATGTTTTGAAAGAAAAGAAAGAGCATACTGGCATCCCTTATTCACCTAAAAGTTACTGAATTAATAATAATGAGGATTTATATAGCACTTTTCCAAAGATTTGCACTGAGTGCTTTACATAAATAATATATAATTATATAGAATGAATCGACAACTATGCACCCATATTCACACGCTCACTTCTACAGCACACACCCACTCACTGAATTGCATAAATATATTAATAAATGTTAGGCTCTTTTGTCATAACCACTTGTTTGCTAATGCAGCCTGTGACATGTTATTTTTAATTTGTAAGCAACATCTCTGTTTAACTGTTTTGTATGTGTGAAAAGATTTTTTTTCACCAACCTTGACAGAAACTCCTAGCTCAGAAATTTTGCAAGAGGCCTTGATGTTCTTCAATGCTGGCAGAAAGACCCTTGGAGGTACAGCAAGATAGATAATCATCTTTTTCTCAGTGTCTTTTGAAAACTGGCTAAAGGAATTTTCCAATGATTTACACATGGCCTGATAGTCTTCAGCACCAATAAGCTGAAAGTATGACACACTGTCATAGAACTCTCCTTTTTTAGAGGAACATATGGTGAAGGAACCATGAGCATCTGAGCACATCACATTGTTGTCAAAAATATCCTGCAATAAAAAGAGATAAAAAGAAGCTAAAAAAAAAGCACTTGGTGTCCATGGTTAATGTGTGACAACTGTTAAGTGTTATCGTGATACGTCTTCCTTTGTAATTGGATTTTCATCTAATCATCTTTTGAAAAATTGGGTATATCTATTTTATACATGGATTATTAAAATGCTGCACTTCAAATTTTGCGGTCACTAATTTCAATTATCATCACAGTTATCTTTGCTATTACTTTTCTTTTACATTTACCACTAGCATTACTAATGGATTATCCTTTATCTCTAGAACTGACACTGATAGCATTAATCAGAAGATTTTACAATCTCAAGTGCTTTCGTATTCCATCCATGGAATTACTAACAGGATATCCTTTATCTTTAGCACTGATCCTGGTAGCATTAATCAGAAAATTTTACGTGTTTTTGTAATGTGTCCATGGAATGCACTCTCTAAGGATAACCTGCTGTGGAAATGGGTAAAAGAAAAAAAAAATGAATTGCTGCAATCTTCTACAGTTTACATTCACAGGGCGATAAGTCATGTGTACAAATGAGTAGACCTCTCTAATCTCTGAACCAGCTGAATTTGGGCAAAAGACATTCTTGGCCATCATTTCGAAGTCTAAAAATGACAAATGTTTCAGTCATTTCATGAACTTCTTGCACCCCCTCTCTGTATGTCACATTTGTTTGCCCCGAGACAATTATCCAGGATACTTTAAGTAGAAGATGCTACAGTCTGTAATCTGTTGTAACATTCACATCAGCCTCCTGCTAGTTTAGTTGAACATTTGAACAAACAAGACTGGAGGCTCTGTAGCATGCTGTAAGTTAGTACATAAAACTCCCAAACAAACCCCTATCCTTTCAGCAGTGATTGGTACCTGACATAGCAAAGATGCTAAATGTAGCAGGTGAGAGTTGGGCTCGGCCTTCCACTTACTATACCTTATACAAGGTGAACCACAAATTTGCTTCTACTATGGCCATTAGTCATGAAACTTTTAGCCTTTTTAGTGGTAGCAACACACAGAAAACACAAAGAATATGCATGCACAACTGAACATTTTCACATACCTTTAATCTTGCAAATGCAACATTGGCATGAGAAGATGCTCCAGCTACAATTGAAAATGTGTGCTGCAGCTCACCATCAGTGTTTTCTTGTTTCATATATGCATTGAACAGTGCCTGCCACAGGTACTTGCGAGCAAGGTCACCTGTGCCTCCAAGAAGTAAGATACCTGTGTGAAGCTGTGAAGCATGACAGATATGCAGGCTATGCCACAACATGGTGACGAAAGGCAACATTACCAGCTGTCTTGACCAAATCATGTTTGGCGATAATCTGCAGAAAATATATGGTGCTGTTGTGGTTACCAGTTCTTGTCAGTAAGATGCTTGGGTTGGGAGGAGTTAAAAAAAGTAAATAAGAGAGAACAAAACTCCAGAAGAAAAAAGATTAAAAAAGGATGGGCAACTGGTCCAACCTGATAAATGTACTCATTCATAACAGAACTCCTTTTAACTGTCTCACTATGAACCCCCGCCACCAATGTTGTGTTTTAAATTATTCTTTTTAAATATTCTGCATATTACTGATATCCCCCTTCCATTCAAAATATTCTTTAAATGGATGCAAATATTAAAGATTTGGAGTGATAAGTTGTTTTGCATTAATTTGGGGAACAAATCTGATTTAGGGAGGCCAGCAGTCAATGCTCTATTCAACAATGTACCACACCAAAAGTGGATGGAGCTTTAAATTTAGTAATGTGATGACTTTAGAAGGCCTGTATGTAATTCTGAACCAATGCAAAAAAAAACAAAAACAAAACAAAAACATTAAAAAAAACCCCACTATCATCCAGTTCATTGAATGGAGTTTATTACTCCATGTACTACTGACCTTTGTCCAATGGAATCCTAACATTTCTGTATAACCATCTAATTTCTATAACACAACTTTTCTGAGTGTCTTCTCAATACCACTTAATTCATACAAGCAGCTGCTTTTAAGCAATGAGCAGTCATGAACAAACTCAAGAAATACTTCGGAATGCTCCAAAATGGCATGAATAAATGCTTTCATTGCACTTTCATCCAAAATATATCCTTCATGAGGTAACACTCTACTTAATGATTTTGCTTTCTCCTTTCAATGTACTACATGAGGACCTTCCCCCTTCCTCTTGCTAAGGCCAAGACAATAATTAACGTCAAGCAAACAAAAAATGACTTCAACAGCATCCCAGCTACAGCAGCCTTGAACCACTTTAAAAACTAGACAGAGAAGTGCAGGTCACCACCAAGAGACTGAAAGGTCACTCCACATTCAGACATATGTTTACACTGGACAGTCCCCATGTCTGCTCCTGTGCATGGCACCAATGACAATAGCCTACTTCCTGGAAGACTGTCCAGCCACCTGAAGAGCAGAGACATGGCCTGCTGCATGATACACTAATGGAGAAAATGATCTTCAGATCCCTGCACACAGCAGACTTTGTCAAGACGAAAAAGAAAAAAAAAGAATCTTTGACAAGAGCAGACAACTCTGTATAATCAGCCCCCCTCAACCCACAAAAAAGCTGATGCAATATAACACCACCACTGAGCAAGAAGGATCATGTGATTAGCACAATACAACATCATCACCCTCATTGCCACAGTTCTTCCCAGCGTTACTATGCAGAGTAGGGAAAAATGCATTGTCTGCTGCTGAACTCCCCATATCAAATTTCAGTTAATTTTCCAGTATTTAGTTTATTGTACTAATTTGATTAATGACTTAAAAAGTTACATCTTTTTTCTTACATACAGACTCTAATGACTGAAAGTATTACAATTTAACGTTATTACATGTTCAAACTGCCAGAAACTATATATTTTGCTTTCTAAAAAATTACCCATCCAGCCTAAATCATGGACTATGAACAATAGTGGGATATGTTTAGTCTATTTTAGTTCTGAAAACTGCTCATATGCATATGCACGTTAAAAAGAACTTAACTGAATTATATTTTACAAGTATAAAACTTGTGTAATTATAACATATTAGCAACATGAAAGTGAAACAAAACGTCTAAAAATTCGTCTGCTCTCACTTGGAAATGTTTAGTAATTATGCTATTTGCACCATTTGTATATATGCGAAACAGTTTGTAAGAACAATATACATTTTAGCAAGGATTTATATGATCATTTTAATATATGAAAAAATCTAAACTTTTTATCTTTATTTGGAAGAAGATATTGAAAGAACATTTTTCTTATGACTTCTTTTTAATCATGGCTTATCCATCAGTTCCGAAAGTAATTAGCATCTTCAAAGGTAATATTTTGTAAACAAATTGGTTAGATGCACAAACCAATCCTATCCCTGATAGGATATTTACACTTCGGTCCTGAAACTGTTCAATGGTAACAAAGTATGGAGCGAATTGCTAATAAAGTCTCAAGTTGAAAGTAGCCGACATTTTGAAAACTGGACACATCAAAGGTCGAACATTTAATGAAACGAAACAAATAAAACAACAACTGCGATTTAAAATTACCTTTACTTTTCTTATAGATACAGTTATATACAAATATTCAAATAAAAATATTATGTTGTTTTTTAAAACATGGTTAGTCGAATGGACTTATCTGCAGCGACTGGGTAAGGCCAAATGTAACCAGGAAAGGATCCTGGGTGATGGTCGTGTTTGTTTCTTGTGAATTCAGTCTAGCGGCTTACTTGAGTTGATGATGCCAGGAAACATGTCAACAGTTAGATTTGCTTGTGTCTGGGGCACACTTGGAGATATCGCCATAGTGTGTATAAGTGAGTAAACTAACGGTTATGATACGACTTCTAGGGAAGTGACTATATTCTGTGGTGCCATTTAGTCAAGTTAGACCACGAACTAATATATCCCACGTTCATGGTTAGACTGGGCAATACATGCCCATGGACATATCGCCAGCTACAACATTTATTCAACCTGTTATAGTAAAATAATAATAATCATCATAGGCCCGTAGTCCTGATTTAGATTAGGTGTGGGGCCATCATATGGATGTTACTACCAGGTCTCACTAAAGCTGTACTTCAATATAATTATACATCTATATAGTTCTATACTACTAAAGTTGCCTCTGTTCTTTTGCACTTATGTGCAATCTGCTGACAGCGCAGTCCATTGGATGCTTCTTATGTCTGCCTTTTCTTTTATCTTCTTTTATTTTGCAGTTCCTTGTTGGATTATTTTTGCTTGTCATGATGATCCTGAGCTGTGCTTATGTACCTTCAGGTTCTTGTCTTTACACTGTGATCAGCTGTTCATAGATCCCGATTAAAATATCTGCTTTATTATGATTTGTAATTCGTTATTGTTGACGTGGTCTTTGTAGTAGAAATACAGGATGTTTGTGTAACACCTCATATCAAGGAAGTGTATTCTCTGCCAGGATCTACTCCTTCCCGACACCTAACGAACAGAATAGGTCAATGGACTGAAATGAACTTGAATACAAAATCCTCAGACACCAATATTTACATGACAATGTTAATGATGTTAAAAGTATTAATAGTAGTATTTTTAGAAGTATCCTTATTATTAGTCATATTAAAAAATTGAGGCAATTTTCATGAGAATAGACTTGCAAACAATTTAATAATAATAATAAATGCAAAATTTGTAAAGCTCATACTCACACTCCTAAGGAGCATGCTCTTAGCGCTTAAGAACAAGAACGAAACATGGACAGCATATGAAGTACAGGAAAACAAACCAATAACATATGAACTATAAAAGAATAAACAACCGTACTAAACGAGCAATAAATTAAAATACAGAAAACACAAAGAGGAATCAAATAACAAGAACAAGAGCTGAGAGTAATATGATATTGCAAAAGGAAGGGTGTGAAAAAGGATTAGCATTAGGGGAAAAGTTGTTAGGAGTATTCATGAAATGATGACTATTAATATGCTTCTGTTTTGGTAAACTGTGCTGTTTCTTTACAGTTGGCATTATATCTGGTCTGTTGAGGCATATGGTCACACCCTTTCACCGAGGATTTTTCCAGAATGATGAAAGTCTTATGCATCCATACAGGGACTCAACAGTTACATCAGCTGTCATGTACTCTGTTGGATTTACAGTTCCCTCCCTTGCTGTGAGTTTTGCTGAAAGTAACTGAAACATTTGTTCATCTGTTAGCATTTAGTTGCTCTGTTCTGTACATGTACTGCTTTGTCTGTCAGTAACTTCACCAAGTTTTGATACTGCATTGACAATCAGACTCCGCTGCCAAACTTTGGGATATGTCTGAGATCCTGGGAGTGGGAACTGCCCAATTTATTGTAGCATCTGAACTTTAAATAACTTATTTTCCTATTTGTCATTTAATTTCTACTGTTAGCTTATTTATCATATTTGCATACTTTGACCAGTTAACTATTGCACTTTTCTCTTTAACCTTTACAAATGAATTTAATTAATACTTTTTGATGTGACTTTGAGATGGAGTATCAGGCTATCTAAATGTGGTGTTTATTAATATTTTGATTATGTTTCCCTGAGCAACTTATTACAAAGTCCCATATTTAAAGATATAGCATACAGTTCTCAGAAATACAACCCTTACAGAAACACAAATGTATTCATGGGCAAGTATAAAAGGATTGTTACAGTTTTCTTTTAATAACAGATTGTTATAATATTATGTTAGTAACCTTGATACATTTACGTCCTTTGAAAGACAGGGACAACTATTTCTATCATTAATTCATTTTCCACCCACTTTCTTTCCCTCACATGTAGCAAATCTGTTTCAGATACTACTTTTAGAAGGAGGCTGGGTTTTCACTGTGGTGGCACGCAACAGTAATTATGAACTGGCATCAGTCAAATCAAAGAAGAGTTTGATTTACTTCTGGTTATGGCGGGTACTCAGAGTCTGTATTATCTTTTACTTCGGTGTTGTTGTTACCCATCTGGCCACAAACATTGGCAAGTATTCCATAGGCAGGTATGTTTGATTTCTTTTTTTTTTCAAATTTCCTACAGAAGCCCTTTTTTCTTATAGTAAGTAGTCTATTCATCTGTAAGCTTAATCATCAGACTATTATATATAAATATAATATAAATAAAATAAAAAATATAAACCTCCATGGCATTAACCACGAATGTTACTTTGGATCAGAAATTTATGTGAAAAGGATTAACCTTCAGCGGTACTCAGGGTAACTTGATTTGATCCCAGATGAAGTAATAAGCCTGAGTACCGCTTTTCTGATCTCATCTAGTAGGAAGGTTTGTTGCATCTTTTTCCCCAGAGAATGGTGGAAATGCAATACTTAAAAGGTTAAATCATTCATTACCGAATTAAAGTAATTACCTTTTGAAAAAAGATGCATTGCTTCCTCCACTCCCACATTCACGTAATTGTAAAACAACTCTGACCGTGTAGATTTTTAACTTGATATATATTTTTCTCTGAAATTCTATATTTATTGATAATTTTATTAAACGCGTGAAGATGGTGTAAAGTGTTTCATAACCTGGCCTGCCTAGATTTACTATGTATTTTTGGGTGTTACTTTTATTTCCAAACATATTGGAAGAATAATTCTTCTTAATTCTCTACCTGTGTCTATATCCACTAGAGCCTGCTGCCAGAAGAGAGGGAGGGAAATATTGTGTTGCTCTACATCACTTCTAGATTGCAGCTTTTTTCTTATACAGTATTTTAGGGAAATTTTTAGTGATAAGCTGACAGTGAGAACATAGGCTTTATGAGCTTGTGCACTCACTCCATGTTTACATATGTGCATTTTGTTTGTCAGAATTTCCACATTCATTTAGGGCTAGCTGAATCACAGCACTGTCAAGGGTTTTTAATACAATTCTTGTGAGAAAACCTTTTACAATTCCACAGGCTTCGTCCACATTTCTTTGATGTATGCAAGCCAGACTGGAGTAAGTTGAATGGTACAGGTGCTGGATCATTTTACAGACCATTCCCATACATAGAAGAAGACATTTGTACTGGTCAGGACTCTGCTCTTATTACAGAGGCAAGGTTGGTCTTATGATTGTTGCCTGTGAATTTTTCCGTTTTCTCAAAGCTCCCAGTCTGATCTATAATTACTTTTTTTTGTTACAGTGTGAGATGTCAGTTTTCTGTGGTAACCAAATCTTAAAAGAAGTTTAAATTTTCTTTTATTGCTTTAGTTGATTTTTTTGCTTTTGCATTTTAAAAGAAAGGGAATGCTGCAAGGAGTGGTTGTTGAACTAACTGATCAGAATGAGTATATAGTCGATTTCTGTCATTTCCCTGCCATGTATAGCAGGAAGGGGAGAAGAAATACCAAGATTAGGAAGATGTTTTTCCATTTCTATTTTTTTACCTTGGTAAAAGCTCAGATAAAGAGAGTTTAAGATTTTTTTTCAGGGTGTCTTTTCCCTCAGGACATTCTTCCAATTCCGTGTACTGTATGGTGTTTCTGGTGGTGAGTTACTTTATTTGAACAGTTTTGCAGTGTGCATGAATCCACTATAGTGAGAGAGACAAATGACAAATGGCCAACTTAATTCATCCCAGTCTGCAGTTATAACTAGGGAACTGTGCTTAGTATCAAAAGTTACTAAAAAAGATGGGACAAGCTAGTTACAAGATAAGGATAAACTAAGTGATGTATCACACAAAAAACATGCAATCTTAAATTCAGACCATATGTAAGACACACCTGCAACATCATGCACTCACACAACTGACAGTTCATCTGTGGTTGAGCAGCTGGACTGCAGACGGTAGAAATGATTTCAAGTGCCTGTTACTTTTACATGCAGTTATGCGATGGCATTTACCTAAACTCTATAAAACAAATTCCCCTGCTACTATACGTGTTTTGGTATGAACAAACTCACAAAAAAGGAAGCTAAATCCCTCTGTTTGACACCAGTTGTGTTGACAATACTGCTCAGGTTGTTCTTATTGTGGACAAACAAACTGTGGAACCAGCTCACAAAGGAAAAAGAGATTTTCATTGAAGGAAGGATAAAAATGGCTGTAAGAAAAGGAAGAGAGAGTGTGTGTGTGTGTGCATGCATATACTCATGGGGACATGATGGGGTTAATGTCAGGGGTTTGGGTTATTTTAAAGTTAGGTTTTGTGTATGAGTTCTGGTTCTGGAAGTGCTTTGTGTTTAGTCAGGGTAAACTAGGGTTACACCAATTTTTTTCTGGTGCATTTCCAGGCAAAAAGAGAAAAAGAATTTTTCTTTTGCACATAAAATTTGGTGTGAGTGAAGGGAGAATGTCTGTGAACTGGAGACTGTGCTTAGCTGCAGTTTTATGGTGAACAAGTTCGCAATTTTTCTGCAAATTCATTTGTGCATTTTTTTATTCATGTTATTCCAGATCTATATGCAAAGGCGTCTTCTGTGGGAGGGGATGCTGCTGATCAAGCCTTTTCTGCAGACTGTCTTCCTGTTATTGGCCATCTACACATGCTTGTCTCGAGTTTCGGACTACAAGCATCATCCAACTGATGTTCTAGCTGGTGGACTCCTGGGACTCATCGTTGCTGTTCTGGTGGTCAGTATCTTGATGATCAGCTTGTTAAACTTCGAGAGATCTACAATAAACTTTATCCTCTACAGGAAGAAAAATAACATATTTTTTTTTAAATGACAGAGATATTATTCCCAAAGTTTTATATTAAAAATCACTATAACTGGCTTGCAGTTATAATTTCAGTCATCTAATGTTACAGTGTTAAAAGTGTTCTAAAGGAGTTTCATAAGGGATTTTTCAAGGAGAAGAAAAGATCATTTGGAATTCCTATTTCTTCATCATACAAATTTTTTCAAGTATATTTCTGGAAATCAAGTATATTTATGGAAATCAACAGTCTGAAAATCCCTGCTTGTTTATAATTTTAGCTTGGCTTTAACTTTTGGTGGTTTACCTGCTATGTTTCTTAAATTCTAAGAATGCCTTCAAATGGTTGAAGATCTTTGACTACTTGCAGTATAATGTCTGCCCTCATAACATTTTTTTATTGCTACGAATTTTATGAAATATTTGTAATTTAAATTGATTCTAATAAATGTCAGAGCAATCTAAGATATAGATGAGCATTTGTGCTTACATTTATACATTAGCAGATTCATTGTAAAAGTGCCCTTTGTTTATTTTTTGCTACAGCTCTATAGTATGAAGGAAAAGGTCTTTCCCACAGAGCAGATGCTTATGAAAGACTCTGACAGCCGTATGCTTCTCATGGAAGCTCTGAGTGGCCATCATGTGAATGAGGTATCAGCTCAGTCAGCACTTTGATGCGCGGGACTGGCTTATCTGGCACTTTTACCCTTATGTGGCAAGAAGAACTTTCAGAATTTCCATGCTTTCTGCTTCCTCTGCATGCAGCATAACTTATCCAGGATAATAAGGAAGTACATTTCATTTGCTGAAAATGTGTGGAAGTTAAACTTGTTTTGAAAGTTTCAGTTTACCTTTTAATATACTATTTTCAAAGTAAGACTAGTATGTTAGTGCTGAAATATTTCTAAAACCATTTACAGCATGTAAGTTGAATAATTTTATGGGTTTGTGGTGATGTTTATCTCATCTGTACCACACTGATGCTCTTCTTTATGTTAGGAAATATTTTTATGGCATGTCAGCAGTGCACCACTTTCATTTTCTGCCTTTGCCATGTTGTCATGAATGCCTTCATCCTCAAGGACACTTGATCTGCAGACCATCATCATCATTCCACACACTTTTGTCTGATGCAAGTGGAACATTAATTTAACAGGGAGTGTTCTGATGGAGAAAGCACAAAAAAACATTGTGCAATAAATTAAATGAATGCTTCTAGATCCTTTTATTGGCATTTTATCCTGAGATTTAGTCATTTTCATGTTTGCAACATTTGAGTGATTAATCTAAGGAAGATAACTCTTGGAAGTTCATTAAAAAAATTCTTTGACCATAGTTTTCATTTACTTGTAGTAGAAGCTGATTTTTCTTTGACCAGGAAACATTTAAATGACTATTATGTAAGAAAAAGAGTTTCAATGAAAATAATTTCTGCCGCAAACATGGAAGCTTTACATATTTGGATGTAATTTTTATCTCTTTTAATGGGAAGAGAAGCAGGTTGTCTGTACTACTTGTTATATCTGGTCAGTCCAGATCTGAGAAATTTATTTTCAACAATCCTTTAAGACATATTAGGAGTGCCACAACAACCATGTAGCTTTATTAAGACATAAGCGTTTAATCTATGGAAAGTATTAATTGGTGTTGGCTCAAGGGAAAAAATATGCAAGCACAATACATGATGGGAGCTGGAATAAAGAAGCGAAGGTTGCATGTTGGTCTATGAGGAGGCAAGGATGATTGTTAATCATTTTCATTAAAAGTTCTTTAAAAAAAGAAATGCTTTGTGGATCTGAAAAGAAAGAATATTTTTACCAGAATGCAAGTAACTCTGCTTGTAGGAATCAATAATAGGATGCCATAAATCTTCCACTGGACTTATCTGCATTGGCATGGTATTTAGACATGCACAAATGGTATATTTTATTTGATGAGTATGCTTGTCTCTCCAGTGGATGATAATTCTACAGATAGAGATGGGACAGATAAATATTTTGATCAGCATGCCTTTTACCAATCTTGCTATTGCATGAATCTGTGCCACCGTACGGAGTAGTCAACACTGTACTTACAGCTGTAGCCACTTCCTTAAGGTCACATGGATGTATTTTGCAACCAACCACACATAAAGGTACTATACATATTTTTGTGCATCATTTGTTTGTGTTGATTTATTCATTTTTTTTCAGAAGTCGTATTGCTGAATTTTAATTCAGGCTTTAATGAAGTACTTATTAATTGTCTTGTTTGTCTGATTTGTCACCATGTGTTTATTATCATAGTTATTTATTACTTATTTATTGTTAATATATAGTGGAAATATAACTTTGTCTAGGTCAGAAGAATATAGTGTACTTCATACAAACAATACTGGGCATTTTCATTACCAAAGTTTCTGTTCCCACATCCTTTGAAGACCCATTATAGCTCACACCTTTCCCACCTTACCAATGCTTATTGAATGTTGGCATAAAGTGCTGTGAAAACAGCAATATTTTAAATATAAAACAAACACTTGTAGTTATTAATATATCTGGGGAGAAGATATAATCCAGTAAGGAACAGAGGATGCTTGTGTAGTATCTATACTTACATAGTATAAAGAGTTTGGGTGAGGTGGGGCCGGTGATAGCCTTGGTTTTTAAGTATCAGTCTTGTGCATTGTTAGGTTTCATGTGTTTTTATTTTGAGCTTTTGAGCTACATCATTTCTATAAAAATCATGTATACATTTGTATTAAAATATTATAGATAAGTATACATCAGTGTAGAGATTGGATGTACATTTCTTACAAAGCTTGCATTGAACAGTTAGGACAGTTATTTCTGTTAAGTATTTACTGTTCAGTTTACAGACAGGTATAATAGCTCCATTTCGAAGATATTTACAAATCCATAAAATTTTGTATCTTTTGTTCAACTGTCAAACACATAATGTTAGTCTTGGGTATCACTGTTATCAGAGTTATTGATGGTTACAATCACTGAGCTTAAATATTTTGGATTATTATACTATTACCTTTTAAAATGTTTTCCAGTTTTTAATGATGTCAACATTCAGTGTTTTAGGTGCTGGAATTAATATCCAGATGATTTTTCCTCAGCTTCTTACCAAAGTTACAAAAAGAAAGCTTGGTCATTCTTTGCTTTTAATTGATCCCATCTAGCAATTTTTATGTGTGTTTGTCCATCACTTTTTATGGGGCGGTATTTATCATTTACTTTTTACATGAAGATGTATTTATACATTGTTTATTTTTACACAAATTGTTGCCATAATCATAGCAGTATGTCATTTCATCACTTATCTCAACTAAGGGTGCTAATTACTTGAATATTGTGTGTGTGCATGCATGCGCTCACACACATAAGCGTGCAAGCAAATCATAAATGGGTGAGGTATCCAAAGAGTGGTTGTATATGCTCACACGTGCTTGGTAACAAGATATAGCCACTTCTCCAGACATGTTGTACGTGACTTTCATTCTGATTTGTAATGTTTCCTTCCGTTGTTCATGTGATATTAGATGCTAGTTGAGTATGTTAATACCACTTTTTATAAGAGTATTAATTTTTACGAGATTTCAGGGATCATGCAGGTTTCGATGACCACTTGGCATTGATTTTTTTTTATTACATTTATGTTTATTTCTTTTGTCAGGCTAAGTCATATGGATCGTGTGAAAGCACCCCATGATGATGTTACGCCAGAAAGCACTGTACATTGACTTGAAGAGTTTGTTACGTAATGCTGAAGGACGAAGAGTACGTTTTGCAGTTTTGCATTTTTTTCGATTGGTATCTGTGACATTGCACTTGTGCACGTTCAATGGTTAAGAAATGTTTTTTTTAACTTCTTATAAAAGTGTTTGTGGCAACTCTCACTTAAGTCTCTTTTTTCTTACATTTGCCGAATAATAGCAAAACGTAACAGTACCTGCATGGCAACATATCTGTGTATGGTGTGTGTGTTGCAGTGTGTGTGTGGTGGGAGTTATGGGGTGTGTGTGGTGTGGGTATGGTGTGTGTGTTGAAGTGTGTGTATGGTGGCTGTGTGTGTGTAGTGGGAGTTATGGGATGTGTGGTTGGTGTATGGTGTGCTGTGTGTGTGTGTGCGTTGAGGGTATGGTGTGTGTTGTATGGTGTGCTCTGTGTGTGGCGTGTAGTGTGTGTTGTATGGTGTGCTGTGTGTGTGTGGCGTGTAGTGTGTGTTGTATGATGTGCTGTGTGTGTGTGTGGCATGTAGTGTGTGTTGTGTGGTGTGCTATGTGTGTGTGGCATGTAGTGTGTGTTGTGTGGTGTGCTATGTGTGTGTGTGGCTGGGGGAGGGGGCTGTATGTGTGTGTCGCAGGAGACATACACTCGTGCAGGACGCTCAACACAAGAAAACTCCGTGCACATTCAAACAAGCATACCCATGATCCTTCATAGTGCTGGGTCAAGCCTGTCTCCAGTTCGCGAGTAGGACGACCAACCCAGTTAGGCGGAGCGTGAATAAGTAGCCCCGGACCAACGGGTGAGATCGCTAACCAGGCAGGGCAGTGACCAACGACGTTTGGCAGGAGAGCGCTTCCTCCTAGAAGGCGAATTTGTATTAAGGAGAAGAAAACATAAGTACCCCGAGGACCTCAACGAAGGTCAGTCATGCGAATAAGTGTTAATGCATTCCCCGACACGAGATCTGAACCAAGGATCTTTTGGTTCTCACTACAGTAGTGACAAGTGAATATTTTAACCACAGCCGGCAAACAATTACCCCACACACACACACTCCCACCATCCGTGTAGTCCAGGGGTGGGACATACTGGCTAGGAACTAAGGTAAGGTAAACTCTTGTAGAAATTCTTCTGCCTTCTAGTTCTTCAGGGCACGACATGGCAGTACAGGGGCCCGCCACTGCATTCCAACAAGCGACATAGAGTTACAAACTTTACGGAGAACACGAGCGCACGCGCCACACACGCACACATCACACACATCACACACCCCGCCTTTTGATTTTCACAACCCTACATGTAAACTAAACGAACTAGATGTGAACTACATGTCTTGGTAGTATTGGAGGAAAGTATATTAAATAAGGCTTGTACCAAGGAACCAACTAACGCAGGGACACGTGCTGTCATACTGGACTTGCTGAGTGTCCAGACCACTATGCACTTGGACATTCTCATCCCAGCTCGTCTGCCTTCATGCACTGCCCCCAACAGGACTGTGTTAATAGCCTCGAAACATTCCGCATCGGATTACTTTGCATCTTTTCTTCGCGGCCAAGAGGTCTTGGCACACAGCTTGATGTAAATCAGTCTCTCAACCAACAGCAAACAGCAATGCACCACCGAAGGAAAGCGCTGAGGAAATGGAAACTGAAGAATCGTTTTGACGCATGCGTAAGCCCTGAAGACTGATTATGGCCTGCAAAAAACCACACTCTCCCCCCTGTCTGTGGCAAGAGAGAAGGTGGGATCCGTTTCCCGAGACATTATTTTATCACCGTCGAGTTTTATTGCAGTATCGTCGTTACCCTTGGCTCTATCATCGCCAATATTCCGGTAACGGGCTGTGTGGCAGGCAGCCACCCAGTATTCCTGCACCAAGTCAGTTGCTTACCTCATCTTCGTGTTAAAAAATATAACAAAACCTCGCTAGAAGCTCGTATGCTATGTGCTTCGAGGATTCCATCCAAGACAAACAAAGCCGTTGAACCTTAACACCATCCAGAGCATCTCTCTCTCACACACTCACTCATCTAAGAACCGAGGACAGCAGAAAGTACATCACGTGACCTTTCATCCGTTGTCATTTTCTGCGCTGTAGAGAGACGTTTTCGCCAGAAACCAGAGGAAATGAAAACTGCTCTCGGGTTGGGTTATTTTTCGATTTTTTTCCACGGCAGTCATCTCTCGGTGCTATCCACTTATAAACCCTGTGGCTAGTTGCACAACATGTTTCTCAAACTCAAAACTTTGTTAAAGAAGCAAATAAAAAACTTCTCTTCACACAAGTCTGAGTAAACAGTTTTATCTTATTCGAACAATTTTAGCCAAAACAATCTAAAATTGCAGTGTGTCTCGCGTTAGCTAAATTATCTAAACAGATTTATGTCCTAAAAGGATGTAAACAGTGGTGTGCAGCTGGTCCCTAGGAGTCTTTAATTACCAAACACTCCCCCCTCCCTACCATCACCATCACTTGTCATTGCATGCTCTACGCCAGCAAGACCTGACCTCTGACCCAAGAGCTGACATCTGAAGGTTGATGGAGCAAACGATCGAGTTTCCTACAAAAATACTCCAATCTTCCCTGCGTCTAGTGAACTGTGACCTGCACCAGGACGGTCCGGTTTCTGGACAGACAGACCTTTGAAACTTGCTCCAGCCTCAGCTTTCCCACCTTGCACACCTGCATCATTTGTCACCTGGTTTCTGGACGAACCCACCGAGCAGGCTAATGGAAGTCTTGTTGAACTATTTTCTGCCACCTTCTTTGCGGTTTTTTTTTTTTTGTCAGCTTAACATATGAGGTGGAGGGATTTTTGGACAAAACCATCATGCAGGTAAATATAAGAAAAACTTTCTATTATTTGGACACTTGTTAAAGTTTTCTCTTTCCAATTATGAAGGGTGGGTGGCTTTGTTTATGGGTCCTGTAGGTTGTAGATGTGCCGCGATGGCCCAGCAACAGGCCTTGTTACCCAGATGTCAGCTGAGAGATAGAGCGAGGGAGAAAAAAGTGCGAGGGTTTGGGAGGGAGGGGAAGTATTTTCCTGTGCTCCGTTTACACGAAGTGTCTGTCAGCGCATGCACTCGCTTTTTGTCACCCACTAGTTGTTGGCTGTCATCCAGGAGCAAAGAAAACACAGTTGAGTGTGCTGTCATGTATCTGATGACATCTGTACTTTTGATATGTTTTCTTTTCTTCTGACATTTGTTTAACGGAGGTTGTTTGTTGTTTAGTTTGTTCAGGTTTTAGTTACATTCCCCAGTTTCAGTGTTCTTATGTTCTCAGTTTCAGTAAAACATGTAAACCTCAGTTTCTATGTATAACATTTCGTCAATTTTATGGACTAATGTGTTTTCTTCTTGACGAAAGTTTTTATTCTGTGACTAAGCCACTCTCGGGAACCTCGGTGTTATTATTTATCATCGACGCATCATTATCTCATGAATCTCGCATCAGAACAGTCTGCAAATCCATTTCACATGAGTTTTTTTCGCAGGATGAGTCACTTCCTGTCTGATTCTGCCACCAAAAAGCTCATGTCTGCTTTTGTGTTGTCCTGGATTACTGCAACTCATTGATCCCCTAACTGCCTATCGGAGAACTTCAAAGGGTTGAGAATCATGCCGCTCGTGGATGAATCACAGACCATGCTACACCCTCTCCACGAGCTCACCTGGCTGTCAGTCCGAGGTGGTATTCAGTACAAATGGCCACACTGGGCTGCCGTTCTCTTGACGGCCTCGCCCCATCATACCTGTCAGCTTGTGATGCCTCACCACCCAAGTCGGTCTCTTTGGTCTGCTGCCCTCTCGTCTGCTCCACACATCAGCCTGGGAAAACTCGACAGATGCTCCTGTCCTCTTCCCAGGCCCACCGTTTGGAGTTCTCTGCCCCCGTTCTCTTTGAACTGTCTGCGCTCGAAGCTTTTAACTCTGGCCTCACAAACCACTTTCACAATGAACTCCTCGGTTTTTTCATCTTCATCAATACACCTCGAAGTTTGTTTTCCAGTGTCATTCGCTTGCTGCCGCTTGTGTGGTTGATTGTTCGTTCATTTGTTGTCTTTCTTGTACAGTGCATTGAGCTCAAGGAGCCGGACTCTACAGATTCTATTATTATGGAAGTGTTCTGCTAACATTGTGCCTCACGGGGACTAATTAAGAGGATCTTCTAAGCCGAGGTCATCCAGTACATGTTGGAAAATTTCAAGGACGAGTTTTACCCATAGTTCTAAATTTACTGCAAGAAAACAGGAAGAAGGATCTGAAAACCTTTTGTTCCTTCGTTTTTGCTGTTGTTTTGAAAGTGCTTGTCAGTCCTCGTGACAAGTCGAGATGGAGGATGCATGAAACGTTGAGGTTGTCTATGAGTTGTCGTTCGTTTGTGGTAGTCTCCCTTTGCCCGTCGTGCTGCAGGTCGCTTGAGTCCCCTTAGTACAACACGTGGCGTGAGCTTCACCGGAAGCATGGCATGTCGGTATCGCCAGGTGCATGGCATGTCGGTATCGCCAGGTGCATGGCATGTCGGTATCGCCAGGTGCATGGCATGTCGGTATCATCAGCTGCATGGCATGTCGGTATCGCCAGGTGCATGGCATGTCGGTATCGCCAGGTGCATGGCATGTCGGTATCGCCAGGTGCATGGCATGTCGTCGACGGGAAGAAGCCGGGGGTCGGGGGTCGAAGCCTGTGTCACGGAGGAATTTCGCTACCGACAGCAAAGTCTTGTCTCCACGGCTTGTGTGCACGTCGTCGTCTTATCGCGAGCCCTTACAAACTTTCTACTTTACCTGTCCATGTCATTTTGTCCGCCTATGAAAGCTGTGATGTCGATATTCCATTCTTTACCTGTGATTCCATTCTTTACCTCTATGCTCATCTACATTTCATTTAAGAAAATTCACGTATCACCCATTAAAAAAAAACTTGATATAGCATCACCATGAATCTTGCTTACGGCCCTGAACTGTCAACAATCTTTTGAGAGTTTAACAAGATAGTTAATCCACTATTAGCATTGCTAAAGCTGTGTACAGGGTATACAACAGGGTGACAACAGGAGTTTTAGTGTAATCAAGTATCACGGTCAATAGCATTTGACTTTAACCAATAAAACCAACAGCATCAAAAGACTTGCAGATGGTCTCGTCTTGGAGTTTAAGTACTTCTCGCTTTTCTCTTTGTACGAAATTATCACTTTTTCTTCAATCAACAGACCGACCAACCAGGTGTGTGTAGATGGCAGTAGTGTGTAGTAGACTTCGTGTCGCTTGAATGTTTGGGAGGTTGTGATGAATCTCAAACACTATCTTCTGATAATTGATCCGAACATTTATTTCCTTTGATGATAAAAACAGAACTAAAATTGTCACCTGTCTTGCTTCGCCATCGCCCGTGGGTGTAATACATCAAGATTACCGAGACCATCAACATCCGGGGCTTGCAGCGCAGTCAGCCATCTCTCTCGGTCCTCAAGGCGCGAAATCAGCCAAGGAGGAAGCGCATTCCTATTCAACAAACCAAACAAGCAACCGAAACCAACTAAGCAATCAACCCAACCAAAACCAAACCAAACCAACTAAACCCAAACCAAATCGAACCAAGCAACCAACCATAACCAAACCGAACCAACCAAGCAGCCAACCAAAGCATGCCAATCCTTCATCTCCGAGGTGTTTCAGTGCACAGGGTGGGGGAGGGTGGCGGAGAGGTTGGAGAGGTGGTGGGTCTCACAAAATGTCGACGACAGCATTGACGCCAAGCACGTTTATCGCTGGTGTACAAACAACATCCGGGTTGGTCGGCGTCACCAACGACTTCCTGAGCGCGCGGTGCTGCGCACATACACACGCAGGGCGACAGAAGTCTAGTGCGTGTTTAGCTGTATAATGATAAGGCTAAACCAACATCGCACCTTCAGACACCTTCAGACGCTCATTACCATGACAACGCTCTACCTGGATCGTTTAATTACTGGTGTAGCGATAAAACGATGCTTACATCATACTTAGATCAGCTTATTACTAGTATATAGCTATACCCATTCTAGTTTATTATTGTTATAACGATGAACGATATACTGCGTGAGTTTGTTAGTGATATAACAATAAGACAATGTGTACACAGTTTATTATCGTATAACTCTATCACTAGATCATATTATTCGGTGTAACACTAGACCGAGTTTAATTGGCTAAACGATGTAAATGATACAATATACTACTGGTATAGCTATATGCCTACACCAGTTTATTACTGATATAACCATAGAAGCGATATACCTCAATTTACCACTGGTATAACTGGTGAGATCGGTTTACTACAGGTCTGACAAGAAGGTTCTGTCTACCTCAGGAGGACACAGTAAGAGAGTTCTCCTAGACATAGCCATAGTAGTTGATCTTTGAGTGGCTCATCGTGCACACATTCATCATAGTGCTTAGTGTTATCAATAACATTCACTAAACAAATTGTTGAATTGTTTAACCGGCCATTTTCTATAAGGTGGGGTGGGATGGGGTGGACGGGTTGGTTAGTTAGCTCTCTTTGTTTGTGCGCGTGCATGTACGTGTGTGTGTGTGTGCATTCCGTCACGATGGTGTAGGACTGTATGTTTGTGTATTAATTCCTCATCATATAAAGGACATCATTGCCTCGCCAGTCCACCTGTCCTCCACCTGTGCTGCTCCACAATACAGGTTTTCTGTATATAACAGTATATAACACCAGTACGAAAAGGTTAATGGAAACAGTCGTGAGGGCTTTGAATAGTGTGACTAGTCTGAATTCAATAGCCTCGTGTATTAAAGTTCACAAGGGTTGGACAATAAGAGAAGCATTATCCTCTTCACTGTAGAGTATTTTCAACAGGTGGACAACAGGATATGTAGCATGCCACAAATAACTGACTTTTAAGAGGCAAACACACAATTTCCTGGCCATTCGCACTCTCACCATGAGAATTGTCTCAGTGGAATGCGTGGCATGTGCGAGTGGGAGTGTGTATGCATGTTGGTGTGTGTGTGAACGCGAATGAACACTGGATAAGCGCACGCGCGCACACACACACACAGGTACTGCGCCACGACACCCACAAGTCCCACTCGGCGATGTCGCGACTGACGATGGCGACGTGACCGAACGTCCATCAAGATGATGATGACGATGACGCAGGATGCTTGCGGCACCAGCGTGTCCCTGGCGCTGAGGGTGACTCGTGGAGGGCCAGTCTCGGTGAGAAAGGTTGTTGCAGCGGGAGTCGGTGTGGGGCGTGGGGCGGGCGTGGGGCGTGAGCTGGCAAGTTGTCAACACCGCCGTCACAGTGCACCAGTCCTCACAGGCGTCGGAAGCTGACAGCGTGTGAACTCGGGTCACGACCGGAGGTAAACTTGGGAGAAGGAACACGCCTGGCTATGATTATGCATGGAGCTAGTCCATATTCGCTCCCTTTGACCCATTGCCCTTGACCCTATCTCCTGATCTCGAATATTAACTGAAGAGAACCTAGAGGTAGGATTATAAAGTTTAAGGATACCGGTAGGTATATATCAGGTATATATCATATATGAGTTAAGATAGACTATGATTCTAACTACCAAACTTCGGCGAGGATGTGTAAAGGTGTTAAAATACGGATTATACAACCTTCATGGGTCATCCTATCGTTTCTTTGACCTCTTTATTTTTGTATGTCCATCACTTTATTGTTCTTGATATGAGCGCAGTCCTCTCCTGTAGAGTCTCCTTCACCCCCTCACAGTTTGACCTGTAGGGGAGGGGAGAGGGCATTGCTCTTTGCCATATCTCCCTGTATTGCAGGGTTTACTGGTCCGCGGGTGAGTTGTGAGCATAAAGATAATTACTTGCTCTTGTCTGGTCAGCTGATGAGAATTTAATCTGCTGTGCCCAGTGAAGAGCTTGCATATGGACACATGTCTTTGTCTGGACAACTGATGATAGCTATCATATGCAATGGTCGTGTGTAGATGGATCTGATTGTTGTCTTCATCTCCGTCACTAACACCCCGCTGTCTTATTGTCTTTCGTTTGTGCCAAGTTTGCTAGCACGTCGTCTTGCCTGTTGCCAGCTATTCCAAAGTGTGAGGGAACCCAATGAAGCACCATTGCTCGCATTAATGTTTTGGCTGTAACTCGGAGGAGCGGACCAGGTGACAGAAAAATAACATGTCAGGAGGACAGGTGCACTGCTTTGCCTGTTTCACAACAGAGAAATGGGTTACATGAGTAAGCTCCTGTCAATCATTTTGCCACACATGCATGAGTTCATTCTAAAATTAACTACACGTTTTACTCATCCGCTGACTGAAAGTGAATGGCGCTGAAAGCACGACTAGAGGGGAGCGGGGAGGGGACCACAGACCCACTCATCGCCTTTGTCGAGTTGTTGTTGATTCCACACACCCTCCTTCCTTACTTCAAAGGGGAGGGAAGGAAACACAGTCGACCTCCCTTTGATGTCCCGAAATGGACAGCGGAAATCCCACAGTAGGCGAGGCAAAGGTCAGCTTAAAAAATACCCAACTCAAAACAGGTAAAACCCAGTCGTCTGCTACCCTCCTGTCACCCCTCCACTTGCCATTTGTGTGTGCGCGTGCGTGCGTGGGTGCGTGCCATATGATCAGTTTCTTTAAGTTTGACTCAGAATGCGTTCTGTTAAATAATTCTTCTTATTTCAAACACAGGAAATCACATACAAAACTTGTTTAAGTCAGTGCATTGCTTGTGTCATAAATGAAATCACATACCGATCTTCAGCCTGTTCAAGCCAGTATCTCTTTCTATTTGTATCATACCCTAGGGTCGAATACCGAGGCCTCCGATTCACAGTTGGAAACCATGCGCGAAAACTGTTAAAAAACATTTTGCTACTTCGTGGCTTCACGTGCAGATATTTTATATCAATAACTAAAACTGTTTCCCTTTATCTCACAATTAGTTCTAGCCTTTTAACGAACGTTTGCACTGGTATGAATAGATATTTTTTTTAAAATCTGTTTTGTTTTTCTAATCACACTTGTAGAAAAATGATTGTCATTGTGTTTGTTCATATTTAATACAACAGATAGCCGAATCCATTTTTATTGCAAGTCTCTGATTGATACACGTATATGATGAAGAGTGGTTATTTCTTTTCTCATTGAAATACATGGAAATAAGCCAAACATTTCATCCACTCGTTGGACTAAAGGTTTGGCAGTTGGGGCCTCATTGAGGCCGGTGACTGGGAAGACAGTTCGCCAACAACAAACTGTTGTCCAAGTATTTGTAGTTCCACTCCAGAGTGTGGACTGAGGTGATTTACAGTAAAACAAAATGCTTACCAGAAGATAAAAGGCTGTGGAAAGAGAGCTTCGATCTGTATATTATATGTCTTAGACACAGTGAACCACTAACCGCAAGATGCACAGAAAGCTGTTGTCAACGGGAAACTTTTTATTCTCTGCAAACAACGCATCTTTCTGTCTGCCTATAATTGTACTAGCAACTCCATCTTTCCTGTCTGCAGTGTTTTTCAGGTCGGGATCCACACAAGCAGACAGAACGACAGACATCCGTTTATTTTCACGAAGTTTCCACCCGTGTGTCTGTACTTTCCCTGACGAAGCAAGAGCTATAATTGGTGGCGGAGATGGTGGTAGTGGTGGTGATGGTGGTGGTGGTGGGTGGAGTGAGTCATTCTTTCTCGTGTCACAAGAGCCACGTCAGTGGGAATCCCAGCCAAATGTCCAACACGGAGCCTGGGAATCCCTGCTCCTGCAATTTGTCTCTTGGCGCCCCCAGAGGTCAGCGAGACGATGGCGAGCCTCCTCCCTCGCGGGCACCAAGACAGTTGAACGCAGCAGGTCATGTGACGCAACTGATGAGGGGGTGGTTGGTGGGGATGAGGGAGGATGGCTTGAGGAAGACATAGGACCCACGTCACGATAAGATGTTCTTAATTTGTTCCTCAGACAACAGCACATTTGTCCTGGCATGCAGGACGGAATTTTTGTTTCTTTTTTTCTTTGTCTTTTTTTTTTCACTCTTATCCTAACCGGATTTGGATAAAAAAAAGTTTCAACTTGAACCACATAAAGAGCAACTGTGTGTTTAAAATTTTGGCTTGTGGTCTGCTGCTGGTGTCCTATCTCAAATAATATTTTTAGACAATATTTTGGATGTAACTGCTCTGACAGCTAAAATAACGAGCGCCATCGCCATCTTTCTCAGTCAGATTAGGGGGGGGACCTCACGGTGTCTACAATTTTCTGTTTCAACTCTGGTGGGGGGTTGATGAGGGAGGAAAAGGGTGACTGGTGCAGGTAAGGCAGTGGTAAACGCCCTCGTCGCCTCTATAACCAGGGTGGTGCAGGGTCTTGGGTTTAACCCTCGTTTGGGGGCACAGGGATGTCTGGAGGTGTGATGCCCGCTGACTAGAAGACAGCAGAAAGCCAGTCGTCCATTTTTTCCGGTTTCCAACTTGAATGATTGCCGTAACAAGTAAGGCAGTCAGTGATGCCAGCTTGTTAAGACTTTTGTTTAGCTGATGATTCACGAGTTAAGTTGGAGTGAAATTCGAGTTCAGAGGTGAGCTTTGCTGGACTTCATCCAAGGAAAGAAACATGGTGGCGTTGATGAGTCACTTCTATTGTTCACAGAAATGTTTAAAACATTTTCAAGTTCTAGAGAACTAAATAGCTTTTTCCATGTAAGTCTTGGGCACAGATTAGGTGCAGGACCCACACATGGTTCAACGGCCAACAGTTGGGTGTGGGTGGCTCGGCAGCGCAGTGGATCACAAATGTTGGGAGGGAGGGAAGTACTTGGTCCAACTTATTACTCTTTCCTGAATCCTTCCTTAAGTTATTGTATAGGTGGCACCACTGGCTACCCAGCCAGCAGACGTGGGTGTGTATTCAAGTAAAGTTTTCTTATTTTTGTTGGTCATTTGTCGACCCTGTCATTGGTCATTTGTGGACACTTGTCATTAAAAAATGAACACGAACAGTTTCAACAATGACAATTGACATGATAACCTGGTCTTTGGATGATAATGATGATGATGATGATGATGACACAGCAATGACAAGTGAGAGACGTCATGCAGTGTACTGTTGGCATTAGTGACACAAAAGACTAAGCTCGGAGTATATTGTCCAAAACAATGGTGATAATAAAGCCATCACACTGACTGCACTGGATCCGTCAAGACCTTATGAAATAATGCCCGGATATATCTTGTCACACTAATGTTACATGCCACGTGACAAATGGCGGCAGAAATATACGCAAAAAGGTGTCCATTCCTTGCCGAGTTATTGTACCCGTCTGTGTCTGGACGGGTGTCATTTACAGCCGTTGATGAAAGAGTTCTCCGGGGACAGTAAACTACTGAGACTGTGACAGAGACTCTGCGTGTCTGTCTTCTTGAGTCTCTGTCTCACTCTCTCTCACATCTCTGACTCAGAAGACAGACAGGACAGGCGAACCAAGAGACAAACACGCAATGGTGAGCAAGCCATGCAAGGCAGGACTAGTGGACATAAATAATTATCAATGAACTGCCAGTGGAACTTGTGCTGTATAGGTCTTGACCATAGCATTTCCTGTTTATTCTGTTGTCGAGCAATAGGATGTTGCTATAGCGACAAGAGTGGTGTGATTATTGTCTTCTTTATGTCTGACACAGGCAATATAAAAACATTTATGTAAGAGAGAATGAAGTGTGTTAGGTATGGAGAAAAGAATGAGAAAGAAAGCATAACACGTTAGGAAGGAAGACTAAAATATAAAAAGAAATAAACAAGCAAAACAAAACAAAGAGACAAATAAATAAAGAACAAAACAACACAACAAATGAAGGGACAAAAATCACAAATAAACAAATAAAAGATCAAATAACAAAGCATAAAACAACAAAAACAAATGTAAAAAACAAAAAATGAATAAATAGGTAAAGGAACAAAAAATAAAATAAAGACAAACAGTATTGCATATGAAAAAACAAATTGAAAAGCATGAAAATAATGACATAAATAAACGAAACTATATGGAAGTGTTGGTCAGTGTTAGTGGCATAAGATCTCTACAGCTTGATTACAACATGGGACATACCACGGGTAGATGACTACACCCTGATCACAACATGGGATATGTCACAGGTAGATGTCTACACCCTGATCACAACACGGGACATACCACGGGTAGATGTCTACAACCTGATTACAACATGGGATATGTCACAGGTAGATGTCTACAGCCTGATTACAACGTTGGAGATGTCACAGGTAGATGTCTACACCCTGTCACAACATGGCGGTACATGCAGCTGTTATACGCAGAGTGGTATATAGCTACATCATCAGTAGCTACATATCGTTACTAAAGCTATACAACGTAATAATGGCATATTCGATACGTATCGCTGCCACAGGTGGTTGTCCCGATCGTGTTCTGGACTGTCTGCCATAGTTTACTGTGAAGAAATAAACTGTTATTGTGTTGTGAGGGCCTGCGTTTCGTCACGTGTGTAAGCACCATTGTACTCGTTGTCTTTTTGTCAGTCATCTGGACCACAGCGTGTACAGGTGGACTGCTGTCTGTCTGCCGAGACCAACGCTCAGCCTTTGTCGAAGTTCTCCGCTGGTAGTCTCGGCGAGCCGTAACAATGAATGTAAATAAACCGGAAGCTTTGTAGTAGCATGCCTCGTTTTAGTAGTTAACTGGAAAAATAGTCTGCCAGCAGTCCTGTAATACAAGTTCGTGATCTGCCATGTACAGCAATCTACATGTATTCAGCCACGCCATCTTCTGGAACAAAGTCATAACTCCTAATATTATTTATTTATGTACTAATATCATTATAATTCAATACGTCCGTCGTGTGTTTCCATGCACGAGCAAAATCCATCCATCTGGCTGACGACCTTTAGGGCTTATAACTGGGGTAGGGCTTATATCACGAGGATTTTAAAATATCATTCTCGAGCTTATTTTCGGAGAAACACGGTATATATTCCGGGGAGGGAATATGTAAAGATTAGAAACGAGGGTAGGTCACATTACCCCCTTCCCCCGGCAAAAAAAAAGTTAAAATAAGTGAAAATTGTTTTTCTGCAGCTGTTGCTGACCCTGTCTGACTCCACGCTCCCGGACCTTGTATGGCGGTGGAGGTGATGACAGATTTGTCGCCATGTCGCTGATGGGGTTAGGGCGGTGTGCAGCAGGGAAATATACCTTCTATTATTAACATATATATGTACTGCAGGAGTTAAGACCATGTTAGGGGCTTGGTAGTGAAGTGGTTAAAACACTCGCTTGTCCCCACTGGCTCAGGGTTCAGATCTCGCCTGTCCACAGGGCCGGGCGTCGGGGCTTTTCTCCGGGTACTCCAGTTTCCTCACCCTTCCCATCTCCCTCTTAGTAACAGATAATAGCAGAAGGGCTGAAGTAGAAAAGAATAAAACTATTTTACTTTCCATGCTCAGTTTCATACAAATCTCATTCATTCGTTCTTCTCTTGACTGGTACTGGTCGTTGGAGACAGACGCGGCAGCTGACAGGGTCCATGAACAGGACATTAAAAGTATACTTAAAAGTAAAATAATTAATCATTAGCTTCTTCCCAATCCATTTGTTTAAAATAAGCGAAACTGAACAATTTTTTCCAAGTGTACTTTGAACTCGTTTTCGTCTGACAGAAGGGCCTGGGTCTGTACCGAGTTCCAGTCCACGGTGTGGTGTCCACTCGTCTCCTTCACACGATTTCAGGCATTCCACATTATACATAATAAATCACAGTCGATAAATAAAAACTAAAAAGTTTACAGTCTTATCCAGGTTGACTCCACTACATGTTGATGTACTACTGTTCGGGGTTCTGATGGGTACCTGGCGTCTGGACACAAGACTTCCTGTTATTGCTGGATCCAGTCTGTTGTTGGGTAGACTTGTAGGTGAGGACGAAAATAGGGGTGGACCCGTGAAATGTATACATACCTGTGTATGTGACGCTTGAACTGTCGCTGCACGTAAACAAGAAATCGTCGAGAGAAACGAGGGAGGGGGGGGGAAACCAACCAGCGACCACAGTTATGGGCCTTGATTAGGACATTCTGCGACCTACAGTACTACAGCACCAGGAGGACAAGGTAGACAACCGCCCCTCTTCACGCTTTTTTTTTCTTTTGCGTGGCTTGTGTTACAGGTGTCACGTGGTCAAGCCAATGATGCTTTGACCGAAGGTTATGTACCATATGTTCCCCTTCACCTGCTCCGACATCCCCCTTTCTCCATTATCATCTTGATATGCCCGCCTTTTGCACTTTCGTTCGTTTGGTCACGTGGTCGCTGAGTCAGCAGCAGGGTGCACTGGAAAACTCGAACAGCAAATTATGCAAGCTTTGTCCCCCTACACCCCAGTCTTGAGCTCTCACGACAAGCACAAACGTTTCCTAAAAATACGTGTTGGAAGGTGTGTGTATGTGTGTGTTTAAAACCCTCGCACCGCACTCTCAGGGTTATCTACTCTTGATTTCGTGTGACGTCACACTCAAGTGCAAAAGTACTCAGGTGATACATTTTTTTTAAGTCGGCGATGAAGTATCTCTCACTGGATAATGATGTAACCTGAGAATACTGACCTCGCGAGCTCGGCACGTTTGTTACTGGGTTAAAACGACGTCATCAATACACCAGGACCCTAGGGTCACTTTTCGAGAGAATTCATCGCTGGATTTTTTTTTTTTTTTTTGGTAAGGTTTAGGGTTGTTATACTGAACGCCTGAAAAATCTTATCTGGACAGCTAAAGCCTTCATGCATACTCGAACTAGACCTATAGGTCACGACACTTGATTACACTGCAATCTTACAGGTGGGGACCTTAAGTGGATTTCACGCGGTTGGAATAAAACGTTTGCTCAGAAGTGTTCGTTTGTGATTCTGCAGCAATGCTTTCAGTACAGTGAAATCGTCATGGCAGACGACATGGTTTTTTTGTGACTTCTTCCACCTTTTCACCACGGATGTTAGAATGAAATTATGTGGAAATATTTTGATAAGATGGATAGAAATGTTTGTGGCAGACTTGCACGGTAGTTTCTTGACCACGCGCCTGTCTGGACTGAGTCGCACGGTGTGCGGCCGGCTTTAGCTCACTCCCTAGTGCGCTCGCACTTGGCAGACCTCGCGGGTTGACCGAGTTGGCCCCAGTTCTCACCAGTCGCAGCCAAAGTGACTCCACTTCTTGCACACGCAGCAACGGCTAACATTCTGACCGTGAAGATGGAGAGCAGAGAAATAATCACAAATAATAATCCGTTCAAGAATGAAGGTAAAACTGTAGATATTGGGTTTTCGCAAACAGGAAACGAGCATTTATCATAAGCAAACCTTTTTATTATTATATTTTTACACGTGTTAACGTGTACATCCTCTCCATAATCTCTCTTGGTCAGACTGCGAGACACCAAAAGGACCATAAGACCATTAACTGTATTCATTCAATAGAAAGACTGAAATTTTACAGAATTCATCTCAGGATTTAGAGTCAGTAACACACAAGAGAACTAATTATTAAGTAAAATAAACTCATTAAAATCATTAGGAGCTATAATTACAAATAAGAAACTCCTGTACAGGTATTATAAGAATTATATATCCACTAAAGGTGTGCAATACTCAAATATAAGACGACAGTTCCCATTCTAAATTTTATGCCTAATGTTTCAAAGAGCAGGTCCATGAACCTAAAAGGTTTTATTTGCTCTGTTCTAGAACTTACTGCAACAGTAGTAAATTATAATAATAGCAGAATAGTAGCAGTCGTGTATTTTATTATCCTGAACTTAAAACTTCGTTTGTGTGATAATTAAGTCAACGGCCATGATAAATTGCACGAAAAGGAGGCGAGTGTAGCTCGTGATGTTTTACAAACGAGAAATATAAAAGGTAAAATTGATAAACTTGTCAAGGATCATAAATTTAGCCATCCTTAAAACATGAAGCTGTCATCATCGTGAGACAGGATGAGGTGTCACTTCACGCCCAACAGGAATGTCATTAAAGGGGCGGTAATGCTGTGATGCTGTTTGCAGTGGGCTCAGTCAATCGCTCAGTTCACTTGAGTAAATAAATACACAATTATCTCCCACTTTACTGATGCTATCCTCTCTCACCCTCGCTAACACCGACGTTCGTTTTTATTTCCGTTAAACCAAGCAGTTTTCTTCCTCCGCAGTGATTGAGGAGACTGACGAGTTACAGCCCTTAGACGAGCATGTCTGGCGTCACTCAGAGAACGGAAGTGACGTGTGTTTCGAACGTAATGGCTTCCCGAAGTTTCTTTCATATGATGTGTACTTCAATGATCAAAAACCCCAATTACTCGAATCACACCACGTGACGGGAGGAGATGATTGGCGATTCCCAAGCTTTATTGATGTTGTTGAGTTTTGTAAGCTTACTTCCGGTCTGATGATTTCACAAGTTGAGTTATTAATCACGTGTCGTGTGACGAGATTCACAATTCACAATCGGATTATTTCGCTTCAAGAAAACAATGTTTCGTCATTTTGTTGTGTTCAAACAAGACATTAAAACAACTCAATGGTTTCACGGATGTTTTAAAACTCATTATGAGCAGGATGCTTGTTTTATCTACAAATGATGCTGCTCGAGCAGTAAGTCTTAAAAAGTTGTGAAAAGAAGATAAGCAGGAACAGGGTTCTTTGTCATGAAGTCTGTGTAACGGCACAAGTGAGAGAAGAAGGTCCAACTGTATTGTTTGTTTCTTTTTGTGATGTAGATCAAAGGTCAAAATACACGAATAAAGCAGTGTATGAAGTATGAAGAGAGGTTGTGGTATAACATGGACTTCATATCATTTTAGTAAGATGAATAAAGAAATAAAATCTTGTGAACTGTGCATTAAAATTGATGTCTCACTCCCCACCGGTCCTCAATACAAACTAAATACAGGTGTGTATCAGAATGTTGATAGTGAATTGGACATATCAAGCCTGATATCATGAGATGTTGATTGTGTATGTTGTAACTACATAATGTTAAAAGTTCTAATAAAGTGGTCAGTCAAAGGGTCACGTGACGCAGAATGAGATTTGCCGAGGCAGACATTTCAAGGAGTGCCGTGCGTTGCACCTCGTAGAAAACGATGTGTTTAATTAACTTTTTTCTGTTGAATAGCTTTCAGTGAACTTAAGCAGACTATTAAGTTAGTAATAATCATGAAATTATTTAACTATTTGCGAAATCGGTGAGAGTTTTAAGCTTACCGTCCCTTCAAGCTCACCTTCAGTTTTGACTTGTTACCTTGCACGTACAGAGTTCACCTTCTCGAGGGCAAACATCACCTGTCCACGTCACCTGATGCGATGGTGGTCTGTAGGAGGGTTGCATGGGACCGGGTAGAAGATGCTGGCAGCCTCTGTAACCTTTCACTTCTCTTTCTCTTTCAGTGATTAATGCCACACGTAACAGACACAGTAATATGTAACATGTAGTATGTAACAGCAACAAGGGCAGACAATTTTACAGTATTAAGGCAATGTGAGAATTTTACGAAAAAACTACTAGCAAGCCCTAACTTGTTAATTACTACAAATTATTATAGTGCATGCTGTAGTTTAATATTGTTACAGCTATTCTTCATACGTTTGCTTCTCTATTTCTCGTTCCCTCAGGCTGTGTGTGTTCACAAGTTCATGCACCGAGAAATAGTTAACCGCCGAACTACAAACACGGTTTGTCTTGGTCGTAATAATCTGAAAATCAGAAAAATCTTAAATGACAGCTGTCTCTCTGATTGAGCATGTCCGAGATCGCTGACAGTGTAGCCCATTGGCAGGAAAAAAAAACCCCACAAAATCAGATAACAAAAATAACAGTCAACCAGCCATTTCTTAAAAACAAAGATGTTCACAAGAATGCGACGAACTAACCCTGGACAAGAAGAGACAACGAAGGGTAAAAGCACAACCGCGAGGGCGACAACAAGTCGATGACATCACAGGTGTGCTGATGGCGACACCGGAAGGTGAGGCTGTGTTGACGTTTAGGAAATAATTACAGGTAACCCAGGATCAGGTAACCCTGAACATCAGCCACTGCGCTGTAGATCATTTACACCTAACCCTAATTAAAGCCTCACGGGAGTCGGATTTGTGTGAAAGCGAGGCCCGCCTCTCGCCTTCTGTTCTCGGTGATCACCACTCATCTTCATTCTGACGACAAGGTGCAAAGGTGACATGAGGTCTGCTAGCACAAGGGTCGAGTACTCATCACCTAGATTATCATGGGTTGAAGGTTCAGATCTCTTCTCTGGCGCTAGTATTTTATTTTACAGAGATTTACCAACTTTTCCAGGGCTGGACGTGACCAACACCAGTTATCATGTCATCGAGTACAATCCCAGTAACGGATTATCAAAGGAATCAAGAGTTCACTTTTATAATGGAGGAATAGTATATTAACCTCAAGGTGCTGTTTATCTACTCTTACGTTGTTTATGTACCATGTATGTTTACCTGCTTGTGTGCTGTTGATGACCTACTTGATGTTTTTTTTGTGGCAAACTTGTTTTGGTGAGAGCTTGTGACATTTCATTCTATGGGTGTTCTAATTTATGTCAGGACATCCTCCTTGGACTTATTCTCGGACAGATAAACAACAGAAACATTTTACGCACACGCGAACGCACGAACATACACACAAAACATACATAAATCCATCCATCCATCCATACCTTGTGGTATCAAAGATCGAGCAGTTATATTTGCCGTTAGTTCTGGTTTGCTGGAGGAACAGCTGGATTGAGGCAGCAGTGACAAAGCTCGCCTAGGTGGTCAGCAGGTCCATCATGGAACGACCAGTCCACTCCTTCACTGCATGCCATCCAGTTCTTCTATCACCATCTCCCACCCGAAGACACCCTGAAGAAAGGTTTTAGAGAGTGTCGTGCCGAACCAGACAAGACTGTTGCAAGAAGGGGTTCTTGTGTCCTGCTGGGGTAGTGATGTGGTTCATTGGTTTAAGCTCCCTGTACGAGATGCTGAGCAGCCTCCTCAGGCACTTGGTTCAATGCCTGGCTTCTCCTCCTGTCCCTAAGCAAAGTCCGCATCTCGCATCCCTGCAGGACGATGGTAGCTACAAGGGACTGTACAGTCTGGATCAGATGGAGGTGTCGTGGTCGTGAAGGGTGTGTCGGATTGTTTTTTCTAGAAAGATGTAGAAAAGGGGTGGGTTGGGGCACTCTCTCACACACACACCACACGCACAAAGAGACACACACATTCTTTTACAAACACACACAGACATTTCACGTACACACCCTCACACAGATGTAAACACAGCCTAACACACATATAAACACATACAAACAGACAAACACACACGCACAATACACACACACGTTGTACCTCTACACAACAAACTTTCTCTCTCTCTCACATGTGTGTGTGTGCTCCAGGCGACATTTTCACTGACAGAGAGGCATGCCATGGTAAGTCGTGCTGTTCAGCGAAGAAGAAAGAACAACATTGTAACCTGACCGACATAAATACAAGCCTTACATAAAAGAACAAAATAAAAAAAAAACCCACAGCTAAAGTAGTTTGTGATTTTCGCCACACCTGATGTAGCTCTGCTCCAAGACGAACAGCAGGTGACTGCACAGAGAAGGGGGCCTTTGTCGGAGGAGCTGTTTGCATGTCAGGTGATGGGGTTTGGCCAGCAAATATCAACAGATCCTGCACAAAAGACACACACATACTTAAGAGCACAAACACGAGGCGCCGCACACGCCAGCTTGGGTGTTCTACCCGGGTGTCTGTGGTAGAGGCCAGCCCACACCCGCCAAAAGGAAGTCTACGTTGTCGCACGCTCGCCTCCTCCCCTGCTCTCCCCCTACCCCGAACATTTTTCTCGTGACTGTATGAATGAGCGCAGGGAGGACAAGGGGAGGGTTGGAGGGACTAGCAGCTGTACAGTCGTCAATGAGGTCCTTGTGTTCACACAAGCAGCGACACGTTGGGGGACACGGGGCGGGAGGATAGAGGAGGGGGGAGCAGGGCCCTGTGGCCGCATGCATGGAGGGTCTGGTTTAGTCCTGTACAGGAATAGCAAGTGACGATTGGAGATCAGGGACCACTTCCACGACAGTTCTAATTTTTGAACACTTTTAGGTTAAATCCAGTGTCATGGGAATCAAGGGGAAGGGATCCGCCCCCTTAGAAAAGATACTGAGGGGGAAAACAATGTGAATGTCGTTCATTGTCCACAACTCCCATCCGAGCATCTTCGTATACCATTGTAAATATAGTAAAACCCTTTAAAGGCCAAGAGACATATTTGTCCCATAGTTGTAGTGAAATGTGTATGTAAGCACTCAGTATGTCACTGACTTTATATAATTCAGAATCTTCATTGCTATGTATGCATTAGCTTTGCTTTCAGACTGACCAGTACTTTCAATTTAAAAATCATCGCAAAATGTTTTAAAATATAAAATAGAGGATTGTCAATAGAACAAAGTGTCGCTAGTCTGTGGGGGTCACTAATGTGATGCATCCATATTTTTGTGAACAGATTTCCTTGTTGGTTTTCAAAAAAAAAATTATTTGATTTTATGTAATATGGACATATTTGTCCCACGCTATATCTTGAAAACTATTCGGAACAAAGCTTTTAATAAAAGGAATTTATAGTCACATGCACTCTGCGGCTGCTTTTGGACGAGACACCAAGAAAAATCTGAATTTACGAAATAAATCAAATACCAGAAAAATTCAAAACTATTCCACATTAAATGATTAACAAAGTTAAACCACTTACCTCAAACTGTAAAATCCAACTACTAAAAGCAAATTTAAAAATAACTGCGTAAAAACTAGCACGAAATATTTAAAACTTTATTTCTAACCATGAAAAACAGAAAAATGTGTTGTTGTTGTTGTTGTTGTTGTTGTTTTCAAGCATGATGTAAACAGCAGGAAAGCTGCAACCAACATCAAGTGTGTCAAACAAGACCAAACTCGTCAAAACCACAAAATAAACACAAACACCAAGTATGTGGAGGCAGTGCTCAGGCTGCAAACATCAGCATCACTCGTCTTTCTGGCTCAGCAGCTGCCCTTGACGACATGCTAACAGATTTGTCTCCCCCACGTGCAAACACGGAGTTCTGTCCCTTTGTGAAGGCCGGGGATGAGGGTTTTATGAGGACAAGAACAGGACTGCCAAGGTCCCTGCGTGCAACTTCAGGTGTTTTTTTTTTTTCTTCTTCAGGTGCAGACGCCAGGTTCAAGGCCTTCCTTCACCCTTACAAGAAGTGTTTACATGAAAATGTGAAAGACAAACAACATAAAAGCATAAAACGATTCTGTTGATGTTTGCGTAGACAGTTTCGGAACGAGATCGGTTTTTATTGCCTTCTTTCCATGGAAAAAAGTAGTTCTTGCTAATTCTTGTCAGGTGTCTTCAGGTATTGAACAGTGACCACCACGTGTGCAACATTAATAGTTTCACCAGCAGGTCCTTGTGCATTTTTGGGATAAGGTTTCATCGCCTCTATCATCAGCAACATCGACAGACAGCCTGAAGATGCTAGCACGGATTTGTATCAGCAACTTTCTTGGTTGTCCGCGGTTGTCTAGGATGCGCCGAGTGAGTGGCCACACCACTCTAAAATGTTGTCGGCCCACTTCTTCTGTCATCGGCCTCTCCTTGCATCTCCTTGCACTCTTCCTTGAAGAGCAGTGTTGATCCTCTTGACAAGTCCTCGGGACCTCAGGATGCACTGACACGACCTCAGCTTGGGTCACAGGACCTTCTATATGATTTTCTTTTGTACTAACATCCCGAGACTTACATACTTGCACACATGTACAAATGTGATCACGCGCACACACACACACTGAAAGGTGAGAGTAGTTTCTGCTTCACTCCTCCCTTCAGTGGAGGCAGGTGCGAAGTGACGTTCACATTGTCAGGAGCATCCTCCAGGTGACGCACCGCAAGCTGCTCATAAACACAGCAGCTGGCCTGTCCATCTGCCTCCTGTCTGACACATCCACAGGAGCGATCGTGTCCTGTCCAAACCACTGTACTTTGTATATAAAAGTTTCCTTTGGAAGAAGCAAGTCACTTGAGTAATGTGAGTGAGTCAATGTTACTCACTGCTGTGTTAGGTGGCGCTGATGCCCTGTTAGCTGCTATGATGGGTGAGGGTCTACTCATTGCTAGGGTAGAGGTGGTGGGGGTGATCGCAGACTCTGACAGTATCTCTAGAAAGATGATATCAAGGAAATATAAAAAATATTTTAACTTTTGAAAAAAGTTTTATGTAAGGATGTTTCTTGCAAGGAATGGCGCCGCCTGATCACTAATCTCATTGTCGCATGCTGTCTCATACCCAAGCACGCACACACGCCCTCAAACACTCATATCCACATGCAATGAGTACATCAACGCACGGACATACAATCTTGTTGATCTTCATCCGCTGGGGGAAAAAAAACCAACTTTTTAAAAAAAAAAAGTTTTGCCTGGCGCCACCTAGTGTTCCGACTTACATCACGTCTGCTCGTCATCCTCTCAAATGTTGCAACCGTCTGCCTGTCAGGGGGAGACCACTCCGATCGATAGCCGCGCGGTCACACACACCATCTCCACGCCGCATCCCTTGCACTCGCTGACCTCTTTACACCCTCTCAAGGGCGCCTTTATCGACGTTTTCCTCTCAGCCAGCATCGCCTGAGGAAATAAAGTAGACAAGTAGGACACTGAAGTGTTACTTAGCTAACCTGGCAGTCGACTGCCTCTCAGACTGAGTTCGCTGCTTTATTGTTAGTTTTTCTTGTTGTTGTTTGTCGTAATGTGTAGCGGCTGTAAATTGTAGTGAGCGCCGCTCACTGTCAGGACGAGGGGAGCTAAGTGCAGGGAATGTGTGCCAGTAGGGTTAGCTGTCCTTGAATACTAGAGCTCGCACACACGGGGTCTGTTGATCAAAGCCATTGTGGTTTTCGTGGGAGAGGGGGGGGGGGACAGTCGCGTAGGAAGATGCTCGGCTTTGGGGAGGGAAGGGGTCAGGGGGACAGGGGGCAGAAGGGCAAACTTCATGCAGACAGTGAACGACATTCACATTCTTGTGTGTCCTCGGTATCTTTCTTGAGCCCCCCCCCCTTGCCCCCTGCCTGTTCCTACACCACTGAGAGAGAGAGAAGGAGGGACACGAGACGGACGGACATGCCAGCGCACTGGGTAAACTTCAATGCCGTGAACTATATTTGATCCTATGGAGAGGTCATGGTCAGAGAGGACATGGCGATGGCGACTGGAACGGATGATGGGGAATGTTTGCTGGCTTGAGAACCCGTGAGCATGTGAGAGAAAAGAGAGATCGTGCGCAACAGAAAAAGAAAAGAATAAATAATTGCATTCTGGAAATCGAGTCACACTTAAAATAATTTCAGGGGTTGGAGGGAAGTCCTCAAGTACAACCGTTATTCTCCGATCGATCGCAAAGTTCAGAAGAACTTGGAATTCTGGGAAGTTAAACTTTAAGAAAAAAAACTTGGGACTGGCTTGTAGGGCTTGAATCATGCTCACATAAAACTGTTCATTGTGCCCGTTCGTCCAATCATCGTTTGTGGGAAGGTGCAGAGAGGCCATCATGCTTGCTCCTGGGTGCAGATGACTGCTTCTCTTGCAGTTGCTTGATGTTGATTGAGAGGTGTGCACTCACTGTGTTGATGGTTTGTTTTTGTTGGTGAAACTGGGTGTCGTGTGTATGTGCTTTGTTTGTCTGTCTGGCTGGTTGTCTTCTTTCTTTATTCCTGCGATGTTGAGTATTGTATTTTTCATGTATATCATCTATATTGTATGGTGTATGTATATTATGAAATAAAACAGAAAAATATATACATCAGGAACAAAACAGAAAAGCCCATGCAACCCAGCTGTGATCACGACTCAGTCTTTTAAAATGACAAGTACATATAGTTCGTCCCTCTATCTATCTCTGTGTCTGTTTATCTGTATACATATCTGTATTTTTGTATTCATGTCTATTGTTTCTATCAGTCTCTAAAAATGGCGATCACACTGTTTCCTCTGTGCTTGTTCCTCTGTATCTGTGTGCATATCTCTGTTTTTCTGTTCCTGTCTATTAGCTCCCCTGTGTGTATCTACCTGTATATCTTAACATGTTTTGACATTGTAACACTGCATACCGGCACCGGCATTGTTTTCTGCCCTCACCTCTGCTTAACCCTGCTTTGTTTTCTGCAAACTTATGGAACATCGGAATGTTGGCCATGCACCAGTGTTGTTGCCAGTTGGCTAAGAAACACAGTGTGACAATATCATCGACAAACTGTGGACACCCGTGACTTGGGAGTGATTGACAATAACAGGAGCTGGTCCTTTGGTTCCGCAGGATCTTGGAGTGATTTAAAAAAATCATTCCCTGTCTTTATTGATGTGATATTGGATGAGAAAAATATCACCTATCTCACATCCTGTGATGTGTCCTTGCCAAGACTTTCACTGTGCGGACACCTGGATAAGTTATGCAAAGCAAAGGCCGTAAGCTCTGCAAACAATGGTTAAAGCCTCTTGACTTGGGTCCGTGGCACCAAACATTTGTTTTTGCCAATGGCGCGCTGGGAACAAGTTGAGCAAACCTCGTTTGCCGGTACTTTGCGAACTCGGACTCCACTAGAAACTCCGAGATCGTCTGCCTCCGTTGTGTGCGCAATGTGCGGGACTCAAGCAGTGACTCCAGTGATTGCCGAGGGTTCTGTGCAGACAGTAAGGTCTTCCACATTTTGCTAAACTGCCGGTCAGCTTTTGCGGTCGTCACGGTCCTTAAACCAAGTGTCACGTGACCTGATGCCAGGTGAGAAACACTGACAACGCTACTGACTCTTGGACTACAGGTATTCGCGACTTCAACAAGGCTTTTGGCCAAAATCGTGGATTCTTCCATCCGACCTTGATGCTTCGGACGGATGACTGGATCTTTGAGAGAAAGCGAGTCTTCCTGAATCCATGATCAGCGTTCAGCATGTATTATTTGTATTAATTATTATTAAATAAAATCGTGGTGATAACAACAGTATTATAGCTACTGCTTCACCTTTATTTAATAACAGTACTGTAGCTACCACTTCATAGCTATTAATCAAGAATAAAGTAGTACTACTTCACCGCTAACAGTACACTAAGCTTCTCTTTCACGGTTATTTTACTGCTATTTGTAGCTACTACTTACATCGTTAGCCTCTAGTTTTCGGTCTGAATGGAAGAGCTGCGAAAGTAAACAAACACAACAAAATTAATTTTATATTAACTTGAATGCGCCTTTAGGATTCTCGTACAAAGATTGTGACTCTAATGAATGTATTGAGGTTACTTATCTATTTAAACGTTTAACTCAGTTATGGACGAGCCAAAAATTAAACAAAATTATCCAAAAGTGCATTTCAGATACAACACTTATGTTTCTGTTGCCATAAACAACGAGCATTGTAGTCTCCAACCCTTGTCTGTCCGTCATCTCATGTTTCTTCTTAGTTTCATCACGCGAACATGAAATGCAAAAATGTCTACAGTCACTACAAACACCCGCTCATGCGTGTGCGCAGGCTTGCAAGCCACATTAGTTTGCCATATTCTTGCAGTTCCCTGCAGCACAGACACCTCCACCTGTCTCCCCCCTCTTCACCTTACTGTGACTGACACGTGGGTTTGCGCCTCTCCATAACGTCTGCAACCTGTAAAAACGACAAGCACCACACCATGCACTACAGCGCCTTCCACAGACATAGGTGACCCCCAGCGTAACGAAAGACCGCATTGTTCTTGCTGAGAAGAGAAAAAATATAATAAACGGCATCACCACCACCCCGGATTCCCTCCACACAACGAGCCTCTGGCGCCCTCCGCGACAAACAATGCACGCGGGACGTGAGACAAACAATAGTGTGACGACAGCACGTCCTCCCTCCCCACATTCCCTCCACCTTTCCCATCCCCCATTCGCTCCTCAGAGAACTATTCCCCTGTCCCCTCTTCCACAGATTCCGATTTTCAATGCGTGGTGTTCTGTTGCCGAGTGCACATTGCAGGGCGCAAGCATCCAGTTAACGGACTTGTGCACCAATATCTTGCAAAAATGAAGAAAGAATGACGAAGCATGGGGTCTGCTAGTGGAATCTGGAAGCTTTACCACCTGGACCCAGTTGCAAACAACTTTGTTTCGTTGCCCTTTTTTTTCCTGTACATGAAAATGGTTAACATCAGTGAGTGCAGAATGAAGAAGTTACAGCTTACTTTATTTAGTCTCGATCAGTGATGCTCTAATGTGCATCTCCTATACTTTGATCAGTGTCGTATGGTGGGTATTCAGGTTGGACGTGGAAGTATCTCACAGTTAGTAAGTGGCCTGTGTCCTGATGTTTACAATTAGGGCAGACTGTGTGAGCAAGAGAGTGGTTTAGAGAAACTGTCTGGGTCTGATAAGAAAGAGCCATGGCAGGTCAGAACCACTTGGGCAAAGTGATTATAAGAAAAAGCATAGTGCTGTGGAACACATAATACCTTATAGCATACAGCAGAAAATAATGCTCATGCAGTAAAAAGGAACACGTGTTAAGTATTTTGGACATTGAGAAAGCCTATGATATGCTCTGGCATAATAGTATTCTCCAGAAACTCTGCCACCTGCGGACTCCAAATATAGCTGTTCATTTAATTAGCTCTTGTTTTATTAAAAGGAGTTAATTAGTAAGGGTCGAAGAACAAACTTCAAGACAGGTATCTCTCGAAAAGGGAGCCACACAAGGAAGTATTCTCAGTCCACTACTGTTTAACACAATGATTGCAGACCACCCTTCAAGTGTCAAACATTCAAAAGTCAAATAGTTTGCTGATGACACACCTCTACTATGAAATATAGAAATAAATAAAACAAATAACATCAGAATGCCTGAAATCGTAGCAAAGGGTAAAACCCAAGAGTACCTATATGAAGTTGCAAAATGGTTAACATATAATGGATATACTCTTAAACTTAGAAACCCAGGCAAATGTATTCGAAAAATAAAACAAAAACCAGAACAGAGCAGTATGCTAAATTAACACTAATCCAATCGAGTTACAGCTCGGTAAAATTTTTGGGTAAAATTTTTTCAGAGTACGTCAACTAATCCCTATACATGCTCAAAATCTGTCAAAAAAGCAATAAACCTAATGAGAATGGTTACTTGTATTTGGGTACAACTTCGGCACCATCCAGTCTGTCAATCAAACTTAAATAATGTCTCAACTATTACCTGCATCTCCACTTCATCTGAGATCAAACCAAACTGCCATGCTTCAGTCAGTACAGGCTAGAAAGGGGGGCTAAAGTAGGACCACGTATATAAAGGACTGGATTACCTTCGCTTTGTGCATGAAGAAAGGATGGTCAACTACAGCTACAAGACACAGTGCCTCCTACAAAAACATCCAGTCTGACAGATCCGTCAACCTCACAGGCATAGAACAGGTCGCCCCAAACAATCAAACTCCACTACTCAACAACACATCCAACACATAGATAACATCCTCCATATCAAAAATTTTGTCACTGAATGAATGTGTAAATATTAATAAAAATTACTGTTTTGTTTGTTTTGTTTTTTCTTTTTCGGTGCGCCAAATTTTGCTGGGGCTTCAACAAAGGCGGAAACCGGTTGAGGGACTATTGTGTCTCTTTGCTTACATTTTGGAGTTCCGGATCTGACGAGGGAGCGGGGTACATTAAGGGAAACATCCAGCATACTATTGTCATTAGTAGTAATGATAGTTGCGATCCATCCACATTCTAGATTTCTATAAACAAGTGGGTAAAGAAAACAAACTATACAACAGCGGTTCTCAACTTTTTATTTGTGACGCCCCCCTGACGAACAAAGGTACGTCCACGCGCCCCCCTCCCCCTTAGCCAGCAATGTAAGCTCATTTCACTAATACCGGTATAAGAAACTTAAAAAATGACCACCTTCGCGCCCCCCATATAAGTACCTCGCGCCCCCCCAGGGGGGGGGGGCGCCCCACAGGTTGAGAACCGCTGCTATACAACATCTCCCTACGATAAAAAACAACTAAAAATATATTAACGCCATGTTATACATGAGATAAAAGATACCGCTAACCATGCGTAACGATTAATTTTCCCCAAAAAGTCAGAAGTCTCCATGTTTGTCTCGGCTACGTCAACAGAAGTCAACATGTGTTTTCTGTGTTACGTCATCAGATCGGCATCGTTATTTTTTTTTTCAAATCAGCAGAAGTCATCTCTGTTACGTCAACATGTCAGCAAGTTTATCTCTGCAGCTTCCATTCCCAGTTTTTCTAGTTTTTTTAAGCAGCATCCGTGAGTGTTACAGTTGTTGCTTATTTATTTGTTTTTGTTTATTCGCTTTCTCTCTTTCTTACCTTCAAACAGACTTTCCCCTTCTCGACACCCCGAGTATCTTCTCATCGTCTGTAACTGTTCATGTGCTCAGTACGTCTGTCCTCAAGTTCAAGAAGTCAAGTGAAGAGATTGTTTGACTGGACACATGGTCTGACGGCCAACAGAACCACAAGGAACCATCTTGTGTTGCGTGGACATTGACTGCCTCGTCGTCACCTTCGTCGAGACACGTGCACCTTCTGCTACATGCATCTTTGTCCATCCTCATCGTCATTGTTATCGTCATCGTCACCACGTACAATTGACCCTTTACTTACTAAGTCCGTAAACACTGCGGACAGTCGAACTTGGGATCCTTGCGTTCCTCTTGTTGTGCTCATCACAACACGACCTCGACCCCTTTGGCTGTCCTGCACCGAGCGGAACAAATAAGCTTTTGTTCTCTCAACAGCTTCCAAACCTCCTGTGAAAGTTTTTTTCAAATAAACAACAACAAGAAAGACATTAAAAGCAATTGTTGTTCTGCGTGCCAAAAAAACTGTTTTGGTTTTTGGTATGTAAACGAAAATAGATGTCTCATGATCTCAGTTTTGTTTGGTCGCTTTTAATTCCTTGGGAGAGGCCGATGGTAGAAGATCTGCGCAGTGAAAATGAAGGATCTGGGAGGTGGTTGGGAGTGTTCGTGGGGAGGCAGGGGGGAGAAACGAAAGAGGGAGGTCACCTACTTTCTTCCTGACCGAGTAAACACGACACAGGCTGAAGACTTTCTTATATCCAAGTCTTTACATAGGTTGAACCTTTTGTTCCTTTCACCTCCTGTCTCTTTGTTCTCTCTCCCTTTTCTCGCCTTCTCTCCTCTCATTTTTAGCTCTCAAAGATGAGGAGAGAAGGACAAAACAAATACATAAAACCCAAGTTTATACCTTGTTTGGGGAGATGATTGAGAAACATCTAACATTCCCTCCCCACTTAAAATTGAGAAAAAAGCATAGCATGTGAGGTTGTTCTTGAGAAACATTTTGGTCGAACTTCGCTTCCAGAGAAAAAAAAAAAACTTGTGTGGAGTTTGCGGTGAATGCAGTGTAGGGAAAGGAGATCCACCCTCTCACACAATCCACCCGAAGGGCGAGGTGAGCTCACCCTTCAGTGCAGATCGATGCTAAAAGAAAGTTGGATGCTGTCATAGTTTTTTTCAGAAGACAGTTTCCGAGATGTCAAGCCCAAGTGGGACATGAGCTGCTTTTTTTTCTTTTGCAAAGTTCTCTCTAAATAGGCTTTGAGGCCGTACTAGTGAAAAAAGTGAACGAAGGTAATAGAGAAAGACACGAGAGCACTGGAGGTAAGTACACGCTCTCAGATAATTGGAGAGTTGGTAGAGAGTGACACACAGACCCTCACCACTACAAGTAAAAAAAGAAACAAGAAGAGACAAGCAAATAGACAAGAATGCAGACAGACAAGTAGACAGGTAAGCCAGCAGTCAGAGTTGCACAGACACACAAGAGGAATCCCAAAAATGAGGGAAGGGGGAAGGTGAATTGAGAGGAAGACGAAGGGAAAAATTGTGAGGTGGTGGTGGTGGGGAAGAAAAATGAAAGAATGTTTAAAAACCTAAAAATTGTTAGCACTAATCGTTTGTCTGTAAATTGGATGAAGGTGGAGAAAAAGCATGAAGATTAAACGAGGTCCTTTAAACAGTGTTTTACCTGAGGGGATGAAGAGCGAGGGGATGGAGGAATAAAAACACACCGTGTTCAGGTGTGGTCATAGGATTCTTTTCATTACAAAAATAAGCTAATCAGTGATATTCTATGTCGTTGGTGTACTGATGGGGGTCGCCGCTAAATGGTGGAAGAGGTGGAGGTCACGCTTGAAGGCGAAGGGTTCAGCCGATGCACGTGCAGCACAGGTGGAAGAAGGAAAGTGACGTCATACCAGGTAGAGGTGATGAACAGATTCACGTGGCAAAGGTGTATATGTTTGTAGACACGCCAATACCTAAACTATATCACATCTTAAAGATTCTTCGCTTTCATCATATTTAGGATGAGACTGCTTGCTGTGTAATAGTTCTCCTCGTTGAGGAAACATGGATGCCACTGAGGATCTGTAGAGGAGTGAGTGCAGGTCTTGCTACACTAAGTGACGATCCCGCCATGAACTTGTATGACTGGACTGCTGGCGGACGATTTTTTTTCAGTTAACTGCTAAAACGAGGCATGAGACTACAAAGCTTCCGGTTTATTCACATTCTTTGGTTAGGCTCGCCGAGACTAACACTTCTCAAGAGGCTAAGCGTTGGTCTTGGCAGCCAGACAGCAGTCCACCTACACACGTCAATGGTCCGACCACATTCGCACGGCATCTTGCCTGAAGGAGTCCGAATCCATAAAAAACCCTTAAAAATAAATAAAGTTTTTTAAATTAAATATTATGTAACGATGGGTAGAGTATTTTTCACTAAAACTTAAATTTCAAAAAAAAAATTTCAGAGGGTGAGTCTTGTTCTCCTAAGGTTGCCGTCTGTAGCCTGGGGTGAGCACCCAATGTCTGTCTACTCACCGAGGTTTAGACCTGTCGTAGTGAAGCTTACATCCAGCTCAGACCTCTTGTGCCCCACCCGCTTAATCTTCCCTCCGCACAGAGAACTCTTTGTTTTGTGCAAGCCTCTACTTGAGGGGGCGACCCGGTAAAACCAGTCAAGATTGTGAATCACAGGTTTCGATCTCTCCTCCTACCAACACGTGTTCCGTTTGGATGTAGCCGCCCGTTGGCAGCTGTAGACCAGCTCATTGTGGCATTGTTCCCACCCTTCCTTCCTTCAACAAACAAAAATAAAACAAAACATTTGTCTTTTTGTCCCTCTCATTCCTCGCCTCTTCCCGTCGTTCTTCACACTGTTTGAGACAATTGTCAAGCTGTTGAATAACCTGGAATATCCCTGGCCAATTCTACTAATTTGTATAAATGAAGACATTTTTAGACTGGAATAGTCACAGTTTTTACCGGCATCTCCAGGTGGCGCTACTGGATTATTGCTGTTGTTATTTCCGTTATAGGTCTCGTTAGTTGACATTTTGTTCAGCCAGCAAAGAGCAAAAAAAAAAAAAAGAAAAAAAAAAGGAGAAGAGGATTGTGTTATCATCTAACAATCTTGGTCAATCAGCAAGTCTACAAACAGATTACTCGGCATTTGCTTCGCTGAGTGCGCGAGAAGAAAGGAGAGTTGCGACAGGACACACGGTGGCTGCTGGACCGTGACAATGCACCTGTTGACTCAGACCTCAGCATCTGGCAGTCCCTGGCTGAGAGAGAACATATATATCTGTACACTGCAGCAACCTCCCTATTCACCTCATCTTGCTCCAGGTGGCTTTTTTCTGTTCCCCGAGCTCAAGAGGATCATCAAGGGGACTCGTTTTGCAGGCGTGGAAGCCATCAGGGCCGTAACGACGGAGCTGTGGGGCAACCAAGAAAAATCTTTCCACGTGGATAGAAGCATGGCAGGGAAGGATGGAGTTCATTAGAGGGGATTACTTTGAAGGGGAATCCATGTAGTTTGTTGTTTTGGAATTGAAATGAATTGTTTGTGACACTAGTCCCGTTATTTTTCATAAAGACTTCGTATTTATGTTTGTGTGTGTTTGTGGATATGAGAGTTATTTTGAGGAGTGCTTTGATCTTTGCCTCCTCACCTGTCTCTCTCCTTGTCTCTGTAGCTACCTTGTGCCTGCTCTACTCTTTCTTCCAATTGTTCTTTTAACTGTATGTCTGTGTCTTTATGTCTGTATGTCTGTGTCCTTACGTGCATCTGTGTGTCCTGTGCACCTGTCTGCTGTGTAATCTGTTTGTGCGCTTAGTGCCTTTGTCTATCTCTCCATTTTTCCGTCTTTCAGTCTCTCTATCCTTTTTCTCTCCCCTTCTTCTCCCACAACTCTCTCTGCCTGTCTCTGTCTCTCTAGTACTCAAGCACTGAGAGGAAAAGTATCTCCATCAAGACACCGGGTACACGTTATCTCTCCCCCACCACCACCACCACACCACCACCAGCACCTCCACCAACACCCCCCGGATACCGGGTTCCTTGTGGGATTGTGGGATTGTGCCAGACCGCCGCAGTGGCATGCCAAGCACTGGATGTTAAGACTCAGGTCAGCTGGACCCGTGCACTCTTAAGGGAGGTAACCCAAGTACAGATTATCTACCTTGCCATTTACCTGAGTCTGTGAACGCTTGTTTGCCTTACCTGCCGTGTGTACACTCAGCGGACAGCCTCTCACAAACCCTGTGAGAAAGCTGCATACAAGAGGAACAATTTCCTAACTTTTGTTCTCGTCATATTTACCCACTGAACCACTCTTTAACAAGCGCATTCATCTGCGGCCATTCTAGAAAGACTTTCATCGATGATACTCGATTGCTGAACACGCACTTTGTTCACAGATTTCTTGGCGGACGAGAAGTGAACTCACTGACTGTTGGCTCATCCCTTTCGTGGGGAAAAAAAATTACATTAACCTCTGGCTGATAATGTATCTCGTACAGCCAAGTGCCCTCAACAGATCGTCCCCAGTTACCTGTGGAAGGTTCTTCCTTTTGGTTCACCAGTCACCCACATAAATATAGTTGATCATGAAATTGTATTATGTTTGTTTTTACATGCGAGATATGATTATTTCAATGTTAGCTGTCAACGGACATACAAACACTGTGTACCAACTTGAAGATTTGATATTCTGATATTTTCACTCGTTTGATGATTGTAACCTTGTTTGCTTGTTTGTTCTCTCGTCACTGTCTTATTTTTTGTTGTTTTGCTGGTGTAACCTAATAGCAGGACACACTGGTGTGAGTGCACCAGGACTTACAGGGCTGAGAAGGAGCACCAGCACCAAGCAAGCTGCTGTTACCGAAAAAGATAAGATGGGGAGAGACCTCGTGCTCCTGGCTTCAGAACCGACAGCTCGGAGGCTGGCATTCCTCTTGCATTACACACACACACTTATACACCTACATTCTCTCTCTCACTTTCTTGTCCTCCCTGTTTTTGTTGATGACTAGTTCTCACGTGTCTTTGGCGAATTCTTACTTTTTTCTTCCTTGATCGAGTATTTCTGCAATCAGGTCTGCCGAGATGTGTTCCTACACCGCACGCGATGCTTGGAATCTCACTCAGGACTTTTTTCTCTCTCCCGCCACTATTGCCCACAAACACTTTTTTTTTAAACCGTCGAGGACTTTTTTTCTTGTGGGACTTTTTTTTTTTTTTACCGCCTTCTTCACCCTTGCTTTTATTTGTTTGTTTGTGAGCCTGTTTGTCTGTCCATCCTTGTGTTCCTTAATTCCCAATGCCCTGCACAAATCGTATGTTTGTTGTGATTGTTGTTTATTCCCCGCTAAATGACATTATATCACGTGACTTGGTCCTCTATAGGGTGTACAGAACATGGAGGGTTAGATAAAGTACCTAAGGATTTGATTTATTTCTAAAATAATTGAATAATGTTTTAATTATTTTTTGTATGTAATGAATCTGTTTAACAATTGTTGAGCGTCTTTGAATGTATGGATGGACATACAGTGTGGGTGTAAATAATGTTTTTATTGTGATAAACATCCTGGACTCCCATGATAGAAGTGGACGATGATGATGATGATGAAGATGATGATGATGAAGAAGAAGAAGAAGAACTGTTACGAAGAATACAATAAAATGTCTAGAGGTCAAAAACACATTTATTTATTATTTATCTCCTTTAATATTTCCGCACTTGTCTTCTATACTGTCTGAAGACATGGACGATAAGATAAAGTGAGGGGCTGGCAAAGTGTCTGTGAAGTATAGCACAAGTACGTCTAAGTGCAGAAGATATGATTAAAATAAAATGTTATGTAAATACTTATTCTGAGAATCCCCTTCCCCCATCTACAACCACCACCGTCGGTTACCCCAGAGGCAGGGCAGGTAGATAACCAGGGTCTGGCTACAGAGGACACGTGCACTGGGTCCTCATCATGTTGACAGTTACTGCCAGCCTCCAGTTTTTACACCGTTTGTCATGCCAACAGAATATTTTGTATGCGCTTTGTAGTTTGAAACAAAGTACCAGCGAAATGCAAGACATAAATCTCTCTAGAGGTCAAAGGTTGCGGTGGTTATTTGACCCAGACCTGTCAGTCTGTATTCTCAGCAACTCTAAAGTATTCCATTTGTGGATGCTTTTCTGTTAGCGAAACGGACCACCATTTTATATACATGAATATATGTGTGTGTGTGTTGAAGTGTGTTGAAATGTATTATAAGGACACAATGGTCCATATTTCACTACAAGTGTAGACCGCTAAATTTTTCAATATTCGATTAAAATCTCTCTCTCTCTCTCTCTAATCTCCGCTGATCCACTGCTACAGCTGGTGTCTGTGACGGAGACAAACATCAGTTCAAAGAAGAATCCCGGGTGCTCAAGCGCCATGATGCGGCACCCGCACGTCCTCAGCACCCGTCGCAGTCGCATGCGGTCCACCATTGGCGGGCGTTCAAAGCGTTCAGCCAAGCACGACCCTGAACTCTTTCCCTTCCGCCCCGTGTGAGTATGAGTGAGTGTACGTGTCCCCGTTATGACGAGGTGAGTACAATAGTCAAACCTACCTGTCAAGGTCCCGCGCCGATAAGCCTTTAGTCAAGCTCGAGGGCCCGACGTCAAGGGATCACGTGACAAATCATTTTAACCCCGCACACACCAAGACGGAAGCCCAAAAGGCTAATGGCCATGTAAGCACACCTGTACCTGGGGCCCAACGGTTTGGCTGTGCCGTGCTGAAGTTCTTCTGCCATTAGTTTCGATTCCATCGGCGTTTTGAATGCAGCATGACGAGTGTTGTTGACCGCTTTACGACTTTGTGATACGATATCAGCACGAATTAAATCAGTAACGGGTCTAAACGATTGTTTAAATTGTTTTTAAAAAATGTTTGGTAAGAGGAGCAGCTTTATAAATGAAACAGTGTGCCGATGTGTGTGTTGGTATCGAGTGGCGGCTGAAACCTCCGCAAAACCACACCGCTCGTTCGATTCTCACTAAACCGGCCAGGAATAGTCTTTTCGATTTTTTTTTTCTTTTTTTTTTTTTTTCTTTTTTCTTTCTTTTTGTAGGGTATAAAATTATTTTGGTAGGAGTATGTTGCTAACAGTACAATTTCGGCAAAAGCAGAAATCAACTCTGGTACCCCGGGTACTCTAAAGTACACAGACCCATTCAGACCTTTTCCTTAGAAGGAATCAGGGTGTTTCTAGTAACAGTGAAAAATTCTAGCTACACTTGTACTGTGATAGAAGAAGTGGTTAGCCAAGTACAGAAACATAGTTTGAGGCCGCAAGCGTTCACACGGGTGAGTTCGAACCCCTGTAGGGCAGCACACCTGGCCCAGTTCATCCAGCTTTCAATGGGTACCTGACTGATGTGACTAGTGACCTCGTCTTCCAACCCAGGCCAGGGATTTTTTTTTTTAAAAAAAGCAGAGCCAAGAAAACTTTTTCTATGGCAACCACCAGGGTGCCGAGTGACTTTTATACACTCTCTCACACACACACACGCACGCACGACCGACAGAAAGCTCGACAGAGCTCGTATCTCACAGGCACGCCATCCCACACTGCCTATAGACCACTCGCGCTCAGGGAAATGATAAAGTACTCCAAAAGTAGCTAAGTTTTCAGAAAGAGAAACGGGAGACCCTCCAGGTGAGGAGGGGGGAATTGTAAAGGTGTGTCAGCCGTGAAAAATTGTGATTTCGACGAGTCTGTTGAGACATGCGCAGTGGCGCGCTGCACGCACTGTATGTGACCGGCGCCATAACTATGTTTATTGTTATTATTTGATCTTCGGGCTTATTTCACAGGCTTCTGCTTTGCCAAAGGTTCCTTTTTTTTTTTTTTTTTTGTCTCTTCCACCCTTCCCCGAGACAATTTGACTTGTAAATACTCTGTAGTCTACCCCTTTGTAGTGTATTTACGGGTTCGCTTCTGACCAAACGTGTGTTTATTTATTTGTTTATCCTCGCAATCCTTTTATAACCGTACTCAAAGCTCTGCATACTCTCACGTTCTTTTTTCTTCGTCTCGTCTTTCTCTTATTCTTTCGCTCACGCACTGCACATTCCTTTGCTCCGGCTTTGTTTTACTGCTTTTTCTGCCGAAATGTAATCTCCCATGACTCAGTTTTTTTATTGCTTTGGGAATATGGATGATTCTAGGTTAATGGATGACTGTCTTCATCTGCTTCTGGCTTGTACCTACTGTAGTAGCATAGGTGACTCTAGTGACTCATCCGTTACGTGCCTGAGGGGATTATGGGGGAGGGGTAGTGAGGCAGACAAATGGATACATCGATACTATTGTGTATCGAATGTCAGCATCATGCGACTGTTGCAGATTAGTTGAGAAAAAAAGTGGGTAACATCTACTACTAAATGGCAACAGACATCAATTTGTAAAATAATCGCTTTTTATTACATTTGTTATCCTAACTTAGGCTATTCACCCGTTTAAAATGTTCGGTTAGTTAACTGACGATGTGTATCTTAATTTCCTAACTTGTACTTATCGTTGCGCCCAATCACCAAGAGCTAGTGCGGGTGTACTTGGCCATTATTGGGCACGGCGAGGACTAGCTTGGACATGAGTCAATGTCATCAACACTGTCATCGTCGTCGGTGTCGTCATCATCATCATGACCAATATCATTAATCCTTATTGAGTCTCATTAAAGAAAATCTCAGCAAGTCTGTGAGTGTGTGTGCGTTTGCGGGTACCTTCGTCGGTGTATGTGCGTGCGTGTTTGCACGAATTTGTATGTGGGGCTGTTGTTGTTGTTTTTGTTTTTTTTTTCTAGCATGTAAAACGTTGTCACCGACTTTTTCTTATTATTTTATCTCCTTTACAGTTCAAGAGGGAAAAATTTGACAAAGTCTGCCAAGACCTGTGGCGTGACCAGACATTGCAAGAATATTCACTCACCAGACAATGACAACGCCCCTCAGGGAAGAGGGGAGGAATGAAGGTATCTGACCAAGGAGTAGGTAGCGGGGAGGGTGTGTGAAGTGATAAAGGTGATGATTATGGACGTGACGGAGGCGAGGAGGGGTTCACATCGAAACAGCGATGTGGGTTGGTGATGAAGACGTGGGGTTGAGGAGGTAGAGCGGAGTTTGGGGGTAGGGGGACCTGTAAGGGGGACCACGAGTGCGGTTGCACTGGTTTCAGGCCTGTCTAGGCCACGACCAACGGGCTGACAGTTGTCTCCACCTGTTGCAGGCGCACGCTCCTGGACACTGGCTCTGACTGCGCAACAAGCAGGCGCAACCTGCCGCAACCCCCCACACCCGACCCCCCTAGCAGCTGGGCGTGCGGCAGATTCTCCAGACGCAAAACAATAAGATGTTGATGTGCTCTGGTTTCTTACCGCAGGCCGCCAAGCAACTCTACACATCTATCTCGCCATTAGTTCAGCATGTTAAAACCTTCTCTCCCCTCCCCACACCCCACTACATCTCTGTCTCTCTCTTGTTTTCTCCAACAATACACGAGGCCCAACGTCACTGCGAGAAAACATGACCGAGCCTTGGCACAGCGCGTTTACTGCCCCGCGGCAAAGAACAAAGAAGCTAACCGACTTCTAACCGGAGTTAGCAATCGTAAGATGTCTCTAGTTGACTCTGTTTGTCACTTCGTTTATTATTAGTTTTTGTGATCTTTATGCCGGTACGACGCCGACAGTATCATGTTTGTCCCGCATTGAAGACGAGCTGTAACGAGGGATGTCAGAGCGATGACAGGTAAACGTCACTAAGGTGGCGCTAAGCATGGATTTGTTAGGACATAGCACTCGTCCGCCATCTCAGGGGCTGGTGCAGATGTCCTCTCTTAGCTTCTGTCATTCGCAGACCTCCATTTTGTTAGTGTTGTATCCCGTTCTGTTTTCATTACCTAAAGACATTACACTCGGGTACCTTGTGTCAGACGTCACAGGACTGCTTTTTGTTATCGTAGCAAGTCAGTTATGCCAAAATAAGTTATGTTACAATCATGCCAGTATAAAGTTAAAAAGTCAGTTATGTGAGAAGTAGGTTAGGACGTAGTCTTATGACGTCATGGTTTTGTCAGTATTACGTTAGAACTTATGTTGTTATTTGCGTTAAAAGGTCGAAGTTCTTGGTAATATGTTAAGACGTCATCTGTCATTATTACCATCAAACGTTACCGTTTCTGTAGCCGTTTTGTTTAAACGTTACAGTTAACGTATTTAAGGTAATCACAGTAAAAACTTTGTAGTTCTGCGATCGTTTCTTCGGGACATCCAGACTGTTACATGAGGACGTCACATTCCTGTCAGCATTACCTTGGGGCGTCACAGTTGTGTGTCATCGTTTAATTAGCACGTCATTACCACGTTTCGACTTCGTACTCTGATGTCATTACGTCACGGCTGTGTGACGTCTCTTGATCCTCACATTGTGGTACTGTCGAGTAGAAGTAGATGACCATAATTACTATATATATATTACTGCATTATAGAGGTCACTATACAACGCTGCTGGCGGGTCACGTGATGAGGCAGTATAGAGGGGTGTACTGCCGGCGAGAACACGTACAGCCCGTGCTGATGGCGCAGTCTACCCCTTGCCAGGGTCAGCCAGTTCTCGTTTTGTTAAGGGCCGAAAATAGGGAGACATCGTGTGTGTCTGCTGACTGGGGCGAGATCGGCCTGATGGCTGGCCGACGATTCTTGTGAAGTGTGCCACAGGCCCCCAGGTTTGCAAATAGAGTACAACGGTTCCCTTGTTCCCTCCCTCTCTCCACCTCTGCATACGTGTGTGTGTGTGCTCTGGAACATGTTCAAGGCGAAAATGAAATACAAAGCCGTAACCCCCCCCGACCCTACCCCAGCCAGCCACGAACCCTCCCACCCCCAACTCCCCTTCTATCCTGTTGCTTGTGACTGGGCCACTGAAGAAATTAAACTTTCGCCTCCACTCCTCCGCCCTATCCCTCCTTTTCCCCTGCGCTCCCGCCCTCTCTACAACCCCCATTCCCTTTTTTCTTGCTTCTCCTCATCCCTTCCACATCACTTTACCATTATCTCGCACCCCTCCCTCTCACACTCCTCATAACTGTCCATGGCGCGAGCACGTGGGTCGCGAAGGGTCAGAGGTGACGACGCAGGCGCCGAGGCTGGTGTACGGGCCTTGCATAGACATACAGTGCGTGCACCCGAGTGTACTTGTCACGCCACTGGTGGCGCTAGCAGTCGCGCGCCTCTACAGTCTACTCACGTGACCGGCGATGACCCGCGAGCTTCATTGACGACAGAAAGTCTTGCCTGTCGTGTCCTCGCTACTTGTCACCTGGCAAGTTTGGGGGGTAGGTAAGGGGTGGGGGACTGGACGAACCTGGAGCCTCACCTGTAGGCGACGATGACCAGGTGTATAGCATTGTGTATGCAGGTGCGCATGTACGGAAGTCCGCACAATTCTGACACTCATGCATTTTGTTTTTGTTTACAGGAAGAGATGGTCCCAGAGCTCGGGGGGGGAGAGAGGTGGGGTGGGGAGTGGAATGATTTGTTTAACATCTCTCGTCACCATCTCCTCATCTGTTTAGGTTGAAGGAGAAAACAAACAAAGCGAGTTTACAAAAACCGTCAAATGATAATAAATTCCAAAACAGTTACACACTGAATAATATCTTTTAAAAAAATGGCAGACTGATTCATCATCACCACCATCCTGAATTTTGAGGTAAGTGTGCAGCTTGCCTGCGACCTCTTACTTCCCTTTGCTGTTGTGATTGTGTGTATATTTGTTGATGTGTTTACTGATGTGTCTACACTTGTTGGTATGTTTCAGTCTATACATGTGTGCTATGTTTATTTTGCGTCAATATTTGTATATTTGTGCAGTTTATTCTGCTTCTATTGCTGTACATTGCTTTATAAAGTGAGAAACTGTGATATAAAATATTTTTACTAACATCTACCTAACTGGGAGCAAAACAGAAACTAAAACTCTAGGGTTCACCAAGAGTATAATTATCCCATCATGCACTAAATAAATGCGTCGAGAAAAATCTTGAAGATATTCTGAGTACAAGCCTAGACAAGCACATCTTGATCACACAATATCGTAATTGCTCACCTCGAGTATATTCTCATCACGAGTCTGGTTTCAGCTCAAACAAATATATTACTCTTATATTCATGATGATTCGCCTAACATATATATATATACCATGATCACACAACTAAACAAACATAACTTGACCACACCTAAAAAAATCAAAGATATGTAGCCATATAAAATGTGGGCGTTCAGCTCAATTCCGGTTCGTCAAAGCTACAAAATAAATAAGAAGGAGTCCACATCTGTTATCATAATTAAATTCCTCTGAGTTGAGTGACTATGTGTCCTCTAGCACTCACGATGCAACTACGAGCACTGGACAGCTTGCAGACAATTTTTCCAGTTAAATACTAAAACGAGGCTGGTGTATTTAAAGCTTCCGGTTTAGTCACATTCATTGTTTAGGCTCGCCGAGACTTACAGCGGATCACTTCGCAAGAGGCTAAGTGTTGGTCTCAGCAGTCCACGATGGAAGTTGGCGAGAAAACAATGTCAGGCAGAATAGCAGAGACATCTAAGAAAAGATGAGTGAATACCCGTTGACAGAACTAAGACAAGATGAACGAATACCAGATGATGAAACTAAATTAGACAAGAAGGTAGAATACAATGTAGATCAACACATTAAAGTAGAAAGGAGAACTTCAGGTGGAATTGTACCTTAGAAAAATGAGAGAATACTAAATGAAACAGTCAATTAGATGATTACAAATATTCCTGTAGAATTGTCCAGACAGAATACCACGTGACTTATCGTTTACAGAAAATTCCAGATGAATGGACCTTTACATTAGACAAAAAAGGCAACATTGGCAACATTGGCAAAAGCAAACTATACACTGCAAGTCTCCAGCGGGTGCCAGTCCACTAGTAAATTGCAGGCAATCAGGCGGCAGCTAACTTCGCCAAAAGAAAAATCCTGTTGGCCAACAACAACTTCACTCGACACCTTGGCATCGACATCATTCGTATCTCAGACTGGACAGACATTGTGACTGGCATTGTGTCAGAAAAAAGTGCGAACGAGTAGCCAAACCGAGAGAATATCCAGAGGGAGTGCACAGTACAAACCGAGAGAATATCAGGTGAAACTATAAATTCATGTTTCACATTAAAAATTGGAGAAAATAAGACAGACGAAAAAAAGGAAAGGAGAAAAACCTCACGGGGTCAAAACCCGGGAAGCAAAGCGAGGAAAGAGAATGACCAGGAAAGACAAGAGCACAGCAGAAAGTCAGGTATTTAAAATAAAAGGTGTGTGAGTGCTGTCGTACTCCTGTCTACCCGCCGGCCGCCACCTTGCCCTCCAATGTAGGTTAGTTTGGGGTCAACGACCTGGTGCTGATGATCGTGAAGACCAAGAAAAAAGACCCCAGGCTGGTTCACTGGGGGGTGAGGGTGTGGGTGGGAGATGGGGGAGACTACACACCTTGCTTTACACCTGACAGGTGAGTGCCACTGTCCGCCGGCCTGTCTGGCTGCGTCTGCCGCCATGATGCACGTGCGGCAGGTGCTTGTACCTGCGGCTTGATTTGTTTTGACATCTACCACTTCATTCCCACAGTTTCCATCGTCGCTATCGTCCTCGTGATCGGTTTCATAAAGCTGTTTCGCTGGGGCTGTGCTCATTAAGTAGATGTAATGTTATCACCAGGTTAGCTAACGACCATGGTCCTGTAATTGGACACGTGACAGTTGACAGACCTACCTGAGCGGCTGATGATCTAGAGGACATCGTCGTGCACCGACAGGTAGGTCTGTAACAGGTATGCAGGTAAGAGGTACAACAAGCTCAAGGCAGGGATTACCCACCTTTGGTTCATAATTACAGTCCTAGAAGGGTTCACTGTGTCTACCACCTCTTCCTTGCTTATTATTCAACGACATCTACACAAATTAAATCAACATTATTCCATTTTCGATATTTCATCGTCATGATCAGCACCAAAACATCCGATACTATTTTTAAACTAGGGGTTAGCTAGTTTTATTTTTCTTGACTTGTCAAAATAAAAATTTGCTCAACGGTTATTTTATATCGATGAATAAATTTTCCAATGAATTTAATGAGTTTAAATTTTAAAGAATTGCGTATTGTTTATTTAAAAAAAAGGAAATTTTCTTTTAAAAGGGAGCAAACAGCGATTTTGCACGACATCCACAAAATTTATTTGCGAGTCGCAGAAGCAAACAAACAACTTCTTCCTCCAGTTGCTACAAATGTTTAAAAACAACAACACGGATCATTTGTTGTGAAGAGTAACCTGGGAGTCACGGACAGAAGTACAGGTGAGACACGATGCATGTGCATGCGAGCAGCTCGTGCACCCTGTCAGTTTCACGTGCACGTGCTCCTAGCCGCCAGTGGGCGGAGCCAGAGAGGTTTGGGGAAGAGACTGAGTAAAGATGCGGCGACACCTCTTCGTCGGTTGAGCGAGAGGCCAGGCTCGCGATCACGCTACCCAAGGCGTGACACCGTGACCTGACCTGACCTGCCTCAAGGTCGCCGTCCACACCTGGGTGTCGGCAGGTAGACTTTATACCTGGCTACTCGCGAGCCAGCAGCGCCAGGTCTCCGTGATTTCATGGATCGCTGACTCCACGAAAGTCGGTCGCTGATCATCAACCGCAACTGAAAGGTCCGGATGTAGCCTGTGAGTCTGTCGTCACACCACACAGCACTTTATGCAAATGTTCTCACCTGTTGCAGGTAATTTAATACGCGTGTCGCCCAACCTGACAGTCAGTGGTCACATAAAAATCCTGCCACTCTTCCAGTTTCCTCTCTGGATATCACGCCCCTCGGCGACAAAACCAATAAAGCGGAACTAATGATTCCCCACCCCAACCCTACACCTCCCTCCTGATTAATAAAGCTCTGGGGGCGGAGTCAGGAAAGGAAGAGGTCTTCCCAACACCTTTTTCAGGCTGTTAGGGACTGAGGTGTTGAGATACCTCACTTTTCTCGGGGCCAGGCCGTACCCATCTCCTCTTCCTCCTTGCCTTTTCTTCCCGAACCCTCCATAAGTCAGGTGCTCATTACCCCCAGCTGGGACGACTGAGAAAAAGGGATGTGCGGTACACGGGTATCGAACCGGCGTGCCCTCCAATTCGGACGCCAGCCCTCTAATCACTCGGCTATCCGCTTAAGTATAATTTCTGAATAAGAACATCCTCGACTGACCAATGAATATAGAATTTGACTAAATTTTCTCATTTAAAAACCAAACCAAATCAGAAAACAAACATCGTCAACATCATGGACTGTCAACATCACGGGTACCTCACTCGTCCTTTTGTTTAGTCTGAAGTCTCCTACTGTCACTTCACTGTATCTCAGAGTGCGACTAGACTAGGCATTGAGTTCATCCACACACAAGAATAAAAGAGGTTAACACCTCAACTTATGCATGCGCGCTGGGGGGCAGGGAAGACCAACGAACGCATAAAACATCGCCCTCCCGTCACTCTCGTCTGTCACTGCCTCGTCTTCGCTTTACAAAAAATGTTGAATGTAAGGATGACTTGTAGAACTCAGGACTTTTAATACAGTTTGAAATGAAGATTCATATGAGGATGAATATTATGTATTCTGATGTTTTGACAATAATTCATAAGTTTTCAAAGGATTAGGGCGTTACAATCGCTGGGTTGTGAAACATGCGAACATATGTTTTAATTTGGCTTTAAAAACAAAAACTTTGTTACTGAATGAAAAAGAAAGAATAATTTAATCAGCAAGAAGACAACAAAAAAAGAAAAGAAAAATACAATGATGAGAAGGATGATTGGTGCTAGTGAATTGCTCATCAATAGTTTACTTGAAGTGCGATGTTGCAGGTGTTGCGGTGTCAGAAGTAACAGTAACTGTAACAGCTGCAACCCAACTCAGTGAGAACAGACGGTAGTAACAGTTACAGTACGTGTAAGACTGAACCCGTAGTTCACCCCGCAAAGGCCAGCCCCTAGTCCCTAGTCCCCAGCCCCAGCCCCGAGCCAGAGTGCAGGAGTAAGTGCGAATGTACGAACCCCAAGGCCGAGATCCTTGTTTACCCGTTCAGTGTGGCGAGGAAAGGTCACCAGGAGTGTTGTGACCCCGCGACACCCTCCCCCCAGGTCCGTCTCTACCACCCACCCTCCTCCAACCAGTCGTCATTGATGCTGGCGGCGAAAGGTTGCCGGCCTTGAGGTCCTTTGTCAACAAGTACACCTGTACTGGGGTCCTCGCTGGCTTAGCGGGTAGCTTCACACTTTTTTTTTCTTTTTTAGCCCCGAATGGAAGCTCCCCTCACCACTGTGACATACACGGGGGAGAGGGGATGTGGTAAGTGATGTGGAGGTTAATGACTTTGATTTGCCAGTGTTGTCAATATGTAAATCAGGCATTACCTCATTACCTTAACAGTAACGCGGACAGGAAGTGACACGTGTGACAGCATTACACTTTCATAATCTCAAGGTCTGCAAGTTCAAATCCATAAAATAGCCAATTAGCTTTAATAATCTCAGTTCAGAGTGACTGCCGGGTTATCTCTCTCTCAAATAGAATATATTTGTGGGTATGCATGTCTGTGTGCGTACGTGAGATACTGTCGATGTGCGTTTGTGTGTGTGTGTGTGCGCGCACCTTTGTGTATGTTTGCGCGAGCTGTGTTATATATGCGGATGTTCGCATCATCACACGTGTGTGTGTGTCCGACTCTCATACACCACTACGCGTGTGTTTTGTGTTTACCTGCACTCACCTGTACAGTCTGTGTGTGTGACACTCACCTGTGTCAGTGACGTGCACTATCTCTGTCAATGGCGCACTTCACTCACGTGCCGTATCAAGTTTTTTATTTCAAGGGGAAGAAAGACCTTTTTGTTGAGGCGAATTAATGTTTGTGACAGGCTCCCAGCCTTTCCACTGTGTCCCACGCCATTTATTTATATCTTGATTGTTCGTGGACAGATAACCCCACTGGGACACTCCTTCCCCTACTTTTGTGGTTTGTGTCGAATCCTTCATCACCATGCACCGACACGCTTCTCTACAACGGCAATGGGGGGGAGGGAGGGAGGTTTGCAGGAGTAAAAGACAGAAGAAAGTTAGTAAGAAGCTGGCTGGGATGAATATAAGCTCACTATACATTATGATGACTTGCCAGACGGACTGAATGACAAAAGTAGATTGGTGTCAGCTGATACAGAAGGTAGATGGACACTGGTATGACTAGAACTTGTATTACTGGACTGCTGGCAGACGATTTTTCCAGCTAACTACTAAAACGAGGCTTGTGTATACAAAACTTCCGGTTTATTCACATTCTTTGTTTAGGCTCGCCGAGACTAACAGCGGAGAACTTCGCATGAGGCTTAGCGTTGGTCTCGGCAGACAGACATCAGTCCACCTACACATGTCTATGTATCGATACACTGTCGATGGAAGACTGATGTCAGCTCACTGTCTCAATATTAAAGGGAAAAGCAAGGCAACGGGTACATTTGGCTGTAATGGTGTTCTGAAGGCGGTGCAACGGTTAGCACCTGTCAATACACACACGTCTGGGGCGGCTGCCTGGGTTCAGATCTCGTCTCCGGCGAAAGTAAAAGAAACCGATGCCAGTGCCTTTTCTCCCCCATCCCTTGTGCACCCTGCTTTTTCAAAGGTAATAATCATAATTTGCACAAACAACTTTAACCCCACCCTACCCCGTTCTCCCCTGTTGAGGGAACTCAAGCACTTTTGTCCAGTGTGATGTGATTTCACGGTAAGCGTGAAATAGATGTGATTCGACTGTGAATGAGATGCTGATCGTAACTGGAAGGTCACGTGGTTTTGGTTGCGCATGTGAGTTGGATGTGGTTTGACTGATTAGCCATCATTAGCCCCTCTTTGAACCCTAAGTACTCATTATTTACATAATAGTAAAGGAAAGAGTGCGTTGGTAGAGAGACAATGAGAGGACAAGCTGATTGTCTATACACGTATGTAGGTTACTTTGAGTGGATTACGTAAGCAGGTGGGTAGACGGGTATGAAGGAAGACGAACAGCTGCTAGACAGGTCTGTGCGGGGACACGCATGGGTGAGCACTGTTCGGGTGGAGGATTCTCGCTGTCATACGTGCTGCGCACCCTGTCGACACCCGTATTCTTCCATCCAGACGATAGCGGGTGGGAGGGGTGGGTCTGTCCTGGTACACCTGACGTGGCGAGAGTTAAGTGCGGTGGTCCTAAAGCTTTAATGACAGGTTGAGCTTTTTTAAAGGTAATTAGCATTTGACCCCAAGTCACGCACCTGTGTTTATACCCTCGCGCCTGCTTTACCTTTCCCTCCCTAGCTTTACAAATGGACGTTTCCTCTTTCGTTTGTTCGTTCCTTGTTTATTTTTTTTTTTAATCCTCTCTTGGTTGGTCTTTACGCTCCTTTATTTCTTCTATCTTTAATTTATTCTGTATTATTCCTCTGTTCTACTTTCTTTTGTTCTATCTCTCTCACACACATATCTATCTGCTTATCTACGGCGTCTTTCCTTCTATGCCTTCTCAAACTTTTTTTATTTATTTTTTTTTTTTGTAAGAGCCAAGCAGCTTCGTTTAAGATAAACACTCACAAATGAACATCACTCAGATTAAAAGTTTAATGAGACAACAGCGGTCAAGAACACAGAAAGAGAGAGAGAGAAACGAAAAAACGAAGTAGAACTTCAGTATGTCATGTTACGAATACAATTATGAATATGTTTACCTCATTATATTTTTTTAACACTTTTACTTAATCTAATTTAACGAATACGTGTTCAGTATAAATATGTTATCAACATCACCTTACTTACTCACCGTCTTGGCTTACTTTTTTTTTTTGGCAATGTGTATTTACCGCTGTTAGTACAGACGACCCCACCTTTTCAATCTTTTTGCAAACTGACACCAGAACCTCCTGGAAAATTCCTATTCAGTCCCTGAAAATTTACTCGAAGATTTACATTTTTTTGTTGTAATATTTTGAGTTGCAGTTTTGGTCATGCTATATATTCAAAATCAGTTTTGATAATAATTAAAGAATTAAGGATGACTACCTGACCTGCGGGGTGAAGGACGGACGGCGTACCTGGCGCCCTCTAGCGAGGCCTATCCCTCCGAAAGCATTATCCTCGCACCGCACAATAATTGTTTGTTCCTGTTGTTGACACACGTGGGACTTGAACCCTCCTACCTCCCCATCGAGTAGGAATACAATGCCCCGGCTCCCCGCATCTCAACTCCCAAAAGTGAAGGTGTGAGAAGCGTTGGGCTCTTGTCGACCAACTGTCTTTTTATTTTTAAAAGGTTTGCTGGGAAAAGAAACCCTTTATGTCAAGGACTCTCGATCCCCCGCCCCCACCTCTCTCTCTCTCACAGACAAACAGACATACAAACACACAGACATACACACCAAGTCAAGTTACTGAACGTCCTTACAGTGCGTTCGCGCCTTCTGGCATAGTCACGTGACTATAGTCTGTGGCCTCTTGCCCGGATGTAAGTATCCGGACCTTTGGGGTCTGTTGTCTCAGCTTGTTTCCACAGTCAGCAACAAGTAAACAAAATTGTTTGTAGATAGTCCTCACCCCAGGCTGCTTACCTGCTCTGGACCTCTGGTCACAGGTCAACATTCTCTAGCACCCTCGCCATCCACGATCTCTCTTCTTTCTCCTCAATTAATGAGTTTATTTACTTGTTACAGCGAGCTGATGTATATCTCAATATCTGTGTATAATTATGATGGTAGTAACATGCTTCCTAACCCTGAGTTTGTGACACGTAGGTATGATGTGATGATCTGGTACAGGATTATATTTACATGTTGTACATGTTATTGTTGGAGACATACAAGTGGGAGGTGCTTATATTGAGATTTAATGTGGTGTGTGGTTATATTGAGAATTAATGTGGTGTGCGGGTATAAATGACTGTTGTGACATATTGTTGGACTGTGTTAACATTGTAACATATGGTGATGTTGTGACTTCTCGCAGCGCTGGTTCTTGCCGAGAAAGGATGCCTGTCATGGCTGTCAAAGATTGCATGCGCAGACATAAACCGTGAAGATACAGCCTGACAACATCTGAGAGAACACTGTGGTCTTTGTCAGGCGACTAAACCACACACACACACTCGTGATGTCACAAGGCTAGCTTTGTGCTGTGAATAGGGAGCACCTCCAGCCCTTGAATCCCTCCTGCTTGTCATGCAAATAACCAACATTAACCTCCACGGTCACCGGTTATTTTAAAGAGAGAGTGCGAGGGGTCGGGTGGAGGATGGTAGGAAAGATAACAGGGACAGAAGGACGGAGTGCAGGAGGGCGGAGAGAGAGAGAGGGAGGGACGAAGTTTACACTACGTACGCTGTAGTAAAGCCTCCATGCACGACACCAACACCCGGTCATTCATAGACACTCGTGTCCCTTGGCTTGCAAGCTCAATGAAGTGATCGAGAAGGAAGTTTAAACAGACCTTGACACGCCACCAGCTTGCTTTTCTACCACAAGGCGATGGTCGGGTGGAAAGGGGTGGACGGTGAAGGTGGGGTGAGCCCTGCGGGCGCGTGTACTAGTCTTGTATCATAATAGTCAGGACGGAAAGGTAGGGTGCACTTGCTTGTCTCTTCCACCCCAATCAACTAATCAACCAACAAATCAATTTATCTGGTTGGAGTTTGTTAAGGACACGCATGAGTGACACACCTTAAAAATATGGACACGTGACCAAATATTGTGGTGAACAAGGACTTTGCTGGTTTAAAGGTAATCATCATTTGACCCCCTGTCAGACACCTGTATTCATGTCTTCACTACTGCTTTACCTCCCGCCCCTCCACCAACCACTGCTTGGCATTCCCGCGTGTAAAAATGTGCCACACATACAGAGTTGACAGTGTGTTTCCGGTTCAACAGGTAATTCAGTCCATAAGGACAATATTAGGACGAAAGCACTGACGCGACTGAAAGACAAAGTTTGTTTTTACTTGTTTTTTCTGTGTTTTTAAAGGTGGGGGATCCGTGGGAACAAACATCCGCTTGTTGCTATGACCTGTAGCTATCTATCTCATACCGGATATCGTCACCTGGATCCCCGTCCATTAAAGTGTCTCCTGTGTTCGTTGGGGAACCGAACCTTCAGAACCTTTGACTCCCCGCTCCCTTCGCCAGACCTGACAATGGTCCTCCCGGACCGACTTTGTCGTGGAGTCCCGACCTGCTGTTCCTGTCTTGTTTCTTGTCTGGATTCGTCTCACAGGTCCTGCAGTTCGAAGCGACTGCATTAAGTGGGGAGAACTTTTCATGGTTCGTCTTAAGTTGTATTAAACAGTTGAGCACAAGCCTACTTGACCGTCTGTTATCAAGATTTCAACTTCTTCGTCCCCACATCCTTCTCTTCACCTTCGACTGCTTTCCCTAGACGGCTCGGGAGGATGTTGTAGATGAAATCATCACACACTGCAAAATATAATGTCCAATTTTCTGAGGACAATTGAATAAAAAAAAACTACTGGTACACCCAGTGATGCTAATCCTCTAGAGCTGTTACGAGACTACCTTTTTGTCAAACTGTTTAGGAGAATATTGTCCTGTTTCTGAGACTATCCGAGATATAACAGTCATGTTCGTATAAAAACCTAACCTGTCCGAACCGTGTTGCTGAAATATTTACAGCAATCTGTCCTGTTGGCCACCATGTCCGGGACAAAACAAATCCAGGGCAAACCTGTCCTGTTTGTCAAATATTGCTGACAGACGATATTATTGTAGAGAGGGTTCAAACTCTCTTTGCTCCTAATAAAAGCCAAGACCAAGATAGGTTATTGATGTTTCCTCTATTTTTCTGGAGTTAGAGGAGGATATTATTATTAAATACAGTATTAGCGACAAAAAGTTTTTTTTAATCTTTTGAACGGATTTTATTCTTGACTTTCTTGTTTGTTTGGTTGGAGGTGTTTTTTTTTTTTACTATTATTCTTTTAGGCGGACGAGTCACATTAAAACGAAAACAGACTTTCTAGAGTTAAATACAAACATCTACAGCAACAGACACTACATATACACCTTTGTAGTCAACTAAAACAAAATTAGAATCTAGGATGACCAAGGGACAATGTAAGACATAAAGAACACACAGGATGGTGTCACACAGCAACTTTCCAACATCCGCCTTAAAGAAAAAAAAAAAAATAAAAAAACAAAACACCCAAAACACCGCAAGCATCTGCAGTCCAGTGAGTCACCTGAAAAGTAGTCGGTGATGTCGATCGTAAGTCTGTTCACCACGTGAGTGTGAGTACAGACCAGACTTTGCTCCCTCGACACAGCAGGTGTGTCAGCAGGTCGTTTGTTCTTTCATTCCTTCACTTTTTATTCGTTCTTTTTTTTTTTCTTTCTTTCTTTTTTGCTTCCTCCCCTTGTTCTCGCACATTAGTTTGCTTGGAAAGCATCTCTTGACCTCGGTCTGCAGTTGTACGCCGACCTTTAACCTTCGCGTCCTTCGCTCGAGGTGCACGGTGTTTGCACGGTGGGCGCTCCACACGACTTCACCTCCTTCACGCGCAGTTGTCTCTTGTAAGGAGCGCACGCGGATAAGCAATAGAAACATTTATCTCGAGGAAGATTGCTTTTTCTCGTCTTACTTTCTCTTTTTTTTTTTTTTAAGAGAGAAAGGGAGGATGGTAGGATTAAAGGAACACGCGGTGACGGCAAATGTTTTGGCCAAAAAGCATCGCGGAGTCTGTTTGCAGGTATTACGGTAAAGTCATTGTTGTGCGGCTTTTCATAAATATACATGTTTACAGGAACACGGGACGAGATGTAATAGAGATTCTTGCGCATGTGCAGACCAGTCTCAAGGCATGCCCGCGTACTGTCGCACTTGCCGGCAATGAAAGCTTATCAAGACTAAAAGTCACGAACCGCAACCCGTTGCGTCGTCTGCCCGTTGCGCCAACCGACATTTAGTGGTTGTGGTAGTCACGCCTCCTTCTCGCAGGTTCCCACCCCGATTTATGTCTTCGTGCGGGCTAATGCACTCGAGCGAAAACGAGTGTCTCACCTTTTCCTGAGTGATCGATGTCATGACAGTGTCCTCAAGACTTGCAACCTTTGGCTCAGGTGCCAACGAACTGACAAATAACAAATGAACGAAAGAACAAACAAACGAACCAAAAAACAAAACAAAATCGAAAGAAAAAAAAAAAAGAAAATCAAGACGGTGGTGACAATAATAATAGAAGTAGACCTAAAGTTTGAGGCAACAAGAGATAAGCGATTCCACAGACTTGAAACAGAAGTCGGTTAAAGGACAGAGTATACAGAGGTCCTTCGATTGAAAGATTTTAGAACATGAATACTAATTGTATACTGACATGGATACTAATTGAGATTCAACCGAGTACTTTTTAATATCACGAAAAATCGCAGCGAACGAAAACACGGATGAAATAATTTGGGTCATGCTGTGGATTATGTGGGAAGGTGTGTGAGATGACTAGATGTACTGTTCACTTCCTCATTCACTCACAGACATGATTGACACTTTGTGACACTGCTGGTCACGTGTCCATGCTCTGCACGTTCTGACATGGTCGTGTGAATTTCCTTCTTGGAATTTCCGTCACGGCTCTGATTTCTGTCTTCAGCAGTGGGACACACCTGGAGCACACACACACACCTGAAGCATTTTAATTTCTAAAAAATCCATCGCTTGAGACCTGGCAATTATGACTACCCGGATCTTATACACAGACCTTCATGAAAAGCTGAATCGAGAACCCTCCCCTCGCACCCTCCTAACCCACCCTACAACACTGTCAGAAACAATCGTTGCGATGTTTCCATGGGAACTTCATAGAACACATCTCGGATTACTCTTTTTCAATCGTCTGATGTGTTGTTCCCTTTCTTCAAGACCTTTTATTTTAATCGTCTGTGGGAGGATTTCTGTAAATGGGTTTGTTACTAACCTATTATTTTACCTCTGCAGTCGAACAAAAGCCGCGTGTTTCTCATTTTTATTTCTTTTTCTTTCAACGAATCTTTTCAGTTGTGCCATGACATTTAACCCACTTTATCATTGTTTTCTGTCACGTAGCACAAAACGAATGCGAGGTCCTCACAGAGGCTAGTTTATAATGGGAAAAAAATGGCAAGACTTGCTGAAGCCTCCGGTCAAGATTTTGTGTGATAGAGAGAGAGAAGAGAGAGAGAAGGAGTGCGTGCTTGTGCACAAGAATGAACTGTCTTACATCCAGTTTCTTCACGGGTTTAGACTAAGTACAGGCGTACTCGAGGACTCGAATGAACCTTGATGGCGGGGTGGGAGGGCAGGGGTGGGTGACTGGGTGGTAAGGCTTATCTGTGGCAGCTGACTGAATATCAATGTCCAAACCTCAACGCCTGCGCATGACAAGAGGCGAACATTAGTGCACTGCGACCAGGGGAGGGTTAGGGGGCAGCAGAGAACCGCGAGGCACCGCCGAGGGCGCTGTTGTGGTTGGAGACTTGTCTTGCCTGATGGACCCCTGATGTAGTGGCTGTTGCCTGCGTGCACGCGTACTCGCCGTGAGGAAAGACTGGCCTGGCCAATAAATAGTTGTGGATGCCGCGGTGCTGCGACATTAATAACACAACCTCGCGTGCCCTCGCCTGTTGTCTGTGGCGAGGCTCGGACGGTGATTCCTACTTACGAGTCCCGGCTCTCAGCGGCAAGCAGTATCATCATCAGCATCAGCAGCAGCAGCAGCCTTGGCGGCTGGCCGAAACGTGGTGGGGTCACAAAGTTCAGTCAACAGTTGGACGCAGTCTGTGAGGTCTCGCTGCCCACAGCCGACACGTCGGTCAGTCCCGCTGGACACAGGGGACGACACTCCTGCTCGCCACTCGGGAAAAAGCCACTGAAGCTATTTTCGCAGGTATTCCGCGAGCTTTGCGAGAACTTTTGTCAGCCAAAAAATTCACCTGAAGCATCCCATTGTTTATTTTTCACAGTTGGGTAAGTTGATAATTTCTTTTATTCATTTTTATATTTAATCTTTGATTTACAATCGCATTCGGATTTTCCATCTGCTTTTTTTTTCTCTTTTAAATTTTGTGTACCTCCGCTTTTGCATCATCTGTTGAAAAATTTAATATTTTGTCTTTTACCGATTTGTTTTAGAAAGAGAAAGAAAAAAAAAGCAGCTGTCAATCTGAATTATTATAGAATTTTAAAAACAATTAGTGTAACATACGAACGAAGAAAGAAAGGTGTGAAAATGTAATAAATAATTTTCCAGCAGAGCTAACAAATGTAAATTTTTTTTTGAATTATTGTTTGTGCGGGGCAATGGGAGAGAGAACAGAGAGGGAGGACAGGGAGAGAAATCGCCAGCAAGGGGAGGGCACTGCTCGCCTAGGTGGTTGGCTGCTCTTTTGTCATGTGACGCACACATTCGTAGACTGGGAATCCCGAGGTCTCCGCCCCCAGGCTGCTGCATCCCTGTCTCCTTTCTAAGGCAATCGAAATTTTGTAGATTGTTTTACTCATCCAGCCACCAATCTTCATTAGACTGGAGGTCTAGCTGCGCTGCTAGGGATGGAGAAAGAGAGGTCACGTGTCACATTTTTCTTGAACCGGAGCCAGGACATCTGCACAGTGACTGCGCCATACAGAAGTTCTTCTGTTCAGCTTCCCTGTTATTTTCCTCAACAATTTAAGGCTTAATATTAATGGATTGGACTTATTACAGTCAAATCTCCCTACTATGCCACCCCGCTACTATGCCACTCTCGGTATTATGCCACTTTTGCTCGGTCCCGACTAAATTCAATGTAAAAAAAAAAAAATTACTATGCCACCCAGACTCTCGCTACTATGCCACTTTTTTGTGATTGTTAAAAGGCACAAGTTGTGAAATTCCACGCAGTGCTCGATTATTATACTCTAGGCTAGTGTGGGACATGGCAGTTAGGTGGACGGAACCTAGCACGCACACAGGAGGTGGAGGCTGGCGATGGGTGGTGGTCGCTGCCGGGTGACAGTCACGTGACAGAGGGAGAGCGGGAGGGGGTCGACTAGCGACAGGATGCAGGTGTGCGGATGTGGTTGGGAGGGTTGGAGGATGAAGAGGTGAGGGGGAGAATGAGAGGAGACAGCTAGTGCCAGCAGACGATTCTTGAGAGCTTTGGACTGACGGTAACTTGAGCAAATAAAGCCGTTTTTACGAACCCTCCGTATTATGCCACTCTCGCTACTATGCCACTTTTGCTCGGTCCCGGTAGGTGGCATAGTAGGGAGATTTGACTGTATTTAAAATGCTGTAACTCCTGTTCATATTGTTCGGCAAACATTGCCAATACTCCTTTCGTGATGTCTTTTCGTCGGTGCAAATGCCCGGATGTTAGGATTCTATCGATTGCAACTCCTCTGCTTTTCTCAAGACAGTTTACGAACTTCTTGTCGTATAAACCTTTCCCCTGCTAGCAGTTTCGGCGAACATAAAACTCGACAATATTTTTTTAAGGAAGCATTTTATGATATTAAGCAAGTATCTATGGCTGCCATTAATAAATATGAACACAGTGCTTGCGTACTGGAATTTTTAATCTTTCACGAATTTTTTTAAAACTACTAGTGATATATATAGTTCCTAAATTGTAATACTTATATACTGATTTTCCCATCGTTATTTTGTATTTGTCTAGAAATGACTACTGGAAGATAAGAATGAACTTGTCGATGCTAAACTCTAAGTGGTCGCCGTGTATTGATCATCATCTTGTTGACTGCGCCTGTACTTTAACTTTCCCTCATCTTCTGCTGCCGAGTGCACCTGCACTGTGCGGTAGTTGTCTCCCCTTATTGTCACGTGATTACGTTCAGAGATGATTTCAGTCTTTTCAAAATCGCTCCTTAGTCCGTGGCGTTTCTAATGTGTACTCATTTCTTGGCTTGTTTTCAGTTGAGAGCCACTAGAGGCAGCCACAATGAGCCGCACTTTTGCAGACAGACTGTTGCACCAGCTGGCACGTGCACCCCGGGTAGCCTGCTACAGCGGGCGCCGCACCAAGGCCAGCAGCACCAGTCGCGTTCAAGGCCGAAGCCACTCTCGACGACCTTGACTTCCTGCCATCCCGAGAGGCCTTCCTGCCTCGACGACCCTCTGCCAGTGCCAAGGTCGAGGTCGGGATCAGACGCCCGACCGCCACTGCCGCGCAAGGTCGCTGCCCCATGCACCTCCTGTCCACCATGACCTCGACCCCGGAAGTGTTCTTTCCGCCTGACGCTGTCCCGGATGAGGCCACCCACCAAGAAGAATTGGACAGCAAGCACGCGTCCGAGCGCTTGGCACAAGAAGCAGCTCGACCTTTCATGGACATGCCCGCCCCGTTCAGTCTGCCCATCGTGGGCACCATGTGGATGCACTTGCCTGGAGGTTAGTGCCCGCGATAGGACCCTCCCCTCACACACAGACACACACACACAGACACACACACTCTCACACTCCTTTCAATTAAAACTAGTTTTGTATTCGGGTGAGCCTTTAAGTGCGAGCAACTCGCCCCTTGTATTTTGCTAGAGAGGAATGAATGCACACACAAACTTCACAGTCTCGCATTCTGACCATAACTCTTGGACTTGTCTGGCAGGACCTTTGCATGGACTGAGTTTCGAGAAGAAGATGGAGAGACTGCGTGACACGTATGGACCAATCATCAGGGAGCGCGTGCTGCTCAACTTTCAACTGGTGCACGTGTTTCGCCCGGAAGACATCGAGACTGTGTACCGCTTGGAGGGCGCACGACCACGGAGGGAAGGGTTCCGACTGCTCCAGAAATACAACAACAAATACAACGACGGTGTTCAGGGCATCATTACTAGGTATGTTCGCACTTCTCGAATGATCTCCCTTTTAGGGTGACGGAAGTGACCTGTAACTGAAGTCTCGATAGCTCAGAGGGTGCAACAGCTGCTTACTCTTCTTTTGTATGTTTTTTTTTTTTCTTCTTCAATGATGAAAATGAATGTTAATGTTTTGAAAATAGCTGTATTGAACAAATATCTGGTCATGGTTATCAAATCGACATTTTAGACAAGCCAGATGGTGGCTCTGAGTTGAAGGTTTCATGTTTACATAAATTAATTATGCTTTATTTTATTTTTCTGATTTCAGTCAAGGAGAAGTCTGGCACAGACTGCGATCAAAAACCCAGGGAAGATTGTTGAAACCGAAGTCAGTGGCTGCCTACCTGAATATCCACAATGGGGTAGCTGATGACCTGGTGGCCAGCATTGGTCGCCTGCGAAATACAGAGGGCATCATCGAGGACTTTCTGCCTGAGCTGTACAAGTTCGCCATGGAAGGTGAGCCTTCAGCCTAGGTTGTCCAACACGGAACATTGAATACTTGGTGACAACTTCCATTGAAAATTCTGCACTTAGGCCTGCGTGTATCTACTTTTAAACTCAGACGATTCCAATTACAGGAATCGGCTTTGTCTGCTTCAACCGCCGAGTGGGTGCTCTGGACGAGAACATTCCCGCCGACAGCGACACCTTCCGGTTCATCGAGGCCGTTAATGACGTCATGACTGTTTCTCATTCGGAAAACAAATCCTTCTTCGTGTCAGAGTGGTCCTCGGAGTTCAAGAAACTGCGGCGAGCACAAACGTTCATCAAAGAGTGAGTAGTTACAACCTTTAACCTCCAGCCATCGATGCCTTCATCTGTCTTGTTGATGTTATGTCCGGGAATGCTATTGCCGCTCGTTACTGTCAATAATAAGGCTTGATTTCATAGGGATAGAAAGCCTGTGAGTGTTCTTGCGAACGGATGGAATTCCTGAGCCATTGTTATAAACCAGAGTATATACATCAGTATCCCAGAGTTCACCTCCGCACCCTACTGCTGATAGTAAAGCTGTGAATCCTACCCAAAGTGAAGACATCTAGACTATGTCGACCTCGAAGGTCTGCATCTGTTTCTGATTACATGACCCCTGTAGGACCTTTGGTTCGTTAGTAATCTTAGTTCCCAACCACCTTCATAACAATGGCTCAGGTGTCTTCTAGGGTTGTCGTTCGTCCACGTGACTACAGCCGCTGTGGCCGGTTTATTGCAGGATGTCCACCCGGCAGGCCTTGCAGACACTAGAGATGATGTCAACGAATGAGTTACAACTGGATGCAGAAGGCGGCGACCTCATCCGCTACCTCATGACCAAGACGGACTTGTCTCAGGCCGAGGTCCTCACCGTCATCAGCGAGTTCTTTTTCGCCGGCGTCGATACAGTGAGTGAACCTCTTCACTTCTTCTCATCTTAGTTGTTGCTTTTTGTCTTTTTGTCCTTTCTATTCAGTTTGTGGTTGTTCTTCTTTGGAGTTTTTTTTTCATATTTTATTTTTTTTCGCTATTCCTATTTCTTATTCGTCGTCAATTGTCTTAGTGGAGGAATCAGCTTGGTAATATTATTTGTACATAGAGCCTCGAGTTGTGTCTAGCCACATGTAGTGTAATGGAACTAGAGAGAAAGACTTCTACCCGGAACTCAAGAAGCACATTTCCTTCCCCCACCCCGAACTACCTCTGCTGAAATTTCCGAATACAACATGTTATTTCAATGTCCTTTCTCTCTCAGACGAGCCATGTGCTTGGCTTCGCTCTCTACGCCTTGGCTCAGAACCCGGAAGTACAAGAAAAACTGATCGAGGAGATCGACCGGGTGACAGACGGCTCTGACGTCATTTCCTCCGACATGATTGGCCGCATGCCCTATCTCAAGGCCGTTGCGAAGGAAACTTTCAGGTAAGAACACAATCCTTGTTTTCTCCTTTCCAACACATCACACAAATCTCCTTTAAGTGTGAAAATAATATTTTAATTAATTATCTTTCGCGTCTTGGCTCTAGTTCTCATCTTCGTCTTCTTGACCACGTGTGTGATGTGAGAGTAAGTTTGGAGAATCTGCATGACAAGCGAGTCGTGATGCAAGTGTGGGTGTGTGTACGGGTGGCGGAGCTACCATTTTTTAGCATGTCAGGCCACTTGATACACAACAGTCTGTCTGTCGTCAGCTCTCATAGTTTCATGTCCTTTCTTCTCTTGAAGGGTCACACCGATCACCCCTGGAAATGGACGAACGCTGGACAACGATATCGTTCTGTCGGGCTACCACGTACCTGCCGGGGTAAGCTTGCCTCCTTTTTTCTGGATGTGAATATGAAACGAGTAGTTCTCACTTTCTTCTCTTCTACCTCTCTCTCTCTGTATCTTTCCCTCGAGTGCACGCAATACAGACAGAAAACTCGACATGGAGTGGCATCTGTGACAATAGAGAACATTGTGATAATGATGATGGTAGAAATGTGTCTTCATGCCCTTTGACCTTTTAGTAACGTCCGGCCTTGACCTTTTTTGACTGGCAGATCATGTTTGGCCTTCATCACGATGTCGCCTGCAAGTCGCCGCAGTACGTGTCCGAGCCTGACCGCTTCCTGCCGGAGAGGTGGCTGCGCGGGGGATCTGGCGATCTGGGTACAATCCACCCGTTCGTCCTCATGCCTTTCGGGTTCGGACCCCGGTCATGCGTGGGGCGGAGGCTGGCGGAGCAGGAGTACTCTCTGGGCTTGATTAAGGTTGGTGTCTGCACTGACAAACATTCCTCGGTTTGTGTATGTGTATGTGTGTGTGGGTGTGTGTGTGGGTGTGTTTGTGTGTGGAGGGGTGGCTCATATCTGTGTAGGATAAGGAGAATCAGAAGTTTAATTATTCACTGGAATTATATGAGTATTCGTTTTTACTTGGAGGCTGAGTCGATATTTTTTCATATTCTTCATTTTCCCCTACATTTTTCTTCATTTCTCTCTCAGTAGTAGCATAATTTCCGAGAGGAATCACTTGCCTCCTGCCGTAATATTGAAAGTAAAAATATTCGTACTAGAGAAGGTGCAAAACAAAAATATACATCAGCGTTCAGATACAATCTCTTTCACAATCTGATCCTGTTTCACTGCGACAGCGGAAGTGCTACTATTATCCTTAAAAAGGAAATGTGGAGAAGGGTAATAATCAGGGAACCTGACAATTGTGTTGTCAGGCTGACACAAATCATCTCATCATCGTGCTGTCATTTTTTTCAGATTCTGCAAAAATTTAGAGTCGAGTATGCACACAACGAACTTCTGAACTACACCATGTCCATCATCAACACTCCCACGACTCCTCTCAAGTTCAGGTTCTTGGAGCGGAAGTGACTTCCAACCCGGAAGCACTCCTTCCACCATCCCACGCAAGGTCTTCAGACCTGAAAGATCTGATGATGTACCCAGCCTCCCGTCCACACTGACCTCCTGTAATTGTTTTTCTTGTTTGATGACGATGCCTCATCCACTGCCTGCTTCGTAAAGAGACAATGTATACCAGGCTGAACTATTATCCAGCGAAAAAAAAAAAAACAAAACGGAAGTGGGCTTTCACATGGACAGTTCACTTCCGTTTGACCCTTCAAATGGCAAAATCTTGTTATATTCCTCGTTAATAACTTCCTGAACAGATCAAATACTCCGGTAAGAGTGTGGCTGTGTTTTTGTGTGAATGTGTTGTAAAGATAGCATTTTTACCTCTCAGTAAAGGTGTAGACGATGTCACCAGGTTGGCAGCCAGGTGTAAATATGTCAAGTCTGGGCAATGTGCGAGTTATAGGAAAGCATATTAGCATGGCTGCCGTGAGAGATTCGGTATTATTATTACTCACAAAATGCCAAAGACGAGTATAGGAACCTGGGAGATGGACACGGACATTTGCAAACCAAAGATTCTGCTTAAAGATGTACATTAACCGTCAGTTACATACTGTGTATATGTAGTTATTGGGGCTTTATTCTGATTTGTAAACTCGCTCTGCTTCGTGCAGGTAAGTCGCACCTTGTGGTAACTGCTGATTTACATCTTGTGATATTTGTAAAAATAATCAAATGGCTGTTTATTGTACTGGTTATTTTTTTTGTCATATTTTTCTCCAACTCCTTTAAATCATCGTTGACACATTTCCCGCAGATTTGTCAAGTCTGTTTATTTATCTTGCAATGAACTTCAAAATATTTGCTTTTGTTCTTCCCTTCTCGGGAAAACTACGTGAGAACCTTTTTTTGTTTTTGTTGTAAAAAGTGTAATAATGTTTTCTGGCCATAGCCTAAGCTGTTTACTCATAGAGTTTTCACGCTGTTCTATAATTTCTCAAACTTGTCGAAATGATGATTTTTAAAAATTGTCGTGGCCTCCTGTCGAAGGTTTGAGGATTGTATTGGCAACAGTAGGCATTCCTTAAAGCACAATACTTTGATTGTCGCTATCTGTGTAGAAATATTTATTGCGAAGTACCAGTGGCTTACTAAGAACTTTCTAGAAGATCAGAGTTAGCACCTGATAACCCGAGGGTCACTGCCAGTCAATATTCGTACACACCCAGTGTGGAGGGACCGCCTATAAAACTTGCACAGGAAGGTGAAGAAAAAGATTGTTGTAAGGGCTTGTTTCCTTCGATGCTGTTTGACATTTTACGGTAATTTTACAACAATTTCTCTTTTCCTGTCATGAGGTCTGTAAGTGTAAAAGTCGTTGCAAATTCCGTTAAACACCCATGTTTCAACATAATGGCGCCGTGCGGAAAAAGCCAAGGATGCTGGGGAGCGGAAGGGATCTTTATTCAATTTTTCGAAAAGTGAGTTGGCAGAGACCTTGGATCACAAATGTTCCTCCCTGTATATCCATCATGTTTTGTTATTTTTTGTTTGGTTATTTTTTCCTACGTCGATAAGAGTTAAACGCTGACCTTACCTAACATGCAAATTTGATAGTTCAGGTGTCAGGCTCAGAATATGATTGCTGAAACTGTGATTGACAGAAGAGTGTAGGGAGGACAGTTATGATGGTGTGGGATGTTTGGGAAGAACAAACCACACTTCATAGGCTGGTTGCATGGTTTACAGCTACTTAACTGGCTTACACGTAGCAGACAGTTAAATGTTTCTAAAACATTAAGCAGCTTCAATTGACAACAAACAAAAAGCTTAGAGGCTTAGACAAGAGTGGTCCACCAGGCACACTTTGAATTTGCTCACCCAATCAGATAAAAGTTAAGTGTAGGGTAGGTTTATTCATGACGCCTGTCAAGAGGATCTCCCCCGCCCTCCTACTCCACCCCATCCCGAATTTTTTTTTGAAGTGCTTGAAACTAGTTTTATGGAAATGTGATAAAATAGCTTTGAGTGTATTTATATATAATGAATTAGGTAAATATGTTGAAGAACTTTAAATACAGAAAATAACCCTGTCCAAAAAAAATCCCCTAAGATTATTGCTAAAAGGATGCACACCATCCTCCTGGCTTTACTGCGGGGTCATGTGTTGTGTATCATCCATTGTGGCAGCCTGGAAAAGTGGTAGGAGGACACGTTGGTGTCTGTAAATGGCATAAACACCCAGTTAAGCTACTGCAAGCCGATCTGTGCAATAATATAATAACTGTCATTACAGTGAAACCTTTATCGGGAGATGCTCACCGCCTTCCTTTACCAGACAAAGGGTTTTCTTGTACCCGGCATTTACCGTGTGGATCAGCGCACACCTGAACATTGACAAGTGGGTGACTGTTAGTGCAGGCCAGTACAATTGTACTTTGCTAGCTTCATTATTGCAGTCTGATAACCACTGCCATATGAAAGCCACCTACGCCCTGCCAGAGAAAAGATGAAAACCTGCGAGCAGTTGAACTCTGTTCCCCTAGTTGACCCGCATGAATGATTTGGATCGAGCTGCTCTTGAAAAAGCGCACAGAAAGCGATTTCATTCAAATGGCGGAGTTGTTCCTCCCCCTCCAAACATTGGTAGCTTACAGGATATGTTACCCGAGAAAAGGGAGCATAGCACTAGGTACCCTGTGTGGACTTGAGTACAGTATGGAAGGAAAGAATGGGGTATAGTATGACGACTTTAGACAAAGAAGGGATGTTGTCCTGGGTAGACACAGATGTCCTGTGACGAGAAACCGTTCACAATAAATGTCGTGCAGGTTGTGGTTATGGAGACTGGTGCAAGCGAAACTCACACCTGAATCAGTAGTTATCTCTCGTACAAAGCCTGTCCTGTCCAAGGTTGGTTGTAGGTGTGGACTGTATGGGTAGGGAGCCGTTGTAGTCGAGTGGTTAGCGAGCTCAAGTGTGCCGCGAGCTTTTTGTCTTGGACACTGAACTGATTTCGTTTCAGAATACCTGTTTTTATATATATATTATGTGCTGTACATTACAACCATGTAAGTTGTTATGAATGCATCAATGCTATGAATGATTCATATTTTTTAAAAAGCCAAAGTTGGAAATGACTCCTGGTCACACAAGACTTATGTGAACATAAATGTAAATTATGTTATTGCATTTGAAATTTGTATCTGCCATTGTAATGATTGGCTCTTCGCTTATTCGCGAAACCACGATATGCTCAGAAATAAAGTGAAAATTGTAATAATGCATCTTTCTTGTTTGTTTTGTCCAGTCAGCTTATTTCAAATATTGTTTGACTAATGAAATAATTCTTAGTTAAAACCAGCTCCAGTCTTGTGACCAAACAGATGACTGGAGTGAGATGTTCTGATGTAACATTTAATTTATTTAGTTGGGAGAGGATAAGGCAGCTTTTGTTGGTGTATGTGTGTGGAGGGGGTTGGTGGTACCCAACCCTAAGGAACCCATTCCACAACTGGGTCAGCTGGGTGGAAGGGGAAATACAAATATGGTATTTTCATTTGCTCTGAGTGGGACTTTGAAGACTTAAGCCAATGCTAGTACACAGTTCTTGAGTATGTGGTCTGTATCCTGATAACTAATTAACCCATTTATTTCTTTCAAACCCTATTCGGAAGTCATAATAATGAAGATCAAGGAGACTGAAGCGCTTCTGCCTAATGTATATGAAATCTGAAAGACATATTAAAACAGAAATTACAGAAATTAATTTAAAGTGGAGAAAAATGTGTATTTACAGCTAGAATTCGGTCAAACATAAGCAACAAAAGAAGACAAACTTGGTTGTTCTTTCGGAAAAGCACTACCTGTTGGATCACGTGATCTGAGTCAGCAGTCCCTTAGAAATGTGTTTGTGGAGATTGTGTGCAGAAGTCTGTCTTCTGTCACCTTGCAACATCTCAGGAATCAGACAGCTTAGCAAGAAATAAATGTAATTCACTGCCTTTAGTGCAAGAAAATGTTAATTTCCGAGCGTGTGCGTCGAGTTCAGAGTAGCTGGCAATAATCTTATGTTTTCTGCCCTCGTATACTGTGCGACCTCAGAGGTCAGAGCCTGATCACCCGAGACGTTTATGTCCTTTGATGCCTTCGAATGTCACATCGAATTTTATATAATAATCCCTTCACCCCTCCACCCTTCTTATTATATTCCGGTGACAGTGGGTAATATTAACAACTACAAGGCCATTAAGAGCAAGGAAGGTAGCCGCTTCTGAGTATGGTTAGAGCAACAGTTTTCTCCCTTTCTTCTCTGTCGGGCGGGCTGATTTTGTTGTTTTTGTTGTTGTTTTTGTTGTTGTTGTTGTTGCTGTGTTTTGTTTTTTTTAAAAGTCTCAGTGAAGTGAAAAATTTCGGGACCCTTCGGAAGCGTGGCATCAGCGACCTTGGCAGTCCACGTTCAGAGGAACCCTTAGCTTCAAACTTTGGAAGCCATGAAACAGCTTTTAAACACTATGAAGGGTTACGGTTAGGGTTAGGTTTTATTTCGACATGCAAAATAACTCAAGGCCTAAAACTGATGACAGGTAAAGTTAAATAAAGGAGGGCCCAAAACAACCGAAACAATCTGAAACTACAAGTAGGTTACAGTAGTGAAGATCGCGAGCACCGTCTCCGTAGCGTAGGGGTTATCTTGATAAAGAAAACAAAAACAGAGCGATTAAAATAAACAATGTCAGTAAGGGAGTAAACAGTGATATTTCTTCTATCTTCTTTTAAAGATTTGATTATATATATCTTGAAAAAATAATTTTCAGTGCGGATCAGGTAACAAAGACTGAAGAATGGGAGATAACAAGCGAAACCTTTTTTTTGATGTGTCTTACGTCCCTTTGATTAGTTTATCATATACTCTGCCAGTTTGAATAAGTTGCTTAGTGTGGCGTCTATGCACATAGTCAAAATGCTCAGGTTGTTAGCTTGAGTATTATTTTAATAGCTTAAGTAAGTAATTCAACAACATGTTAGTTCAGGTGGACCTTTGTAAACGTTATCAAAGAGACTGGTATACACTTTACACCAAAATTTGTTTGTTTATGATTAATTGCTGTTTATTCGTTTGTGCTCAGCGCATTGAGATCACCTCCACACAAATTATCTGTTGTACAAATCTGATTATTAATATTTAAGGAAGAAAGACAGAGATATAAGTGACCACAGCAAGAAATAAACTTTAAAGCTTTACAAGAAAGAGACAGTTGGAGCCTAGAACCACCAAGACCATAAACCAGAGACAGGCTTTATTGTGGAATGACAACATGATTAAAGCGCTTTTTATCTTGTAGAGATACCAACAAGCCGCAGACAAGTGACTACACCTATTGGCAGCATGTAACAACAGCTTGTGAGACATCAATGACAGGAACTCGAGATCTTTATGTAACTGATGTGTGAATGTATTTGGAATGAAGTCGGGTGTAGTGGTGGTGTCTGTGTAACAACTGTGTTAAGACTAAATTATAAATGGATTGTAAAAGCCTAGCTTTAAGAAAGATTTTATAGAAAAGTCGCATAATTTCTGCTATTTCAGCAATATTATTATTATAGTTGAAGTTACACGTTGAAGTCCTCATGCTAAACACTCTTTTTGCTGTCGCTCGGGAGTTGACGTCTGACGACGAAATCATTTTTACTTGACACAACATTACAGTTCATGTCTTGGAAAATAAAGGACCTGTGAACCAATCCGATTTCGCTTTTGTTTTCCATTGAAAGAAAATTATTATTCTGTGAGATCCTCATAAAGATGTCAGCGAAACGAAAATCTTTTAATGTTTATTCAACTCGTTCGTCTGTCTCCCGATTCTGCCTATTCTTTTTGTTTGTGTGCGTGCTTGTGTGTGTGTATTACAACTAAGAACCTGGGTTGTCGGTAACGGTTATCCCACACACTGTCACTGCTAATAACCGACACGATATCAAAAATATAAATTATTTTAATTAAACACATCGTTTTATCAGGTGTAAACGTAACTTCATCTTCAACAGAAAGCGCCAGAACGTAGACGATAAGACTAGAGGAATAAATGAACGGAAAAAGTCAACGTGTGCATGCTTCCTTTTCCAATGTGATTTACTTGTAAACAAAGTTTCCTCAGATGCATTTATAAGATAATAAAAATTCAGACAAATTAAAATAAACAATCTAAACAGTGAGAGACTAAATTTTTTTTCTGTTTTAATATTTAATTTTTTATATCTTTATTTGAATGACAACATACTTAAACGCTTTTCATCTTGCAGATACTAACAAGTGTGGCTCACATACAAATAAACAAAGAGTAAAAAGTAAACTAAGCAACGAACTAAGTAACGAACAAGTGTGTAGTAGAGGGGCGATGGCAAGGTTGACCTGTTGTTCATGGAAAGCGAGGGCCACAGTTTAGAAACACCCCACGTGCGATCGGGCAGTGCTCACACCTGGTCTAGTGTGACTCAGGTGGGTATTAACCGACCGTGAGCGGCTGCTATTACCTTTGTGGATTTGACTTGCTGATGTTGCTGCTGATGATGTCACGGAGCCGCTTGCTGCTGCTGTTTTGGGGGGACTGCTACCTCAGTGAAACTGTTGCTTCAGTTAGCAGTCTACGGAACTTTGCTGAAGGTTCTACGCCGTCCTGCTGTGCGGGGAACAAGCGCCGAGCTGAAGAAATGTTGCCAGAGAAACACAACTGGAGCAGCGCAGCGAGGGAGGATCCGTGTTGCACCGCACCGTTACCGCCGGGACCTCTGAGCAGGCATACAGTGAGCTATCGGACGCGACGAGTTCTTCACTATTCAGCAAAACATCAAGATAGACTTTCCTTTAGTTCCACTCATAGATGAGGTGTCGTCTACCCTCATTATTCGCTTCTCTCACCTTCATCTATCGAGTGTGAGTACGACATTATTTTTTTTGGTGTTACCTTAGCACCAATGAGCACAGCTGGACTTTCTTGTTATTAGAAAGTGATCTACGCGACTTATAATTATAATATCTAGAAATTGAAATATTTTTGTAGCCATTGTCAATTAGTTTGAGTTTAAGAAACTCTGTGTGCGGTCTTATTTCTTCATTAATTCTTGGGTGTGTGCCATTGTGTGCGAGTGTTACCGCATGAGAATAAAAAGAAAAAAAAAAGTGTATAATTCGTGAATCCCTTGCAGCATGCATCATGTATGTCACGTGACACTAAGACGACAGCTCACCTCCCTTTTCGCTCAGTGAACAGTGTGTGATTCTTCAACGCAGCCGCGAGACGCTTGTCCACCTTACAGTGTGAATACGACAGGTGAGTCGAATTACATTTAGTTCCTTGGCCATTCAAAGTAACAAATATGTGTATGTATAATTGTCCTGAATTCTAAATTTTGATTTCACGCAAGTATTGTTGAATTGTTTCATGTGAAAAAATCTTAAAGTTCAATAGAAATCACGTTGATGAGCTTAACTCAGGGAGACTAATAGTAGCAGTGACATGTAGTCTCATTAGTCATTCAGTTACAGGAACTCATGTGGAGGAACAGTTACGGAAGACCCGGCTGAAACGTCCCTAACTACAGGAGGGCTGAGAATCTTTTCCATACACCGGACCCACCCTGGGGTGACTGTCAAGCGAGGGGAGACTGGGTGGGCTTGACTTTATCATGGTACCTGGAGTTTCTTCCTGTGGGTCGTCGAGGAATCACATCCTGTCGAACTTTTTCCATTATGTCCAGACCAAAGGTCTGGAAGTGTCTACAGCATTGTGTTTCCATGGAGATATGTGTGCAGTGTGTTAGTGTAGTTGCTAGTGTGACCTCCCTGACAGCTCACTGCCTGGCAGTGACAGGGTGGAGAAGATCATTCCTGGCGCTGAGCTTCGAGAGAGCATCCTACATCGGGACTGCAGATGAGGGAATTGTAAGTTACTTCGACTTACTCTAATTTTTCGATTTTCGAATTTTTTATTTTATTTTTTTCTTTTTAATTTGACCACTAGTCATCGACATTTCCATGATCGATATCCCATTCTCTAATCAGCAAGTAGACAGACGTGAGGACAAATATAAGAACTTTTACATTTTTAGCGAGAAAGAATTGCGAGATGATAGAGTTAGCTTTGAGTTTTGTCGTGTGAGAATTATTTGGTATTTGACCGTGTGTTGGCAGAGGATTTGTGTTGTTGTGATGTGACTGAACCAGCTTAAAAATACATTTCATCTCCATCGTCAACATCAACTACCATCATCTATCATCATTGCCATATCTACCATCATCTATCTCCATCATCTGTGATTGTCCGTGACATTGGTGACCCCAAGAGATTGCGGTTGTCTGTCTTGTAAACAGTTGTTGTGTGGAGATTGTCCTTTGAGGAGTCTTGTGTTTTCTGTTGATGTGATGGTTAATTTTCATTTTATTCCCCGTCTCCAGCTCCAGGTCTAGTAAGGCATAGCCTCTCTCTCTACTGTTTCTGTCTTTCTTTCCCTGCTACCTTCACTTGCCCCTGAGTGTTTACTTTTATTAAGAAGCTTGGTAGTGTCTGAGCGTGTGATTAATTTCCCCATTAGCTACTCCATTTTTGTTTTAAGAAAAAAATTTGGCTGTTCCTCAACTATATTGAACTTTAAATCTTGATGATAATAGTGTTTACATTATTAATTTAAAGAATTGATGCTCTTTGTTTGCTATTTAGATGTTTGTGTTTATTGCATCTTAGAGAGACATTGCCATTGTGCTTGTATTGTGTTTACTGAGATTTGATGTGAGATGTGTACATGACTGCTATTGATGATGATGGGTATTGAGTGGATAGTTGTTTCCAGATAGCCTTGAATTGAACTAGGGTTACACCTTGTTTACATCTGTAGTTGACCTTAGATATTTATTCTTCTTTTATTTTGCGAATCATTGTGAAGGCAGTTTTGATGATTACATTTCTATCCGACTGTATTGTGAGATAATTTTTAGGTGATTTTATTTTATTATTTTTTGCTATCTTTTGTGAAACATGGACCGCCACTAGTGTGATGTGATCTCATGTAGAAAGAGGCGAAATGATAGATTTGAAGGTAAGCTGTGACTATACATTAATCACAGTGTCGGTCGTTTGTAGAAAGAGAAAGTGAGCAGAAGAAACAAGCAAAAGCTTAACGATTAAAGAAAGGGAACTGATAGAATTGCCCTACTTATTAAATAAATGTTTGTCAATTGTATAAGATATTGTTGATGAGATTCATATGTTGTGGATGTGTGTAGGGTTTGATGTTGATTGATGTGGTTGTTGATTGATGGTTGATGAAGTGATTTGAGTGTTGTGATTGATGTGTCTTGATGTTTTGTGGCTATTGAAAGTTGTTGATGTCGTGTTGATACTGGTGATGAGTTGATGTGTTGTTGATGAATGGTGGTTGTGTTTGGTTATAAAATTTGATGATGTATAATTGATGATTGATGATTGTTTTATTATGTTAATTATGATGATGATTGCTTTTGATCGTTGGATTGGTGGTGTTCTTTGGATTATAATGATTGCGGTCTTGTTGATGATGTTGATGATAAGGGTGATGAGTGTGGTTAATGATAGGTTGAAGGTGTTATATGATTGTATCGAAAGCGATAGATGCGGAAGAGCGAAGAGGAAAAGCGAAGAGAGCTGGAAGAGCGGAAAGAAGATAAAGAGCGAAAAGAATTATGCGAAGAGCGAACGAGACGAAGAGCGAAGAGCGAAGAGCGAAAGCGAAGAGCGACGAAGAGCGAAGAGAAGAGCGAAGAGCGAAAGAGCGAAGAGCGAAAGAGCGAAGAGCGAAAGAGGCGAAGAGCGAAGAGCGAAGAGCGCGAGGAGCGAGAAAAGAGCCGAAGAGCGAAGAGCAGTAAAGAAGAAGAGCGAGAGCGAAGAGCGAAGAAAGAGGAAGAGCAAAGAGCAAGAGCGAAGAGCGAAGAGTGAAGAGCGAACGAAGACGAAGAGCCGAAGAGCGAGAGCGAAGAGCGAGAAGAAAAGAGCGAGAGTAAAGAGACGAAGAGCGAAGAGCGAAGAGCGAAGAGCGAAAGAGCGAAGAGCGAGAAGAGCGAAGAGCGAAGAGCGAAGAGCGAAGAGCGAAGAAGAGCGAAAGAGCGAAGAGCGAAAAGACGAAGAGCGAAGAGCGAAGAGCGAAGAGCGAGAGCGAAGAGCAAGAGCGAAGAGCGAAGATCGCAAGAGCGAAGAGCGAAGAGCGAAGAGCGAAGAGCGAAGAGCGAAGAGCGAAGAGCGAAGAGCGAAGAGCGAAGAGCGAAGAGCCAAAGCCAAAGAGCAAGAGCCAAGAGCGAAGAGCCAAGAGCGAAAAAGAAGAGCGAAGAGGCCAAGAGCGAAGAGCCAAGCCAAGAGCCAAGAGCCAAGAGCAAGAGCCGACTAAGAGCAAGAGCGAAGAGCAAGAGCCAAGAGCCAAAGCCAAGAGCCAAGAGCGAAGAGCCAAGAGCCAAAAGAGCCAAGAGCCAAGAGCCAAGAGCCAAGAGCAAGAGCCAAGAGCCAAGAGCAAGAGCCAAAAGACAAGCCAAGAGCCAAGAGCCAGAGCCAAGAGCCAGAGCCAAAGCCAAGAGCCAAGAGCCAAGAGCCAGAGCCAAGAGCCAAGAGCCAAGATCCAAGAGCAAAGCCGAAAGCCAAGAGCCAAGAGCCAAGAGCCAAAGAGCCAAGAGCCAAGAGCCAAGAGCCAAGAGCCAAGAAGAGCCAAGAGCCAGAGCCAAGAGCCAAGAGCAAGAGCCAAAGAGCCAAGCCAGACCAAGAGCAAGCCAAGAGCCAAGAGCAAGAGCCAAGAGCAAGACAAGAGCAAGAGCCAAGAGCCAAGAGCCAAGAGCCAAGAGCAAGAGCCAAGAGCCAAGAGCCAAGAGCCAAGAGCAAGAAGAGCCAAGAGCAAGAGCAAGAGCCAAGAGCCAAGAGCCAAGAGCCAAGAGCCAAGAGCAGAGCCAAGAGCCAAAGAGCCAAGAGCCAAGACCAAGAGCCAGAGCCAAGAGCCAAGAGCCAAGAGCCAAGAGCCAGAGCCAAGAGCCAAGAGCCAAGAGCCAAGAGCCAAAGAGCCAGAGAGCAAGAGCAAGAGCCAAGAGCCAAGAGCAAGAGCCAAGAGCCAAAGCCAGAGCCAAGAGCAAGAGCCAAGAGCCAAGAGACCAAACCAGAAGAGCCAAGAGACCAAGAGCAAGAGCCAAGAGCCAAAGAGCAAGAGCCAAACGAAGAGCCAAGAGAGACAAGACAGCCAAGAGCCAAGAGCAAGAGCCAGAGACCAAGAGCCAGAGCCAAGAGGCAAGAGCCAAGAGCAAGAGCCAAAGAGCCAAGAGCCAAGAGCCAAGAGCCAAGAGCAAAGCAAGAGCCAAGAGCCAAGAGCCAGACCAAGAGCCAAGAGCCAAGAGCCAAGAGCCAAGAGCAAGAGCAAGAGCAAGAGCCAAGAGCAGAGCCAAGAGCCAAGAGCCAAGAGCAAGAGCCAAGAGCCCAAGAGCCAAGAGCCAAGAGCCAAGAGCAAGAGCCAAGAGCCAAGAGCCAAGAGCCAAGAGCCAAGAGCCAAGAGCCAAGAGCCAAGAGCCAAGAAGCCAAGAGCCAAGAGCCAAGAGCCAGAGCCAAGAGCCAAGAGCAAGAGCCAAGAGCCAAGAGCAAGAGCCAAGAGCCAAGAGCCAAGAGCCAAGAGCCAAGAGCCAAGAGCCAAGAGCCAAGAGCCAAGAGCCAAGAGCCAAGAGCCAAGAGCAAGAGCCAAGAGCCAAGAGCAAGAGCCAAGAGCCAAGAGCCAAGAGCCAAGAGCCAAGAGCCAAGAGCCAAGAGCCAAGAGCCAAAGAGCCAAGAGCCAAGAGCCAAGAGCCAAAGCCAAGAGCCAAGAGCCAAGAAGAGCCAAGAGCCAAGAGCCAAGAGCAAGAGCCAAGAGCCAAGAGCCAAGAGCCAAGAGCCAGAGCCAAGAGCCAAGAGCCAAGAGCCAAGAGCCAAGAGCAAGAGCCAAGAGCCAAGAGCAAGAGCAGAGCCAAGAGCCAAGAGCAAGAGCCAAGACCAAGAGCCAAGAGCCAAGAGCCAAAGAGAGCCAAGAGCAAGAGCCAAGAGCCAAGAGCCAGAGCCAAGAGCCAAGAGCCAAGAGCCAAGAGCCAAGAGACAAGAGCCAAGAGCCAAGAGCCAAGAGCAAGAGCCAAGAGCCAAGAGCAAGAGCCAAGAGCCAAGAGAGAGCCAAGAGCCAAGAGCCAAGAGCCAAGAGCCAAGAGCCAAGAGCCAAAGCAAGAGCCAGAGCAAGAGCCAAGAGCCAAGAGCCAGAGAGCCAAGAGCCAAGAGCCAAGAGCCAAGAGCCAAGCCAAGAGCCAAGAGCCAAGAGCCAAGAGCCAAGAGCCAAGAGCCAAGAGCCAAGAGCCAAGAGCCAAAGAGCCAAGAGCCAAGAGCCAAGAGCCAAGAGCCAAGAGCAAGAGCAAGAGCCAAGAGAGCCAAGAAGCAAGAGCCAAGAGCCAAGAGCCAAAGAGCCAAGAGCCAAGAGCCAAAGAGCCAAGAGCCAAGAGCCAAGAGCCAAGCCAAGCCAAGAGCCAGCAAGAGCCAAGAGCCAAGAGCCAAGAGCAGCCAAGAGCAAGAGCCAAAAGAGCAAGAGCCAAGAGCCAAGAGCCAAGAGCCAAGAGCCAAGAGCCAAGAGCCAAGAGCCAAGAGCCAAGAAGAGCCAAGAGCCAGAGCCAAGAGAGCCAAGAGCCAAAGAGCCAAGAGCCAAGAGCCAAGAGCCAAGAGCAAGAGCCAAGAGCCAAGAGCCAAGAGCCAAGAGCCAAGAGCCAAGAGCCAAGAGCAAGAGCCAAGAGCCAAGAGCCAAGAGCCAAGAGCCAAGAGCCAAGAGCCAGCAGAGCCAAGAGCCAAGAGCCAAGAGCCAAGAGCCAAGCAAGCCAAGAGCAAGAGCAAGAGCCAAGCCAAAGCCAAGAGCCAAAGAGCCAAGAGCCAGCAAGACAAGAGCCAAGAGCCAGAGCAGAAGCCAAGAGCCAAGAGCAAGAGCCAGAGCAAGAGCCAAGAGCCAAGACCAAGAGCCAGCCAAGAGCCAAGAGCCAAGAGCCAAGAGCCAAGAGCCAAGAGCCAAGAGCAAGAGCAAGAGCCAAGAGCCAAGAGCCAGCCAAGAGCCAAGAGCCAAGAGCCAAGAGCCAAGAGCCAAGAGCCAAGAGCCAAGAGCCAAGAGCAAGAGCCAAGAGCCAAGAGCCAAGAGCAAGAGCCAAGAGCAAGAGCCAAGAGCCAAGAGCAAGAGCAAGAGCCAAGAGCCAAGAGCCAAGAGCCAAGAGCCAAGAGCCAAGAGCAAGAGCCAAGAGAGCAAGAGCCAGAGCAGGCAAGAGCAAGAGCCAAGAGCCAAGAGCCAAGAGCCAAGAGCCAAGAGCAAGAGCCAAGAGCCAAGAGCCAAGAGCCAAGAGCCAAGAGCCAAGAGCCAAGAGCCAAGAGCAGGAGCCAAGCAAGCCAAGAGCAAGACAAGAGAGAGCCAAGAGCCAAGAGCAAGAGCCAAGAGCCAAGAGCCAAGAGCCAAGCCAAGCCAAGAGCCAAGAGCCAAGAGCCAAGAGCCAAGAGCCAAGAGCCAAGAGCAAGAGCCAAGAGCCAAGAGCAAAGCCAAGAGCCAAGAGCCAGCCAAGAGCAAGAGCCAAGAGCCAAGAGCCAAGAGCCAAGAGCCAAGAGCCAAGAGCCAAGAGCCAAGAGCCAAGAGCCAAGAGCCAAGAGCCAAGAGCCAGAGCCAAGAGCCAAGAGCCAAGAGCAAGAGCCAAGAGCCAAGAGCCAAGAGCCAAGAGCCAAAGAGCCAAGAGCCAAGAGCCAAGAGCCAAGAGCCAAGAGCCAAGAGCCAAGAGCCAAGAGCCAAGAGCCAAGAGCCAAGAGCCAAGAGCCAAGAGCCAAGAGCCAAGAGCCAAGAGCCAAGAGCCAAGAGCCAAGAGCCAAGAGCCAAGAGCCAAGAGCCAAGAGCCAAGAGCCAAGAGCCAAGAGCCCAAGAGCCAAGAGAGAGCCAAGAGCCCAAGAGCAGAGCAAGAGCCAAGAGCCAAGAGCAAGGCAAGAGCCAAGAGCCAAGAGCCCAAGAGCCAAGAGCCAAGAGCCAAGAGCCAAGAGCCAAGAGCCAAGAGCCAAGAGCAAGAGCCAAGAGCCAAGAGCAAGAGCCAAGAGCCAAGAGCCAAGAGCCAAGAGCCAAGAGCCAGAGCAAGAGCCAAGAGCCAGGCAGAGCCAAGAGCCAAGAGCCAAGAGCCAGCAGAGCCAAGAGCCAAGAGCCAAGAGCCAAGCAAGAGCCAAGAGCAAGAGCAAGAGCCAAGAGCCAAGAGCCCAAGAGCAAGACAAGAGCCAAGAGCCCAAGAGCCCAAGAGCCAGAGCAAGAGCCAAGAGCCAAGAGCCAAAGAGCCAAGAGCCAAGAGCCAAGAGCCAAGAGCCAAGAGCCAAGAGCCAAGAGCCAAAGAGCCAAAGAGCCAAGAGCCCAAGAGCCAAGAGCCAAAGCAAGAGCCAAGAGCCAAGAGCCAAGCCAAGAGCCAAGAGCCAAGAGCCAAGAGCCAAGAGCCAAGAGCCAAGAGCCAAGAGCCAAGAGCCAAGAGCCAAGAGCCAAGAGCCAAGAGCCAAGAGCCAAGAGCCAAGAGCCAAGAGCCAAGAGCAAGAAGCCCAAGAGCCAAGAGCCAAGAGCCCAAGAGCAAGAGCAAGAGCCAAGAGCCAAGAGCCAAGAGCCAAGAGCCAAGAGCCAAGAGCCAAGAGCCAAGAGCCAAGAGCCAAGAGCCAAGAGCCAAGAGCCAAGAGCCAAGAGCCAAGAGCCAAGAGCCAAGAGCCAAGAGCCCAAGAGCCAAGAGCCAAGAGCCAAGAGCCAAGAGCCAAGAGCCAAGAGCCAAGAGCAAGAGCCAAGAGCCAAGAGCCAAGAGCCAAGAGCCAAGAGCCAAGAAGCCAAGAGCCAAGAGCCAAGAGCCAAGGCAAGAGCCAAGAGCCCAAGAGCCCAAGAGCCAAGAAGCCCAAGAGCCAAGAGCCCAAGAGCCAAGAGCCAAGAGCCAAGAAGCCCAAGAGCCAAGAGCCAAGAGCCCAAGAGCCAAGAGCCAAGAGCCCAAGAGCCAAGAGCCAAGAGCCAAGAGCCAAGAGCCAAGAGCCAAGAGCCAGAAGCCAAGAGCCAAGAGCCCAAGAGCCAAAGAGCCAGAGCAAGAGCCAAGAGCCAAGAGCCAAGAGCCCAAGAGCCAAGAGCCAAGAGCCAAGAGCCAAGAGCCAAGAGCCAAGAGCCAAGAGCCAAGAGCCCAAGAGCCAAGAGCCAAGAGCCAAGAGCAAGCCAAGAGCCAAGAGCCAAAGCCAAGAGCCAAGAGCCAAGAGCAAGAGCCAAGAGCCAAGCCAAAAGCCAAGAGCCAAGAGCCAAGAGCCCAAGAGCCAAGAGCCAAGAGCCAAGAGCCAAGAGCCAAGAGCCAAGAGCAAGCAAGAGCCCAAGAGCAAGAGCCAAGAGCCAAGAGCCCAAGAGCCAAGAGCAAGAGCCAAGAGCCAAGAGCAAAGCCCAAGAGCCAAGAGCCAAAGCCAAGAGCCAAGAGCCAAGAGCCAAGAGCCCAAGAGCCAAGAGCCAAGAGCCAAGAGCAAGAGCCAAGAGCCAAGAGCCAAGAGCCAAGAGCCAAGAGCCAAGAGCCAAGAGCAAGAGCCAAGAGCCAAGAGCCAAGAGCCCAAGAGCAAGAGCCAAGAGCCAAGAGCCAAGAGCAAGAGCCAAGAGCCAAGAGCCAAGAGCCAAGAGCCAAGAGCGAGCAAGAGCCCAAGAGCCAAGAGCCCAAGAGCAAGCAAGAGGCCAAGAGCCAAAGAAGAGCCAAGAGCCAAGAGAGCAAGAGCCAAGAGCCAAGAGCAAAAGAGCCAAGCAAGAGCCAAGAGCCAAGAGCCAAGAGCCCAAGAGCCCAAGAGCAAGAGCAAGCAAGCCAAGAGCAAGAGCAAGAGCAAGCAAGAGCAGAGAGAGAGCAAGAGCAAGAGCCAAGAGCCAAGAGCCCAAGAGCCAAGAGCCAAGAGCAGAGCCAGAGCCAAGAGCCCAAGAGCCAAGAGCCCAAGAGCCAGAGCCAAGAGCAAGAGCCAAGCAAGAGCCAAGAGCAAGAGCCAAGAGCCAAGAGCCAAAGCCAAGAGCCAAGAGCCAAGAGCAAGAGCAAGAGCCAAGAGCCAAGAGACAAACCAGAAGAGCCAGCAGAGCAAGACAGAGCCAAGAGCCAAGAGCCAAGAGCCAAGAGCCAAGAGCCAAGAGCCAAGAGCCCCAAGAGCAAGAGCCAAGCAAGAGCCCAAGAGCCAAGAGCCAAGAGCAAGAGCCAAGAGCCAAGAGCCCAAGAGCCAAGAGCCAAGAGCCAAGAGCCAAGAGCCAAGAGCAAGAGCCAAGAGCCAAGAGCCAAGAGCAAGAGCCAAGAGCCAAGAGCCCAAGAGCCAAGAGCCAAGAGCCCAAGAGCCAGAGCCAAGAGCCCAAGAGCCAAGAGCAAGAGCCAAGAGCAAGAGCCAAGAGCCAAGAGCAAGAGCCCAAGAGCCAAGAGCCCAAGAGCCAAGAGCCAAGAGCCAAGAGCCAAGAGCCAAGAGCCAAGAGCCAAGAGCAAGAGCCAAGAGCCAGCAAGAGCCAAAGCAAAGCCCCAAGAGCCCCCCCAAGAGCCCAAGAGCCAAGAGCCAAGAGCCCAGAAGAGCCAAGAGCCAAGAGCCAAGAGCCAAAGCCAAAAGCAAGAGCCAAGAGCCAGAGCCAAAGAGACCAAGAGCCAAGAGCCAAGAGCAAGAGCCAAGAGCCAAGAGCCAGAAGAGCAAGAGCAAGAGCCAGAGAGCCAAGAGCCAGGAGAGCCCAAGAGCCAGAGACAATGCCAAGAGAGCCAAGAGCAAGAGCCCAAGAGCCAAGAGAGCCAAGAGCCAAGAGCCAAGAGCCAAGAGCCAAGAGCCAAGAGCAGAGACAAGAGCCAAAGAGCCAAGAGCCAAAAGAGCCAAGAGCCAAAAGAGCCCAAGAGCCAAGAGCCAGAGCAAGAGCCCAAGAGCCAAAGAGGCCAAGAGCAAGAGCCAAGAGCCAAGAGCCCAAGAGCCAAGAGCCAAGAGCCAGAAGCCAAGAGCCAAGAGCCAAGAGCCAAGAGCCAAGAGCCAAGAGCCCAAGAGCAAGAGCCAGATAAGAGCCAAGAGCCCAAGAGCAAGAGCCCAAGAGCCAAGAGCCAAGAGCCAAGAGAGCCAAGAGCCAAGAGCCAAGAGCCAAGAGCAAGAGCCAAGAGCCAAGAGCAGAGCAAGAGCCAAGAGCCAAGAGCAAGAGCAAGAGCCAAGAACAAGAGCCAAGAGCCCAAGAGCCAAGAGCCCAAACCAAAACCAAAAAAAACCCAAAAAAAAAAAAAAAAAAAAAAATAAAAAAAAAAAAAAAAAAAAAAAAAAATAAGAGCAAAAGCAAGAGCAGAGCCCAAGAGCCAAGAGCCAAAGAGCAAGGCAAGAGCAAGAGCCTGAAGACAAGAGCAAAGAGCCAAGAGCCAAGAGAAGAGCCCAAGAGCAAGAGCAAGAGCCAAGAGCAAGAGCCAAGGGCAAGCAAGAGCAAGAGCGAAGAGCCAAGAGCAGAGCCAAGAGCCAGAGCAAGGAGAGCCAAAGCCAAAGCCAAGACCAAGAGCCAAGAGCAGAGCCAAGAGCAAGAGCCAAGAGCCCAAGCAAGACCACCAAGAGCCAAGAGCAAGGAGCCAAGAGCAGAAGCAAGAGCAAGAGCAAGAGCAAGAGACAGGCAAGAGCCAAGAGCCAAGCAGCCAAAGAGCCAAGAGCCAAGAGCCAAGAGCAGAGAAGCCAAGAGCAAGAGCCAAGAGCCAAGAGCAAGAGCCAAGAGACAAGAGCAAGAGCAAGGATCCAAAGAGCAAAGCAAGAGCCAAGAGCCAAAGACCAATAGAGCCAAGAGCAAGAAGCCAAGAGAAGAGCCAAGAGCAAGAGCCAAGAGCCAAGCAAGAGCCAAGAGCCAAGAGCAAGAGCAAGGCAAGAGCCAAAGAGCCCAAGAGCCCTAAGACAAGACAAGAGCCCTTAGAGCCATAGAGCCAAGACCAAGAGCCAAGAGCCAGGCAAGAGCCAAGAGCCAAAGAGCCCAAGAGAGCCAATACCAAGAGCCAAGAGCCCAAGAGCAATGAAAGAGCCAAAGCAAGAGCCCAAGAGCCAAGAGACCCAAGAGCCAAAGCCAAGCAAAGCCAAGAGCCAAGAGCCAAGTGCAAGGAGCAAGAGCCAAGAGCCAAGAGCAAGAGCCAAGAGCCAAGAGCAAGAGAGCGCAAGAGCAGAGCAGCCAAAGCCAAGAAGAGCAAGAGCAAGAGCAAGAGCCAGAGCCAAGAGACCAGAGCAAGAGCAAGAGACCAAAAGAGCCAGAGCAAGGAGCAAGAGCCAAGAGCCAAGAGCCAAGAGCCAAGGCCAGAGAGCCAAGAGCCAAGAGCAAGCCAAAGCCAAGAGCCCCCCAAGAGCCAAGAGCCCAAGAGCCAAGAGCCCCCCCCAAAAGACCCAGCCAAAGCAAAGAGCCAAGAGCCAAGAGCAAGAGAAGCAAGAGCAAGAGCCAAGGCAAGAGCCCAAGAGCCAAGAGAGAGATAGAGCAGAGACAAGAGCAAGAGCCCCAAGAGCCAGCCAAGCAGCAGAGCCCCAAGAGCCAAGAGCCAGAGCAGCAAAGCCAAGCCAAGAGCCAAGAGCAAAGCCCCAGCCAAGAAGTCAAGAGCCAAGAGCAAGAGCCAAGAGCAAGGCAAGAGAGGCAAGACAAGAGCCAAGAGCAAGAGCCAGAGCCAAGAGCCAAGCAAGCCAAAGCCCAAGAGCCCTAAAGAGCGCGCCCAAGCCAAGCAAGCCTCCAAGAGCCAAAAAGAGCCAAGAGCCCAAAGAGCCCAAGAGACCAAAGAGCCAAGAGCCAGAGCCCAAGAGCCAAGAGCAAACCAAGAGCCAAGAGCCAAGAGCCAAGAGCCAAGAGCCAAGAGCCAAGAGCCAAAGAGCCCAAGAGCAAAGCCAAGAGCCAAGAGCCAAGAGCCAAGATTGCAAGAGCAAGAGCAAGATGCCCAAGAGCCAAGAGGCCAAGAGCCAAGAGCCCAAGAGCCAAGAGCCAAGAGCAAGAGCCAAGAGCCAAGAGAAGCCAAGACCCCAAGAGCCCAAGAGCAAGAGCCAAGAGCCCAAGAGCCAAGAGCCCAAGAGCCCAAGAGCCAAGAGCCAAGAGCCAAAAGAGCCAAGAGCCAAGAGCAAGAGCCAAGAGCCAAGAGCCAAGAGCCAAGAGCCAAGCCGAGCCAAGAGCCCAAGAGCCAAGAGCGAGAAGAGCCAAGAGAGAGAAGCCAGCAAGAGCCAAGAGCCCAAGAGCCAAGAGCCAAGAGCCAAGCCAAGAGCCCAAGAGCCAAGCAGAGAAGAGCAAGAGCCAAGAGCCAAGAGCCAAGAGCCAAGAGAAGAGCCCAAGAGCAAGAGCAAGAGCAAGAGCCCAGAGAGCCCCAGAGCAAGAGCCATAAAGAGCCAAGAGCGATATAGACCAAGAGCCCAAAGAGCCATAAGACCCCCAAGGAGGCCAAGAGCCAAGAGCCCAAGAAGAGCCAAGAGCAAGAGCAAGAGCCAAGAGCCAAGAGCAAGAGCCGCAAGAGCCAAGAGCAAGAGCCAAGACCATAAGCAGAGCCAAGTAGCCAAGAGCAGAGAGCCATAGAGCCGCAAGGAGCCGAAGAGCAAGAGCCAAGAGCCCAAGACCAAGAGCCAAGAGCAAGAGCAAGAGCCAAGAGCCAGAGCCAAGAGCCAAGAGCCAAGCCAAAGCCAAGAGCAAGAGCCAAGAGCCAACGAGCCAAGAGAGCCAAGAGCCAAGAGCAAGAGCCAAGAGCAAGGAGCAAGAGCAAGAGCAAGAGCCAAGAGCCCAAGAGCAAACCCAAGAGCCCACAGAGAGCATAGCCAAGCAAAGCAAGAGCCAACAAGAGCCAAGACACACGACCAAGAGCAAGACCAAGAGCCCAGAGCCCAAGAGCGCAAGGCCCAAAGGCCCAAGAGCCCATAGAGCCCAAGAGCCCAAGAGCCCAAGAGCTCCAAGAGCCCAAGAGCCCAGAGCTCCCAAGAGCCCAAGAGCCCAGAGCCCAAGAGCTCATAGAGCCCGAAGAGCCAAGGCCCCAAAGCCCAATAGCCCAAAGCCACTAAGAGCCCAAGACCCAAGAGGCCCAAGACCCAAAGAAGCCCAAGAGCCCAGCCAAGAGCCAAAGCCCAAGAGCGACAAGATGCCCAAGAAGCCCAAGAGCCCAAAGAGCCCAAGCCCACCCAAAGCCCTAAGAGCCAAGCCCAAGGAGCCCAAGAGCCCAAGAGCCCAGAGCCCAAGAGCGCAGACCAAGAGTCCCAAGAGCCCAAGAGCCCAAGAGCCCAAGAGCCCAAAGCCCAAGAGCCCAACGAGCCCAAGAGCCCAAGAGCCTCAAGAGCCCAAGACGCCCAAGCCCCAAGACCCAAGCCAAGAGGCCCCAAGAGCCGAAGAGCCCAGCCCAAGAGCCAAGAGCCCAAGAGCCCAATAGCCAAGAGCCCGAGGAGCCCAAGAGCCCAAGAAGCCAAGAGCCCAAGAGCCCAAGAGCCAAGAGCCAAGAGCCCAAGAGCCCAAGAGCCCTAAGAGCCCACAGAGCCAAGAAGCCAGAGAGCAAAAAGAGCCCAAGAGCCAAGAGCCAAGAGTCCAGAGCCAAGAGGCCCAAGAGCCCAAGAGCCCAATGATGCCTCAAGAGCTATCCCAAGAGCCCAAGAGCCCAAAGAGCCCAAGAGCCCAAGAGCCCAAGAGCCTCAAGAGCCCAATAGCCCAAGGCCCAAGAGCCCAAGGCCGATAGAGCCCAAGAGCCAAGAGCCCAAGAGCCCAAGAGCCGTCATAGAAGCCCCAAGAGCCCAAGAGCCCAAGAGCCTCAAGAGCCCAAGTAGCGCCAAGAGCCCAAGAGCAGAGCCCAAGAGCCCACAGAGGCCCAAGAGCCAAAGAGCAAGAAGCAGCAGCAGGCCCAAAGCCCAAGACAAGCCCATGCCACGCCAAGAGCCCAAGAGCCCAAGAGCCCAGCCCAATGAGAAGAGACCCAAGAAAGCCAAAGCCCAAGGAGCCAGAGCCCAAAGAGCCCAAAGAGCCCAGAGCCCAAGAGCCCAAGACCCAAAGCGCAAGAGCCCAGACCAAGAGCCCAGAGCCTCAAGAGCCAAAGCCCAATGAGCCCCAAGAGCCCAGATCCCAGATAGAGCCAAGGAGCCTCAGAGGCCCCATATGAGCCCAGAGTCGCCAAGGCCCAAGAGCACACAAGGAGGCCAAGAGCCGCAAGAGTCCCAAGAGTCCAGAGCCGCCAAGGAAGCCAAGAGGCCCAAGAGGCCCTAAGAGCCATAGAGCTCGCAGAAGAGCCCAAGAGCCCAAGATGTCCCAAGTAGCCAAGGTAGCCCCAAAGAGCCAAGAGCTCAAGAGCCCCGAAGAAGCCAAGAGAGAGCTCCAGAGCCCAAGTAGCCCATAGAGCCCAAAGAGTCCCAAGGAGCCAAGAGCCATAGAGCCGAAGAGCCCAAGTAGCCAAGAGCGCCATAGAGTGGTGTAGGCCAAGCCCCAAGAGCCTCAAGAAGCCCAAGAGCCCAAGAGGCCCAAGAACCAAGAGCGCCAAGGCCCCAAGGAGCCAAGCAGACCAAGAGCGCCAAGAGCCCAGAGCGCCAAAGAGCCAAAGAGCCCAAGAGCCTCATAGAAGCCCACAGAGATGCACAAGAGCCGCCAAGAGCCTCAAAGACCCAAGACCCAAGAGCCCAAGAGTCCTCTAAGAGCCCCAAGACATCCAAGAGCCCTAAAGGAGATCCCAAGTCGTGCCCATAGAGCAACGCTAAGAGCCCAGCCAGCCCAAGAGCTCCAAGACTCCAAGAGACCCAAGAGGGCGCAGTCCCCCATGAGCCGCATAGAGGCTCAGCTAGAGCCCAAGGAAACCCAAGAGCCGCATATCGGTAGCGCCGGAGTATAGCCTACGTAAGATTCCAAGAGCCCAAGAGCCAAAGAGCCAAGGCCAAAGACACAAGAGGCCAAAGTAGGCCCAAGAGCATACGAGTCCCGTGAGAGAGGGCTCAAGAGAAGTCCACGAAGAGGCCAGAGCCCAAGAGGCCCCGAAGAGCCAATGAGCTCCACAGAGCCCAAAGATGGTCTCCAAAGAGACCCAGAGCCGCAAGAGCCCAAGAGCCCTCAAGAGCCAAGAGCCCAAGAGCCCCAGCCCAAGACTCCAAGAGCCCGCTAAGAGCTCCAGAGCCCAAGAGCCAAGGCTCCAGCACAAGAGCCCAAGAGCGCCCCAAGAGCCAAGCCCAAGTGCCCAGAGCCAATGAGCCCAGAGCCCAAGAGCCCAAAGAGCCCAGAGCCCAAGAGCCCAAGACCCCAAGAGCAAGAGCCCAAAGCCCATAAGGAGCCAAGAGCCCAAGACCCCAGCCCGAGAGAGCAGAGCCAAAGAGAAGCCAAGCCTTCAAGAAGAAGCAAGAGCCCAAAGAGCCCCAAGAGCCCAAAGGAGCCATGAGAAGAGCAAGAGCCCAAGAGCCCAAGAGCAAGAAAAGAGCCCAATGCCAAGAGCTAAGATGCCCAAGAAGCAAGAGCCCAGAGCCCAAGAGCAAGAGCCCAAGAGCCCAAGAGCCCAAGACCCAAGAGCCCCAAGAGCCAAGACCCCAGCCCAAGAGCCAAGCCCAAGACCCATAGAGCCCAAGAGCAAGAGCAGAGCCAGAGCAAGAGCCCAAGACAAAGAGCCCAAGAGCCAAGAGCCCAAGAGCCCAAGGCAAGAGCGAGCCCAAGAGCCCCCCAAGAGCCCAAGAGCCCAAGGACCCAGAAGCAAGAGCCCAAGAGCTAAGAGCCGCAGGAGCAAAGAGCCCAAGAGCCCAAAGAGGCAAGGAGTCCCAAGAGCCCAAAAGCCCAGAGCAAGAGCCTCATGAGCCAAGAGCCCCAAGATCCCAAGAGCCAAGAGCCCAAGAGAGCAAGAGCCCGAGAGCCAGCCCAAGAGCCAATGAGCCCAAGAGCGAGCGCCCAAGAGCCCAGGCCCAAGATGCCCAAAGGAGCCCAAGAGCCAGTCCCAAGAGCCCAAGAAGCCGAGCAAGAGCCACGCCAAGAGCCCAAGACCCAATGAGCCCAAGAGCCCAGCGATGCCCAGAGACAGAGCCCAGAAGCCCAAGAGCCCAAAGTCCCAAGGAGCCCAAGAGCCCAGAGATTCTCCAAGGCCCAAGAGCTCCAGACCCAAGAGCCCAAGAAGCCAAGAGCCCAAGAGCCCAAGAGCCCACAGGAGCCCAGCCCAAGAGCCCAAGAGCCCAAAGGAGCCGCAAGGCCCAAAGCCAAGAAGCCCAAGAGCCAAAGAGCCCAAAGAGCATAGAGCCATGAGCTCCCCCGAAAAGGGAGCCAGAGCCAAGAGCCCAAGAGCTAAAGAGCAGCCCAAGAGCCAAGAGCAGGCCTAGAAGCCGCAAGGCCCAAAGCCAAGGCCAAGAGCCCGCAATGAGTCCCAAGAAGCCAAGAGCCGAAAGAGCCCAAGAGCTCACGAGCCAAGAGAGGCAAATGCCAGAGAGCAGCTCAAGACAAAGCACAAGAGAGCCCAGCCCAAACCCAGAGCCAAGAGCAAGAGCCGCAAGAGCCCAAGAGCCCAAGAGCCGCAAAGCCCAGAGCCAGCCAAGACTCCAAGAGCAAGAGCCCAAGAGCCAAGAGCCAAGAGGCCCAAGAGCAAGAGCCAAGAGCCCAAGAAGCCAAGAGCCCAAGATGCCAAGAGCCCAAGACCCAGAGCAAGGCCCCGAAGAGCCCAAGAGCAGAGAAGTCCAGAGCCCAATAGCCCAAGAGCCTCAAGAGCCCAAGAGCCCAAGGCCCAAGAGCCCTAAGGCCCAAGCCCAGCTCGCGAAAGTCCGCAAGAGCCAAGAGCAAGAGCAGAGCCCAGAGCCCAGAGCCAGAGCCCAAGAGCCCAAGAGCCCCAAGAGCCTAAGAGGCCAAGCCAGAGCCACTAGCCAAGACCAAGAGCGCCAAGAGCCAAGAGCCAAAGCCAAGAGCCAAGAGCCAAGAGCCAAAGCGCAACAGCCAAGAGCCAAGAGCAAGAGCCAAGAAGCCGCAAGACCAAGAGCCAAGAGCCAAGAGCCAAGAGCCAAGAGCCAAGAGCCAAGAGAAGAGCAAGAGCCCAAGAGCCCAAGAGCCAAGGAGCCCAAAGACCCAAGAGCAGACAAGAGCCCGAGCCAAGAGCCAAGAGCCAAGACCAAGAGCCAAGAGCCCAAGAGCCAAGTCCCAAGTAGCAAAGAGCAAAGAGCCCAAGAGCCAAGAGCCAAAGCCAAAGAGCCAAGAGCAAGAGCCAGAGCCGCCCCCCCGCTCTCAAGAGCCCAGAGCCAGAGCCAAGAGCCAAGAGCCAAGAGCCAAGGCCAAGAAAGCCAAGAGCCAAGAGCCAAGAGCCAGTCCTCAGAGCCAAGAGCACAAGAGCCAAGAGCCAAGAGCCAAGAGCCAAAGCCAAGGCCAAGGTCGAGCCAAAGAAGCAAGAGCAGCGCCAAGAGCCAAGAGCCCAAGAGCCCAAGAGCCAAGAGCCAAGAGCAAGAGCCAAGAGCAAGAGCCAAGAGCCAAGAAGCCAAGAGCCAAGAGCCAAGAGCAGCCAGAGCCAAGAGCCAAGAGCCAAGCCAAGAGCCAAGAGCCAAGAGCCAAGAGCCAAAGCCCAAGCCAAGAGCCCAAGAGAGCCAAGAGCCAGCCTCAGAGCCCAAGAGCCAAGAGCAAGGAGAAGCAAGAGCCAACGACCCAAGAGTCCCAAGAGCCAGAGCCAGAGCCAAGAGCCCCAAGAGCCAAGAGCCCAAGAGCCAGAAGAGCCCCAAGAGCCAAAGCCCAAGAGCCAAGAGCCAGAGCCAAGAGCCCAAGAAGGCCCAAGAGCCAGAGCCAGACCAAGAGCCAAGAGGCCAAGAGCCAAGAGCCCAAGAGCCAAGAGCCAAGAGCCAAGAGCCCAAGAGCAAGAGCCAAAGAGCAAAGAGCCAAGAGCCAAGAGCCAAGAAGCCAAGAGCCAAGAGACCAAACCAAGAGCCAGCCCAAGAGCCCATAGAGCGAGACCAAGAGCACCCAAGAGCCAAGAACCCAAGAGCAAAGAGCCCAGAGCCCAAGCCAAATGCCCAAGAGCCCAAAGCCAAGAGCCAAGAGCAATGAGCCACCAGAGCCAAGAGCCTAAGAGCCAAGAGCCAAAGAGCCCAAGAGCCAAGAGCCCCAAGAGCCAGAGCAAGAGCAAGCCAAGAGCCAAGAGCAAGGAGCCAAGAGCAAAGCAAGAAGCCAAGAGCCAAGAGCCAAGAGCCAAGAGCAAGAGCAAGAGCCCAAGAGCCAAGAGCCAAGAGCCAAGAGCCAAGAGCCAAGAGCCAAAGAGCCAAGAGCCCCAAGAGCCAAGAGCCAAGAGCCCAAGACCAAGACCAAAGAGCCAAGAGCCCAAGAGCCAAGAGCCAAGAGGCCAAGAGCCAAGAGCCAGAGAGAGCCAAGAGCCATAGAGCCCAAGAGCCAAGAGCCAAAGAGCCAGAGCCAAGACCCAAGGCCAAGAAGCCAAGAGCAAGAGCAAAGCAAGAGCCAAGAGCCAAGAGCCAAGAGCCAAGCCCAAGAGCCCAAAGAGCACAAGAGCAAGAGCCAAGAGCCAAGAGCCAAGAAAGAGCCAAGAGCAAGGCAAGAGCTCCAAGACCCAAGAGCCCAAGTAGCCACGAGAGTCCAAGAGCCCCAAGAGCCCAAGAGCCCAAGAGAACAAGAGCCAAGACCAAGCCCCGAAGAGCCCAAGCCAAGAGCCCAAGAGCAATAGCAAAGCCCAAGCAAGAGCCAACAGCCCAAGCCCAAGAGCCAAGAGCCCAAGAGCCAAGAGCAAGAGCAAGAGCAGAGCAAGCCCAAGCCAAAAGCCAAGAGCAAGAGCAAAAGCCAAGAGCCAAAGCCAAGAGCCAAGAGCCAGAGCCAAGAGCAAGAGCCAAGAGCCAAGAGCCAGGAGCCCAAGACCGGCAAGAGCCAAGAGCCAAGCCCAAAGCCAAGAGCCCAAGAGCAAGAGTCAAGAGCCAAGAGCAAGAGGCCAAAGAGCAAGAGCCATAGAAGAGCCAAGCCAACCCAGAGCCATAGAGCCAAGAGCCAGAACCAAAGCAAGAGCCAAGAGTCTCCAAGAAGATCCCAAGAGCCCCAAGAGCCAAGAGCCAAGAGCCCAAGAGCCAAGAGCCAAGAGCCAAGAGCCCAAGAGCCAAGAGCCAAGAGCCAAGAGCCAAGAGCCAAGAGCCAAGAGCCAAATGAGCAAGAGCCTCAAGAGCCCCAAGAGCCAAGAGCCCAAGAGCAAAGCCAAGAGCCAAGAGCCCATAGAGCTCAAGAGCCAAGAGCCAAAGAGCCAAAGCAAGAGGCCAAGAGCCAAGAGCAAGAGCCAAACCAAGAGCCAAGACAAGAGCCAGAGCCAAGAGCCAAAGATCCAAGAGCCAAGAGCCAAGAGCAAGAGCAAGGAGCCAAGAGCAAGAGCCAAGAGCAAGAGCAAGAGCCAAGAAGCAGAGCCAAGAGCCAAGAGCCAAGAAGAGCCCAAGGCCAAGAGCCCAAGAGCCAAGAGCAAAGCCAAGAGCCAAGAGCCCAAGAGCCAAGAGCGAAGAGCCAAAGCAAGAGCCAAGAGCTCCAGTAGCCAAGGCCCAAGAGCCAAGAGCCAAGAGCCAAAGCCAGCAAGAGCCAAGTAGCAAGAGCCAGAGCCAAGAGCCAAGAGCAGAGCCAAGAGCCAAGAGCAAGAGCAAGAGCAGAGCCAAGAGCCAAAGAGCCAAGAGCCAAGAGACCAAGAGCCAAAGGCCAAGAGCCCAAGGAGAGCCAAGAGCCAAGAGCAAGAGCAAGAGCCCAAGAGCCAAGAGCCAATGAGCCAAGGAGCCAAGAGCCAAGAGCCAAGAGCCCAAAAGCAGCCAAGAAGAGCCAAGAGCCAAGAGCCAAGAGCCAAGACCAAGCCAAGAGCCCAAGAGCCCAAGAGCAAGAGCAAGCCAAAAGCCAAGAGCCAGAGCCAAGAGCAGAGCAAGAGCCAAGAGCCAAGCAAGCCCAAGAGCCAAGAGCCAAGAGCCAAGAGCCAAAGCCAGAGCCAAGAGCCAAGAGCCAAGAGCAAGAGCCAAGAGCCCAAGAGCCAAGAGCCAAGAAGAGCCCAAGAGCCAAGAGCCACAGAGCCCAAGAGCCAAGAGCCAAGAGCAAGAGCAAAAGCCAGAGCCAAGAGCCACGAGCCAAGAGCCAAGACCAAGCCAAGAGCAAGAGCAAGAGCAAGACAAGAGCAAGAGCAAGAGCAAGCCAAAGCCAAGCCGAGCACAAGAGAAGAGGAAGAGCCAAGAGCCAAGAGCAGAGCAAGAGGCCAAGAGCCAAGAGCAAGAGCAAAGCAGGCAAGAGCCAAGAGCAAGAGCAAGAGCAAGAGCAAGAGCAAAGAGCAGAGCCAGAGCACAAGACCAAGAGCAAGAGGGGGGGCCAAAGAGCCAAAGAGCAAAGAGCCAAAGAGCCAAGAGCAATGAGACCAAGAGCGCCCAAGAGCCAAGAGACCAAGAGCCAAGAGCCAAGAGCCAAGAAGCCAAGAGCCAGCCAAGACGCCCAAAGCCCAAGACCAAGGCCCAAGAGCCCAGACCAAGAGCCAAAAGCCAAAGCCATCACCAAGAGCAAGAGCAAGAGCCAAAGAAGCCAAGCCAAAGCCAAGAGCCAGACCAAGAGCCATAGAGAAGAGCCAAGAGCAAGAGCAAGAGCAAGAGCCCAAGAGCCAAGAGCAAGAGCAAGGCAAGAGCCAAAGAGACAAGAGCCAAGCAAGAGCCAAGAGCAAAGAGCCAAGAGCAAGAGCAAGACCAAAGCCAAGGCAAGAGCCCAAGAGCCAAGAGCCCCAAGAGAAAGAGCCAAGAGCCAAGAGACCACCAATTTTGACCAAATGTCGCCAAGAGCAAGAGCCAGAGCCTGAAGCAGATTAAGCCAAGAGCAAGACCAAGACCAAGAGCCCAAGAGCAGAGCCAAGAGCCAAGAGAGAAAGAGTCAGGCGCAAGAGCCAAGAGCCGAAAGAGCAAGAGCCAAGAGCCAAAGCAAGAGCCAAGAGCAAGCCAGAGCAGAGCCAAAGAGCCAAGAGCAAACCAAGAGCAAGAGCCAAGAGCCCAAGCCAAGACCCAAGAGCCAAGAGCAAGAGCAAAAAGCCCAAGCCCAAGAGCCCAAGAGCCAAGAGCCAAAAGCAAGAGCAAGAAGCAAGACCAAGAGCAAGAGCCGTCAAGAGCCAAGAGCCAAGAGCCCAAGAAGAGCCAATTGAGCCAAGAGCCAGAGCCAAGAGCAAGAGCCAAGAAGCCAAGTCAAGAGCCAAGAGCCAAGAGCCAAGAGCAAGAGCCCAGAGCCGAAGGAGACCAAGAGCCAAGAGCCAAGAGCAAGCCAAGACCAAGAGCAAGGAAGCCAAGAGCAGAGAGCAAGAGCCAGAGCAAGCCAAGAGCCAATGAGCCACGAGCCAAAGCCAAGAGCCAAGAGCAAAGCCAGAAGAGCCAAGAGGCCAAGCCCAGACCAAGAGCCAAGAGCCAAAGCGAAGAGCCAAGAGCAAGAGCCAAGACCAAAGCCAAGAGCCAAGAGTCCAAGAGCCAAGAGCCAAGAAGCCAAGAGCCAAGAGCCAAGAGCAAGACCAAGAGCCAAGGAGCCAAGAGCCAAGAGCAAGAACCAAGAGCTAAGACCAAGAGCCAAGAGCCAAAGACCAAAGAGCCAAGCCAAAGCAAGAGCTCCAGAGAAGCCAGAGCCAAGAGCCAAGAGCCAAGAGCAAGAGCAGAGCAAGAGCCAAGACCAAAGCCAAGAGCCAGAGCAAGAGCCAAGCGCGAGCAAAAAGAGCCCAAGAGCCAAGAAGCTAAGAGCAAGAGCAAGGCAGAGCCAAGAGCAGCAGCCCAAGACGCCGAGCCAAGAGCCCAAAGAGCCAAGGCCAAGAGCCAAACACCAGAGCCCAATGGAGCCCAAGAGCCCAGAGAAGAGCCAAGAGCAAGAGCAAGGAGCAAAGCCAAGAGCCAACCATAAGCCAAGAAGCCAAGAGCCAAGAGCAAGAGCCCAAGAGCCCAAGAGCCCCCAAGAGCCCAAGAGCCCAAGAGCCCAGAGCCAAGAGCCAAGAGCCAAGAGCCCCGAGCAAAGAGCAGAAGCCAAGAGAAGCGACCAAGGGGAGCCAAGAGCCAAGAGCCAAGAGCCGAAGAGCCAAGAAAAGAGCCAAGAGCAGAGCCAAGAGCCTCAGAGCAAGAGAGAGTCCAAGAGCCAAGAGCCAAGAGCCAAGAGCCAAGGCAGGCCAGAGCCAAGCCAAAGCAAGAGCCCAGAAGAGCCCAAGAGCCCAAGAGCCAGAGAGAAAAGAGCCAAAGAGCAAAGCAGGAGCCCAGAGCCATATAGCAGAACCCAAGAGCCAGCCAAGAGCCAAGAGCTCCAAGAGCATAGCGAGCCAAGAGCAAGACAAGAGCCAAGAGCCAAGAGCCAAGAGCCAAAAAGCCAATGAGCCAAGAGCCAAAGAGCCAAGAGCCAAAGAGCCAAGAGCCAAAGAGCCAAAGCCCAAGAGCCAAAGAGTCCAAGAGCCAAGGGCCAAGAGCAGAGCCAAGAGCCAGAGCCAAGAGCCCATAGCCAAGACGCAAGAGCCGGAGACCAGCCAAAGCCCAGAGCCAAAGAGCCAAGAGCTGAGAAGAACCAAGAGGCCAAGAGCCAAGAGTCCAAGAGCCAAGAGCAAAGCAAGCCAAAGCCCAAGAGCCAAGAGCAAGCAGCCAAGAGCCAAGAGCCAAGAGCCAAAGAGCCCAAGAGCCAAAGAGCCCAAGAGCCAAGAGCAAAGAGCCAAGAGCCAAGAGCCCAAGAGCCAACCCAAGAGCCAGAAGCCCAAGAGCCAAGCAGCCAAGAGCCAGAGCCCAGCAGCAAGCCAAGAGCAAAGCTCCAAAAGCCAAAGCCCAAGAGCCCAAGAGGCCAAAGCCAAAGAGCCAAAGAGCCAAGATGCCCAAGAGCCAAGAGCCAAGAGCCAAGAGCCAAGAGCCCAAAGAGCCAAAGACCAAAAGCCAAGAGCCAAGAGCCCAAGAGCCAAGAGCCCCAAGAGCCAAGAGCCAAAGAGCCAAGAGCCCAAGAGCCAAGAGCCAAGAGCCAAGAGCCCAAAGAGACCAAGAGCAAGACAAGAGCCAAGAGCCAAGAGCAAGAGCAAGAGGCCCAAAGAGCCAAAAGAGCCCAAGAGCCAAGACCAAAGCCAAGAGCCCAAGAGCCCAAGAGCCAAGAGCCCAACAGAAGCCCAAAAGCCCCAAGAGCCCAAAGAGCCCAAGAGCCAAGAGCCAAGAGCCAAAGCCCAAGAGCCAAGAGCCAAGAGCCAAGAGCATCCAAGAGCCCAAGCCCAAGACCAAGAGCCCAAGAGCCCAAGAGCCAATGAGCCCAAGAGCCAAGAGCCCAGAGCCCAAGAGCCCAAGAGCCCAAGAGCCCAAGAGCCAAGAGCCAAGACAAGCCTCAGAGGAGCCCAAGAGAAGAGCCAAGAGCTCCAAGAGCTCCAAGAGCCAAGAGCCCATAGAGCCAAGAGCCAAACAAGCCACAGCCCAAGAGCCCAAAGAGCCCAGAGCCCAAGAGCCCAAGAGCCCTCAAGAGCCAAGAGCCCCGAAGAGCCAAGCCCAATAGCCAAGAGCCAAGTCAGCCCAAGAGCCCAAGAGCCAAGAGACCAAGAGCTCCAAGAGCCCAAGAGCCAAGAGCCCGCCCAAAGAGCCAAGAGCAAGAGCCCAAGAGCCAAGAGCCAAGACCGAGAGCGAAGAGCCAAGAGCCAAGACCAAGAGCCAAGAGCCAAGAGCAAGAGCCAAGAGCCCAAGAGCTCAAGAGCCAAGAGCCAAGAGCCCAAGAGCCAAAGCAAGAGGCCAAGAGCCAAGAGCCGAAGACAAGAGCCACAAGAGCCAAGAGCAAGAGCCCCAAGAGCCAAGAGCCCAAGAGCCTCAAGCCAAAAGCAAAGACCAAGAGCGCCCAAGGAGCCCAGAGCCCAAGAGCCAATCGGAGAAGCCAAGAGCCAAGAGCAAGAGCCAAAGAAGAGCCCAAGAGCCAAGACCAAGAGCCAAGAAGTACCAAGAGCAAGATCCTAAGAGCCGACCAAAAGAGCCAAGAGCCAAGAGCCAAGAAGCCAAGAGCCATAGAGCCAAATAAGCAAGAGCCAAGAGTCAAGAGCCAAGAGCCAAGAGCCAAAGAGCCAAGAGCCAAGACAAGAGCCAAGAGCAAGAGCCAAGAGCCAAGAGCCAAGAGCCCAAGAGCAAAGAGCAAGAGCCCAGAGCCAAGAGCCAAGAGCCAAGAGCCAAGAGCCAAGAGCGCAAGAGCAAAGCAAGAGCGCAAGAGCCTAAGAGCAAAAGCGGGAAGAGCAATTAGAGTCCAAGAAGAAGCGAGAGCCAAGAGCCCAAGAGCCCAAGAGCTCCAAGAGCCCAAGAGCCAAGAGCCAAGAGCGAAGAGCCAAGAGCCAAGAGCCAAGAGCCAAGAGCCAAGAGCCAAGAGCCCAAGAGCCCAAGAGCCAAGAGCAAGAGCCAAGAGCCCGAAGAGCCCAGAGCCAAGAGCCAAGAGCCAAGTAGAGCCAAAGAGCCCAAGAGCCAAGAGCCAAGAGCAAGAGCCAAGAGAGAACAAAAGAGCGGTCAATGGGATTCCAGAGCCAAGGCAAGGCCAAGAGCCAAGAGCCAAGAGCAAGAGCAAGCCAAGGCCAAGAGCCAAGAGCCAAGAGCAAGAGCAAGAGCAACCAAGAGCAAGAGCAAAGAGCCAAGAGCCAAGAGCCAAGAGCCCCAGAAAGCAAAGCCAAGAGCCAAGAGCCAAGAAGCCAAGAGTTGGCCCAAGAGCCAAGAGCCAAGAGCCATGCAGAACCAAGCCAAAGCCAAACGGCTCAGACAAGAGCCAATAGCATCGACAAGCCAAGCCACAAGAGCCATAGGTCCGAAGTGACCAAGACCAGAGCCAAGAGCGCGCCAAGGGAGCAAGAGCCGAAGAAAGCAAGACCGAATAGCCAGAGCCAAGCACAAGAGCCCCAAGCCAAGCCAAAGCCAAGCTCCGATAAAGAGCCAAGAGCCAAGAGCCAAAAGCGCAAGAGCCAAGACCAAGAGTCCAAGAAGCCAATAAGCCAAGAGGCCAAAGGCCACAGCCAAGACCTAAGGAGAGCCAAGGCGCAAGATCCAAGCCAGCCAAAAGCGCAAGAGCAAAGCCAAGAGCAAAAGCAGAGCCAAGAGCAAGAGCCAAGAGCCTGAAGAGCGGCAAAGCCAAGCCTAAAGCCAGAGCCAAGCCATTAGAGCCAAGAGCCAAGAGCCAAGAAAAGCCAAGAAGCCAAGAGCCAAGAGCCAAGAGCCAAGAAGCCAAGAGCCAAGAGCGAGAGCAAGAGCCCAAGAAGCAGAGTCCAGCCAAGAGCAAGAGCAAAGAGCCAAAGAGAAGCCAAGAGCCAAGGAGCGAAGAGCCAGCAAGAGCCAAGAGCCAAGAGCAAGAGCCAAGAAAGAGCCAAGAGACCAAGGCCAAGAGCCAAGAGAAGCCCAAAGCCAGAGCAAGAGCAAGAGTCATAGAGCAAGACCAGAGCCAAGAGACCAAGAGCAAGGAGCCAAGAGCCAAGAGCCAATGAGCCAAAGAGCCAAGAGCCAAGACCAAGAGCCAAAGACCAAGAGCCAAGAGCAAGAGCAGAGCCGAAGAGCCAAGAGCCAAGAAGAGAAGAGCCCAAGAGCAAGAGCAAGAGCCAACGAAGCCCAAGAGCCAAGAGGGCCAAGACCAAGAGCCCAAGAGCCAAGCATGGCCAGAGCCAAGAGCCAAGAGCCAGAGCCAGAGCCGAAGAGCATGAGGCCAAGAGCCAGCCTAAGAGCCAAGAGCCAAGACGCTAAGGAGCCAAGAGCTCAAGAGCCAAGAGCCAAGAGCCAGAGCCAAGAGCCAAGAGCCCAGACCCAAGAGCCGAATAGCCAAACCAAGAGCCAAGGAACAAGAGCCCAAGAGCAAAACAAGCCAAGAGCCAAGTACCAAGAGCCAGAGCCAGCCTAGAGCCAAGAGCCAAGAGCCAAAGCCAAGGAGCCAAGAGCCTAGGAGCCAAGAGCCAAGAGCCAGAGCCAAGAGCAAGAGCAAGAGCGCCAGGAGCCCAAGAGCCAAGAGCCAAGAGCCAAGAGCCAAGAGCCAAGAGCCAAGAGCAAGAGCAAGAAGCCAAGAGCCAAGAGCCAAGACCCAGCAAAGCAAGCCAAGACAAGAACCAAGACCAAGAGCCAAGAGCCAAAGACCAAAGCAAAGCCAAGAAGCAAGAGCAAGAGCCATAGAGCCAATGAAGCCAAGAGCCAAGAGCCAAGAGCCAAGACCAGAGCCAAGAGCCAAGAGCCAAGACCAAGAGCAAAGCGAAGAGCCAAGAGCCAAGAGCGCAAGAGCCAAGACCAAGCCATAGCCAAGAGCCAAGAGCAAGAAGTCCAAAGACCAAGAGCCAAGAGCCAAGAGCCAAGAGCCAAGAGCCAAACCAAAGCCAAGAGCCGAAAGAGCCAAGAGCCAAAGAGCCCAAGAGCAAGAACCAAGAAGCCAAGAGGCCAAGAGCCAAGAAGCCAAGAGCCAAGAAGCCATAGAGCCAAGATCCAACGAGTGCCAAGAGCCAGAGCCAAGAGCACAAGAGCCAAAGAGCAAGTCAAAGCAAGATGCAAGAGCCAAGATCCAATGAGCCAAGAAGCCAAGAGCAAGAGCCAAGAGCCAAGAAGAGCCAAGAGCCAAGATCCTAAGAAGCCAGAGCAAGAGCAAGAGCAAGAAGCCAAGAGCAAGAGCCAAATAAGAGCCAAGAGCCAAGAAGCCCAAAGACGCAAGAGCCAAGAGCCAAGAGCCTAGAGCCAAGAGCCAAGAGAGCCAAGAGCCAAGAGCCAGCCAAGAGCCAAGAGCCGCCAAGAGCAAGAGGCAAGAGCCAAAAGCCCAAGAAGCATCCAAGAGAGCCAAGAGCCAAGACCAAGAGCCAAGAGCAAGAGCCAAGAGCAAGAGCCAAAGGAGCCAAGAGCCAAAGAGCCAAGAGCCAAGAGCCAAGAGCCAAGAAAGCCAAGAGCCAAGAAGAGCGAGAGCCAAGAAGCCAAGAGCCAAAAGCCAGAGCCAAGAGCCAAGCCAAAGCCAAAGAGAGCCAGAGAGAGCCAAAGAGCCAAGAGCGTAAGAGGCAAGAGACAAACAAGAGCCAAGAGCCAAGAGCGCGAAGAGCCAAAGAAGAGCCAAGAGCAAGTCGAAGACAAAGAGCCAAGAGCCAAGACCAAGAGCCAAGAGCCAAGAGCAAGAGAAGAGCCAAAGCAAGAGCAAAGAGCCAAGAGCCAAGAGCCAAGAGCAGAAGCCAAGAAGCGAGATGGAAGAGCGAAGACAAGAGCCAAAGAGCCAAGTAGCGAAGAGCGGGGAAGACGAGCCGTAAGAGCCAAGACCAAAGACCAAAGCCAAGAGCGAAAGAGCCAACGAAGCCCAAGACCAAAGAGCGCCAAGAGCCAAGAGCCAGACCAAAGCCAAAGCCAAGCCAAGCAAGAGCAAGAGCCAAGAGCAAGCAGCCAAGAGCCAAGAGCCAAGAGCACAATACCAAGACCAAGAGAACAAGACCAAGAGCAAAGAGCCAAGATGCAAGAGCCAAGAGCAAAGACCAAAAAGCCAAGAGCCAAGAGCCAAGAAGAGCCAAGAGCCAGTAGCCAAGAAGCCAAGCCAAGAGCCAAGAGCAAGAGCAAGAGCCAAGAGCCAAAGAGCAAGAGCAAGAGCCAAGAGCCAAGAGCCAAGAGCCAAGAGCCAAGAGCCAAGAAAGAGCCCAAGACCGAAGAGCCAAGAACATAGCAAGAGCAAGAGCAAGACAAGAGCATAGAGCCAAGAGCCCAGAGAGCCAAAGCCAAAGCAAGACCAAGAGCCAAGACCAAGAGCCAAGAGCCGAGCCAAGAAAGCCAAAGCCAAGAGCCAAGAGCCACAAGAGCCAAGAGCCCAAGAGCCAAGAGCAAGAGCCAAGAGCCAAGAGCCAAGAGCCAAGCCCCCAAGCCAAGAGCAAGAGCCCAAGAGCCAAGAGCCAAGATTTCTAAAGAGCAGAGCAAGAGCCAGAGACCAACGAGCCAAAGATCCAGAGCCAAGAGCCAGAGCAAAGCCAAGAGCCAAGAGCCAAGAGCAAAACCAAGAGCAAGAAGCCAAAGCCAAGACAAGAGCCAAGAGCCAAGAGCCAAGAGGCCGAAGAAGCCAGAGCAAAGAAGAGCCAAGAGCCAAGAAGCCAAGAGCCAAGAGCCAAGAGCCAAGACAGGAGCAAGAAGCCAAGGAGCAAGAAGAGAGCCAAGAGCCAAGGCCAAGATCCAAGAGCCAAGAGCCAAGAGGAGCCAAGAGCCAAGAGCCAAGAGCCAAGAGCCAAGAGCCAAGAGCCAAGAGCAAGAAGCAAGAAAGCCAAGAGCCAAGACCAAAGCCAAGAGCCAAGAGCAAGAGCCAAACCAAGACAAGAGCGAAGAGCAGAAAGCCAAGAGGCCAAGAGCAAGAGCAAGAGCAGAGCCAAGAGCCAAGAGGCAAGAAGCAAGATGCCAAGAGCCAAGAGCCAAGCAGCCAAGCCAAGAGCAAGAGCAAGCAGCAAGAGCCAGCCAAGCCAAGAGCCAAGAGCCAAGAGCCAAAGCCAAGAGCCCATAGCAAGAGCCAAAGCCAAGCCAAGAGCCGCCAAAGCAAGAGCCAAAGAGCCAAGAGCAAGTAGCAAGAGCCTAAGCCAAGAGCCAAGAAGCCAGAGCCCAGAGAGCAAGAGCCAAAGCCAGAGAGCAAGAGCCAAGAGCCAAGCAAGAGCAAGAGCCAAGCCCCAAGAGCCAAGAGCCAAGAGCCAAGAGCCAGAGCCAAGAGCCAAAGCAGCAAGAGCCAAGAGCCTGAGCCAAGAGCCGCCAAGAGTAAGCCAAGAGCAAGAGCCAAGAGCCAGAGCCCAAAGAGCCAAGAGCCCAAGAGCCAAGAGCCAAGAGCCAGCCAAAGAGAAAGAGCCAAAGCCCAAGAGCAAGAGCCAAGAGCCAAGAGCCCAAGAGCAAGAGCCAAGAGCAAGGCCAAGAGCCAAAAGAGCAAGAGCCAAGAGCCAAGAGCCAAGAGCCAAGAGCCAAGAGCCGCAGAGCCAAGAGAGCCAAGACCAAGAGCAAGAGCAAGAGCCAAGAGCCAAGAGCCAAAGAGCCAGAAAGAGAGAGCAAGAGCCCCAAGAGCCAAGAGCCAAGAGCCAAGAGCCAGAGCCAAGAGCCAAGAGCCGAAGAGCCAAGAGCCAAGAGCCAAGAGCCAAGAGCCAAGAGCCAAGAGCCAAGAGCCCAAGAGCCAAGAGCCAAGAGCCAAGAGCCAAAGAGCCAAGAGCCAAGCCAAGAGCCAAGAGCCAAGAGCAAGAGCCAAGAGCCAAGAGCCAAGAGCCAAGAGCCAAAGAGCCAAGAGCCAAGAGCCAAGAGCCAAGAGCCAAGAGCCAAGAGCCAAGAGCCAAGAGCCAAGAGCCAAAGCCAAGAGCCAAGCCAAGAGCCAAGACCAAGAGCCAAGAGCCAAGAGCAAGAGCCAAGAGCCAAAGAGCCAGAGAGCCAAGAGCCAGAGCCAAGAGCCAAGAGCCAAGAGCCAAGAGCCCAAGAGCCAAGAAGCCAAGAGCCAAGAGCCAAGAGCCCAAGAGCCAGAGCCAAGAGCAAGAGCAAGCCAAGAGCGCCAAGAGCCAAGAGCCAAGAGCACAGAGCCAAGAGCAAGAGCCAAGAGCCAAGAGCCAAGAGCCAGAGCCAAGAGCCCAAAGCCAAAGCAAGAGCCAAGAGCCAAAGAGCCAGAGCCAGAGCCAAGAGCCAAGAGCCAAGAGCCCAAACCAAGAGCCCAAGAGCCAAGAGCCAAGTGCCCAAGAGCCAAGAGCCCCAAGAGCCAAGAGCCAAGAGGAGCCAAGAGCCAAGAGCCAAAGCCAAGAGCCAAGAGCCAAGAGCCAAGAGCCAAGAGCCCAAGAGCCAAGAGCCAAGAGCCAGACCAAGAGCCCAAGCCCAAGAAGAGCAAGAGCCCAAGAGCCAAGAGCCAAGACCAAGAGCCAAGAGCCAAGAGCCAAGAGCCAAGAGCCAGCCTTAGAGCCAAGAGCCAAGACCAAGAGCCAAGAGCCAGCCAAGAGCCAAGAGCCAGAGCCAAGAGCCAAGAGCCAAGAGCCAAGAGCCAAACCAAGAGCAAGAGCCAAAGCCAAGAGCCAAGAGCCAAGAGCCAAGCAAGACCAAGCCAAGAGCAAGAGAAGCAAGAGCCAAGAGCCAGAGCCCAAGAGCCAAGAAGAGCCCAAGAGCCAAGATCAAAGCAAGAGCCCAAGAGCAAAGCCAAGAGCCAAGAGCCAAAGAGCCAAGAGCCAAGAGCCCAAGAGCCAAGAGCCCAAGAGCCAAGAGCCAAGAGCCAAGAGCCAAGAGCCAAGAGCCAAGAGCCAAGAGCCAGAGAGCCCAAGAGCCAAGAGCCAAGAGCAAGAGCCAAGAGCCAAGAGCCAAGAGCCAAGAGCCAAGAGCCAAGAGCCAAGAGCATAAGAGAGAGCCAAGAGCCAAGAGCCAAGAGCCAAGAGCCAAGAAAGAGCCAAAGCAAGAGCCAAGAGCCAAGAGCCAAGAGCCAAGAGCCAAGAGCCAAGAGCCAAGAGCCAAAGAGACCAAGAGCAAGAGCCAAGAGCCAAGAGCCAAGAGCCAAAGCCCAAGAGCCAAGAGCAAGAGCCAAGAGCCAAGAGCCAAGAGCCAAGAGCCAAGAGCAAGAGCCAAGAGCCAAGAGCCAAGAGCCAAGAGCCAAGAGCCAAGAGCCCAAGAGCCAAGAGCCAAGAGCCAAGAGCCAAGAGCCAAGAGCCAAGAGCCAAGAGCCAAGAGCAAAGAGCCAAGAGCCCAAGAGCCAAGAGCCAAGAGCCAAGAGCCAAGAGCCAAGAGCCAAGAGCGCAAGAGCAAGAGCCAAGAGCCAAGAGCCAAGAGCCAAGAGCCAGACCCAAGAGCCAAGAGCCAAGAGCCAAGAGCAAGAGCCAAGAGCCAAGAGCCAAGAGCCAAGAGCCCAAGAGCCAAGAGCCAAGAGCCCAAGAGCCAAGAGCCAAGAGCCAGAGCCAAGAGCCAGCCAAGAGCCAAGAGCCAAGAGCCAAAGCAAGAGCCAAAGAGCAAGAGCCAAGAGCCAAGAGCCAGAGCCAAGCCCAAGAGCCAAGAGCCAAGAGCCAAGAGCCAAGAGCCAAAGAGCCAAGAGCCAAGAGCCCAAGAGCCAAGAGCCAAGAGCCAAGAGCCAAGAGCCCAAGCCAAGCCAAGAGCCAAGAGCAAACCAAGAGCCAAGAGCCAAGAGCCAAGAGCCAAGAGCCATAAGAGCAAAGCCAAGAGCCAGAGCAAGAAGAGCCAAGAGCCCAAGAGCCAAGAGCCAAAAAGCAAGAGCCCAAGAGCCAAGAGCCAAGAGCCCAAGAGCCAGAGCCCAAGAGCCAAGAGCAAGAGGCCAAGAGCCAAGAGCCAAGAGCCAAGAAGCCAAGAGCCAGCCAAGAGCCAAGAGCCAAGAGCAAGAGCCAAGAGCCAAGAGCAAGAGCCAAGAGCCAAGAGCCAAGAGCCAAGAGCCAAGAGCCAAGAGCCAAGAGCCAAGAGCCAAGAGCAAGAGCCAAGAGCCAAGAGCCAAGAGCCAAGAGCCAAGAGCCAAGAGCCAAGAGCCAAGAGCCAAGAGCCAAGAGCAAGAGCCCAAGAGCCAAGCCAAGAGCAAGAGCCAAGAGCCAAAGAGCCAAGAGCCAAGAGCCAAGAGCAAGAGCCAAGAGCCAAGAGCCAAGAGCCAAGAGCCAAGAGCCAAGAGCCAAGAGCCAAGAGCCAAGAGCCAAGAGCCAAGAGCAAGAGCCAAGAGCAAGAGCCAAGAGCCAAGAGCCAAGAGCCAAGAGCCAAGAGCCAAGAGCCAAGAGCCAAGACCAAGAGCCAAGAGCCCAAGAGCCAAGAGCCAAGAGCCAAGAGCAGACAAGAGCCAAGAGCCCAAGAGCAAGAGCCAAGAGCCAAGAGCCAAGAGCCAAGAGCCAAGAGCAAAGAGCCAAGAGCCAAGAGCCAAGAGCCAAGAGCAAGAGCCAAGAGCCAAGAGCCAAGAGCAAGAGCAAGAGCCAAGACAAGAGCCAAGAGCCAAGAGCCAAGAGCCAAGAGCCAAGAGCCAAGAGCCAAGAGCAAACCAAGAGCCAAGAGCCAAGAGCCAAGAGCCAGAGCCAAGAGCCAAGAGCCAAGAGCCAAGAGCCAAGAGCCAAGAGCCAAGAGCCAAGAGCCAAGAGCCAAGAGCCAAGAGCCAAGAGCCAAGAGCCAAGAGCCAAAGCCAAGAGCCAAGAGCCAAGAGCCAAGAGCCAAAGAGCCAAGAGCAAGAGCCAAGAGCCAAGAGCAAGAGCCAAGAGCAAGAGCCAAGAGCCAAGCAAGAGCCAAGAGCCAAGAGCCAAGAGCCAAGAGCCAAGAGCCAAGAGCCAAGAGCCAAGAGCCAGAGCCAAGAGCAAGAGCCAAGAGCCAAGAGCCAAGAGCAAGAGCCAAGAGCCAAGAGCCAAGAGCCAAGAGCCAAGAGCAAAGCCAAGAGCCAAGAGCTCAAGAGCCAAGAGCCCAAGAGCAGAGCCAAGAGCCAAGAGCCAAAGCCAAGAGCCAAGAGCCAAGACCAAGAGCCAAGAGCCAAGAGCCCAAGAGCCAAGAGCCAAGAGCCAAGAGCCAAGAGCCAAGAGCCAAGAGCCAAGAGCCAAGAGCCAAGAGAGAGCCAGACCAAGAGCCAAGAGCCAAGAGCCAAGAGCCAAGAGCCAAGAGCCAAGAGCCAAGAGCCAAGAGCCAAGAGCCAAGAGCCAAGAGCAAGAGCCAAGAGCCAAGAGCAAAAAGCCAAGAGCCAAGAGCCAAGAGCCAAGAGCCAAGAGCCAAGAGCCAAGAGCCAAGAGCCAAGAGCCAAGAGCCAAGAGCCAAGAGCCCAAAGCCAAGAGCCAAGAGCCAAGAGCCAAGAGCCAAGAGCCCAAGAGCCAAGAGCCAAGAGCCCAAAGAGCCAAGAGCCAAGAGCCAAGAGCCAAGAGCCAAGAGCCAAGAGCCAAGAGCCAAGAGCCAAGAGCCAAGAGCCAAGAGCCAAGAGCCAAGAGCCAAGAGCCAAGAGCCAAGAGCCAAGAGCCAAGAGCCAAGGAGCCAAGAGCCAAAGCAAGAGCCCAAGAGCCCAAGAGCCAAGAGCCAAGAGCCAAGAGCCAAGAGCCAAGAGCCAAGAGCCAAGAGCCAAGAGCCAAGAGCCAAGAGCCAAGAGCCAAGAGCAAGAGCCAAGAGCCAAGAGCCAAGAGCCAAGAGCCAAGAGCCAAGAGCCAAGAGCCAAAGAGCCAAGAGCCAAGAGCCAAGAGCCAAGAGCCAAGAGCCAAGAGCCAAGAGCCAAGAGCCAAGAGCCAAGAGCCAAGAGCCAAGAGCCAAGAGCCAAGAGCCAAGAGCCAAGAGCCAAGAGCCAAGAGCCAAGAGCCAAGAGCCAAGAGCAAAGCAAGAGCCAAGAGCCAAGAGCAAGAGCCAAGAGCCAAGAGCCAAGAGCAAGAGCCAAGAGAGAGCAAGAGCCAAGAGCCAAGAGCCAAGAGAGCCAAGAGCCAAGAGCCAAGAGCCAAGAGACCAAGAGACCAAGAGCCAAGAGCCAAGAGCCAAGAGCCAAGAGCCAAGAGCCAAGAGCCAAGAGCCAAGAGCCAAGAGCCAAGAGCCAAGAGCCAAGAGCCAAGAGCCAAGAGCCAAGAGCCAAGAGCCAAGAGCCAAGAGCCAAGAGCCAAGAGCCAAGAGCCAAGAGCCAAGAGCCAAGAGCCAAGAGCCAAGAGCCAAGAGCCAAGAGCCAAGAGCCAAGAGCCAAGAGCCAAGAGCCAAGAGCAAGAGCCAAGAGCCAAGAGCCAAGAGCCAAGAGCCAAGAGCCAAGAGCCAAGAGCCAAGAGCCAAGAGCCAAGAGCCAAGAGCCCAAGAGCCAAGAGCCAAGACCAAGAGCCAAGAGCCAAGAGCCAAGAGCCAAGAGCCAAGAGCCAAGAGCCAAGAGCCAAGAGCCAAGAGCCAAGAGCCAAGAGCCAAGAGCCAAGAGCCAAGAGCCAAGAGCCAAGAGCCAAGAGCCAAGAGCCAGCAAAGCCAAGAGCCAAGACCAAGAGCCAAGAGCCAAGAGCCAAGAGCCAAGAGCCAAGAGCCAAGAGCCAAGAGCCAAGAGCCAAGAGCCAAGAGCCAAGAGCAAGAGCCAAGAGCAAGAGCCAAGAGCCAAGAGCCAAGAGCCAAGAGCCAAGAGCAAGAGCCAAGAGCCAAGAGCCAAGAGCCAAGAGCCAAGAGCAAGAGCCAAGAGCCAAGAGCCAAGAGCCAAGAGCCAAGAGCCAAGAGCCAAGAGCCAAGAGCCAAGAGCCAAGAGCCAAGAGCCAAGAGCCAAGAGCCAAGAGCCAAGAGCCAAGAGCCAAGAGCCAAGAGCCAAGAGCCAAGAGCCAAGAGCCAAGAGCCAAGAGCAAGAGCCAAGAGCCAAGAGCCAAGAGCCAAGAGCCAAGAGCCAAGAGCCAAGACAGAGCCAAGAGCCAAGAGCCAAGAGCCAAGAGCCAAGGCCAAGAGCCAAGAGCCAAGAGCCAAGAGCCAAGAGCCAAGAGCCAAGAGCCAAGAGCCAAGAGCCAAGAGCCAAGAGCAAGAGCCAAGAGCCAAGAGCCAAGAGCCAAGAGCCAAGAGCCAAGAGCAAGAGCCAAGAGCCAAGAGCCAAGAGCCAAGAGCCAAGAGCCAAGAGCAAGAGCCAAGAGCCAAGAGCCAAGAGCCAAGAGCCAAGAGCCAAGAGCCAAGAGCCAAGAGCCAAAGCAAGAGCCAAGAGCCAAGAGCCAAGAGCCAAGAGCAAGAGCCAAGAGCCAAGAGCCAAGAGCCAAGAGCCAAGAGCCAAGAGCCAAGAGCCAAGAGCCAAGAGCCAAGAGCCAAGAGCCAAGAGCCAAGAGCCAAGAGCCAAGAGCCAAGAGCCAAGAGCCAAGAGCCAAGAGCCAAGAGCCAAGAGCCAAGAGCCAAGAGCCAAGAGCCAAGAGCCAAGAAGCAAGAGCCAAGAGCCAAGAGCCAAGAGCCAAGAGCCAAGAGCCAAGAGCCAAGAGCCAAGAGCCAAGAGCCAAGAGCCAAGAGCCAAGAGCCAAGAGCCAAGAGCCAAGAGCCAAGAGCCAAGAGCCAAGAGCCAAGAGCCAAGAGCCAAGAGCCAAGAGCCAAGAGCCAAGAGCAAGAGCCAAGAGCCAAGAGCCAAGAGCCAAGAGCCAAGAGCCAAGAGCCAAGAGCCAAGAGCCAAGAGCCAAGAGCCAAGAGCCAAGAGCCAAGAGCCAAGAGCCAAGAGCCAAGAGCCAAGAGCCAAGAGCAAGAGCCAAGAGCCAAGAGCCAAGAGCCAGAGCCAAGAGCCAAGAGCCAAGAGCCAAGAGCCAAGAGCCAAGAGCCAAGAGCCAAGAGCCAAGAGCCAAGAGCCAAGAGCCAAGAGCCAAGCCAAAGCCAAGAGCCAAGAGCCAAGAGCCAAGAGCCAAGAGCCAAGAGCCAAGAGCCAAGAGCCAAGAGCAAGAGCCAAGAGCCAAGAGCCAAGAGCCAAGAGCCAAGAGCCAAGAGCCAAGAGCCAAGAGCCAAGAGCCAAGAGCCAAGAGCCAAGAGCCAAGAGCCAGAGCCAAGAGCCAAGAGCCAAGAGCCAAGAGCCAAGAGCCAAGAGCCAAGAGCCAAGAGCCAAGAGCCAAGAGCCAAGAGCCAGAGAGCCAAGAGCCAAGAGCCAAGAGCCAAGAGCCAAGAGCCAAGAGCCAAGAGCCAAGAGCCAAGAGCCAAGAGCCAAGAGCCAAGAGCCAAAAGAGCCAAGAGCCAAGAGCCAAGAGCCAAGAGCCAAGAGCCAAGAGCCAAGAGCCAAGAGCCAAGAGCCAAGAGCCAAGAGCCAAAGAGCCAAGAGCCAAGAGCCAAGAGCCAAGAGCCAAGAGCCAAGAGCCAAGAGCCAAGAGCCAAGAGCCAAGAGCCAAGAGCCAAGAGCCAAGAGCCAAGAGCCAAGAGCCAAGAGCCAAGAGCCAAGAGCCAAGAGCCAAGAGCCAAGAGCCAAGAGCCAAGAGCCAAGAGCCAAGAGCCAAGAGCCAAGAGCCAAGAGCCAAGAGCCAAGAGCCAAGAGCCAAGAGCCAAGAGCCAAGAGCCAAGAGCCAAGAGCCAAGAGCCAAGAGCCCAAGAGCCAAGAGCCAAGAGCCAAGAGCCAAGAGCCAAGAGCCAAGAGCCAAGAGCCAAGAGCCAAGAGCCAAGAGCCAAGAGCCAAGAGCCAAGAGCAAGAGCCAAGAGCCAAGAGCCAAGAGCCAAGAGCCAAGAGCCAAAGAGCCAAGAGCCAAGAGCCAAGAGCCAAGAGCCAAGAGCCAAGAGCCAAGAGCCAAGAGCAAGAGCCAAGAGCCAAGAGCCAAGAGCAAGAGCCAAGAGCCAAGAGCCAAGAGCCAAGAGCCAAGAGCCAAGAGCCAAGAGCCAAGAGCCAAGAGCAAGAGCCAAGAGCCAAGAGCCAAGAGCAAGAGCCAAGAGCCAAAGCCAAGAGCCAAGAGCCAAGAGCCAAGAGCCAAGAGCCAAGAGCCAAGAGCCAAGAGCCAAGAGCCAAGAGCCAAGAGCCAAGAGCCAAGAGCCAAGAGCCCAAGAGCCAAGAGCCAAGAGCCAAGAGCCAAGAGCCAAGAGCCAAGAGCCAAGAGCAAGAGCCAAGAGCCAAGAGCCAAGAGCCAAGAGCAGAGCCAAGAGCCAAGAGCCAAGAGCCAAGAGCCAAGAGCAAGAGCCAAGAGCCAAGAGCCAAGAGCCAAGAGCCAAGAGCCAAGAGCCAAGAGCCAAGAGCCAAGAGCAAGAGCCAAGAGCCAAGAGCCAAGAGCCAAGAGCCAAGAGCCAAGAGCAAGAGCCAAGAGCCAAGAGCCAAGAGCCAAGAGCCAAGAGCCAAGAGCCAAGAGCCAAGAGCCAAGAGCCAAGAGCCAAGAGCAAGAGCCAAGAGCCAAGAGCCAAGAGCCAAGAGCCAAGAGCCAAGAGCCAAGAGCCAAGAGCCAAGAGCCAAGAGCCAAGAGCCAAGAGCCAAGAGCCAAGAGCCAAGAGCCAAGAGCCAAGAGCCAAGAGCCAAGAGCCAAGAGCCAAGAGCCAAGAGCCAAGAGCCAAGAGCCAAGAGCCAAGAGCCAAGAGCCAAGAGCCAAGAGCCAAGAGCCAAGAGCCAAGAGCCAAGAGCCAAGAGCCAAGAGCCAAGAGCCAAGAGCCAAGAGCCAAGAGCCAAGAGCCAAGAGCCAAGAGCCAAGAGCCAAGAGCCAAGAGCCAAGAGCCAAGAGCCAAGAGCCAAGAGCCCAAGAGCCAAGAGCCAAGAGCCAAGAGCCAAGAGCCAAGAGCCAAGAGCCAAGAGCCAAGAGCCAAGAGCCAAGAGCCAAGAGCCAAGAGCCAAGAGCCAAGAGCCAAGAGCCAAGAGCCAAGAGCCAAGAGCCAAGAGCCAAGAGCCAAGAGCCAAGAGCCAAGAGCAAGAGCCAAGAGCCAAGAGCCAAGAGCCAAGAGCCAAGAGCCAAGAGCCAAGAGCCAAGAGCCAAGAGCCCAAGAGCCAAGAGCCAAGAGCCAAGAGCCAAGAGCCAAGAGCCAAGAGCCAAGAGCCAAGAGCCAAGAGCCAAGAGCCAAGAGCCAAGAGCCAAGAGCCAAGAGCCAAGAGCCAAGAGCCAAGAGCCAAGAGCCAAGAGCCAAGAGCCAAGAGCCAAGAGCCAAGAGCCAAGAGCCAAGAGCCAAGAGCCAAGAGCCAAGAGCCAAGAGCCAAGAGCCAAGAGCCAAGAGCCAAGAGCCAAGAGCAAGAGCCAAGAGCCAAGAGCCAAGAGCCAAGAGCCAAGAGCCAAGAGCCAAGAGCCAAGAGCCAAGAGCCAAGAGCCAAGAGCCAAGAGCCAAGAGCCAAGAGCCAAGAGCCAAGAGCCAAGAGCCAAGAGCCAAGAGCCAAGAAAGAGCCAAGAGCCAAGAGCCAAGAGCCAAGAGCCAAGAGCCAAGAGCCAAGAGCCAAGAGCCAAGAGCCAAGAGCCAAGAGCCAAGAGCCAAGAGCCAAGAGCCAAGAGCCAAGAGCCAAGAGCCAAGAGCCAAGAGCCAAGAGCCAAGAGCCAAGAGCCAAGAGCCAAGAGCCAAGAGCCAAGAGCCAAGAGCCAAGAGCCAAGAGCCAAGAGCCAAGAGCAAGAGCCAAGAGCCAAGAGCCAAGAGCCAAGAGCCAAGAGCCAAGAGCCAAGAGCCAAGAGCCAAGAGCCAAGAGCCAAGAGCCAAGAGCCAAGAGCCAAGAGCCAAGAGCCAAGAGCCAAGAGCCAAGAGCCAAGAGCCAAGAGCCAAGAGCCAAGAGCCAAGAGCCAAGAGCCAAGAGCCAAGAGCCAAGAGCCAAGAGCCAAGAGCCAAGAGCCAAGAGCCAAGAGCCAAGAGCCAAGAGCCAAGAGCCAAGAGCCAAGAGCCAAGAGCCAAGAGCCAAGAGCCAAGAGCCAAGAGCAAGAGCCAAGAGCCAAGAGCCAAGAGCCAAGAGCCAAGAGCCAAGAGCCAAGAGCCAAGAGCCAAGAGCCAAGAGCCAAGAGCCAAGAGCCAAGAGCCAAGAGCCAAGAGCCAAGAGCCAAGAGCCAAGAGCCAAGAGCCAAGAGCCAAGAGCCAAGAGCCAAGAGCCAAGAGCCAAGAGCCAAGAGCCAAGAGCCAAGAGCCAAGAGCCAAGAGCCAAGAGCCAAGAGCCAAGAGCCAAGAGCCAAGAGCCAAGAGCCAAGAGCCAAGAGCCAAGAGCCAAGAGCCAAGAGCCAAGAGCCAAGAGCCAAGAGCCAAGAGCCAAGAGCCAAGAGCCAAGAGCCAAGAGCCAAGAGCCAAGAGCCAAGAGCCAAGAGCAAGAGCCAAGAGCCAAGAGCCAAGAGCCAAGAGCCAAGAGCCAAGAGCCAAGAGCCAAGAGCCAAGAGCCAAGAGCCAAGAGCCAAGAGCCAAGAGCCAAGAGCCAAGAGCCAAGAGCCAAGAGCCAAGAGCCAAGAGCCAAGAGCCAAGAGCCAAGAGCCAAGAGCCAAGAGCCAAGAGCCAAGAGCCAAGAGCCAAGAGCCAAGAGCCAAGAGCCAAGAGCCAAGAGCCAAGAGCCAAGAGCCAAGAGCCAAGAGCCAAGAGCCAAGAGCCAAGAGCCAAGAGCCAAGAGCCAAGAGCCAAGAGCCAAGAGCCAAGAGCCAAGAGCCAAGAGCCAAGAGCCAAGAGCCAAGAGCAAGAGCAAGAGCCAAGAGCCAAGAGCCAAGAGCCAAGAGCCAAGAGCCAAGAGCCAAGAGCCAAGAGCAAGAGCAAGAGCCAAGAGCCAAGAGCCAAGAGCAAGAGCAAGAGCCAAGAGCCAAGAGCCAAGAGCCAAGAGCCAAGAGCCAAGAGCAAGAGCAAGAGCCAAGAGCCAAGAGCCAAGAGCCAAGAGCCAAAGAGCCAAGAGCCAAGAGCCAAGAGCCAAGAGCCAAGAGCCAAGAGCCAAGAGCCAAGAGCCAAGAGCCAAGAGCCAAGAGCCAAGAGCCAAGAGCCAAGAGCCAAGAGCCAAGAGCCAAGAGCCAAGAGCCAAGAGCCAAGAGCCAAGAGCCAAGAGCCAAGAGCCAAGAGCCAAGAGCCAAGAGCCAAGAGCCAAGAGCCAAGAGCCAAGAGCCAAGAGCCAAGAGCCAAGAGCCAAGAGCAAGAGCCAAGAGCCAAGAGCCAAGAGCCAAGAGCCAAGAGCCAAGAGCCAAGCCAAGAGCCAAGAGCCAAGAGCCAAGAGCCAAGAGCCAAGAGCCAAGAGCCAAGAGCCAAGAGCCAAGAGCCAAGAGCCAAGAGCCAAGAGCCAAGAGCAAGAGCAAGAGCCAAGAGCCAAGAGCCAAGAGCCAAGAGCCAAGAGCCAAGAGCCAAGAGCCAAGAGCCAAGAGCCAAGAGCCAAGAGCCAAGAGCCAAGAGCCAAGAGCCAAGAGCCAAAGAGCCAAGAGCCAAGAGCCAAGAGCCAAGAGCCAAGAGCCAAGAGCCAAGAGCCAAGAGCCAAGAGCCAAGAGCCAAGAGCCAAGAGCCAAGAGCCAAGAGCCAAGAGCCAAGAGCCAAGAGCCAAGAGCCAAGAGCCAAAGAGCCAAGAGCCAAGAGCCAAGAGCCAAGAGGCCAAGAGCCAAGAGCCAAGAGCCAAGAGCAAGAGCCAAGAGCCAAGAGCCAAGAGCCAAGAGCGCAAGAGCCAAGAGCCAAGAGCCAAGAGCCAAGAGCAAGAGCCAAGAGCCAAGAGCCAAGAGCCAAGAGCCAAGAGCCAAGAGCCAAGAGCCAAGAGCCAAGAGCCAAGAGGCCAAGAGCCAGAGAGCCAAGCCAAGAGCCAAGAGCCAAGAGCAAGAGCCAAGAGCCAAGAGCCAAGAGCCAAGAGCCAAGAGCCAAGAGCCAGCCAGAGCCAAGAGCCAAGAGCCAAGAGCCAAGAAGCCAAGAGCCAAGAGCCAAGAGCCAAGAGAGCCAAGAGCCAAGAGCCAAGAGCCAAGAGCCAAGAGCCAAGAGCCAAGAGCCAGAGACCAAGAGCCAAGAGCCCAAGAGAGAGCCAAGAGCCAAGAGCAAGACAAGAGCCAAGAGCCAAGAGCCAAGAGCCAAGCCAAGAGCCAAGAGCCAAGAGCCAAGAGCCAAGAGCCCAAGAGCCAAGAGCCAAGACCAAGAGCCAAGAGCCAAGAGCCCCAAGAGCAAGAGCAGAGCCAAGACGCCAAGAGCAAGAGCAAGAGCCAAGAGCCAAGAGCCAAGAGCAAGAGCAAGAGCAAGAGCAAGAGCCCCAGGCCAAGCCAAGAGCAAGAGCCAAGAGCCAAGAGCCAAGACCAAGAGCCAGAAGAGCCAGAGCCAAGAGCAAGAGCCAAGAGCCAGAGCCAAGAGCCAAGACAAAGCCAAGAGCAAGACAAGAGCCAAGAGCCAAGAGCCAAGAGCCAAGAGCCAAGAGCCAAGAGCCTAAGAGCCAAGAGCCAAGCCAAAGCCAAGAGCCAAGAGCCAAGAGCCAAGAGCCAGAGCCAAGAGCCAAGAGCCAAGAGCCAAGAGAGAGCCAAGAGCCAAGAGCCAAGAGCAAGACAAGAGCCAGAGCCAAGAGCAAGAGCCAGAGAGCCAAGAGCCAAGAGCCAAGAGCCAAGAGCCAAGAGCCAAAGAGCAAGAGCCAAGAGCCAAGAGAGAGCCAAGAGCCAAGAGCCAAGAGCAACAAGAGCCAAGAGCCAAGAGCCAAGAGCCAAGAGCCAAGAGCAAGAGCCAAGAGCCAAGAGCCAAGAGCCAAGAGCCAAGACCAAGAGCCAAGAGCAAGAGCCAAGAGCCAAGAGCCAAGAGCCCACAGAGCCAAGAGCCAAGAGAGCCAAGAGCCAAGAGCCAGAGCAAGACAAGAGCCAAGAGCCAAGAGACCGCAAGAGCCAAGAGCCAAGAGCCAAGAGCCAAGAGCAAGAGCAAGAGCCCAAGAGCCAAGAGCCAAGAGCCAAGAGCCAAGAGCCAAGAGCCAAGAGCCAAGAGCCAAGCAAGCCAAGAGCCAAGAGCCAAGACTGCCAAGAGCCAAGAGACCAAGAGCCAAGAGCCAAGAGCCAAGAGCCAAGAGCCAAGACCAAGAGCCAGAGCCAAGAGCCAGAGCCACAGAGCCAAGAGCCAAAGAGCAGAGCCAAGCCAAGAGCCAAGAAGAGCCAAGAGCCAAGAGCCAGAGCCAAAGCCAAGCCAAGAGCCAAGAAGCCAAGAGCCAAGAGCCAAGAGCCAAGGAGGCCAAAGAGCCAAGAGCCAAGAGCCAAAGAGCAGAGCCAGAGCCAAGAGCCAAGAAGCAAGAGCCAAGAGCCAAGAGCCAAGAGCCAAGAGCCAAGAGCCAAGAGCCAAGAGCCAAGAGCCAAGAGCCAAGAGCCCAAGAGCCAAGAAGCCAGAGAGCAAGAGCCAAGCAGCCAAGAGCCAAGAGCCAAGAGCCAGAGCCAAGCCAAGAGAAGAGCCAAGACCAAGAGCCAAGAGCCAAGAGCCAAGAGCCAAGAGCCAATAGGGCGTGCTCTGGCCCGGCGATGGAGGGGTGCCAGGCCCGAATCCCCGACCTCTGCTTCCAGCCAGGGCGGTGCTCTGGCCCGGCGATGGAGGGGGTGCCATGCCCGAATCCCCGACCCTGCCTTTTTGCCACTAGCCGGGTCACTCCTTTTTGGACAGGTCTGGGCCATCATGACAGCGGTTGCCTTGAAAGAAAAACACTTCGGCTCCAGGGATTTTCACGTTGAGGCTGAAATACACCCTGGCCCGGCTCTTGCAATTCAAGCCATTCATGTTCTCGGATTAAAGTTGGCGGAACATGAGGAGAACGGCGAACTGTGAGTAAAGTACTAAATGACTGCTGGTGCCATTATAAACTAAGTATTAGAATTGGAACTTTTTGTAGACGAACAGAACTGCGTGAGGCGCGTGTCTTTTCCATACACAGACAATAAGAATTGAGATTAAGAGTGAAGATTAAGATTAAGAATTCAGATTAAGAGTTATTTAACTAAGTGTGATTGATCGGGGAAGTCCCCGGATTATAAACATCGTATATATCGATAGCTGTGTTTTGCCCTAGAGAGAATTGTGTTGAGGCGAGTTTTTATTTTTGCATATGTGTCTTGAAATTTGTCCCGAGCCATTCGACAACTTAATAACATGGTGTGGGCAGCCGCAGGCCATCGTTGTTTTCTGTGTTGAAAGAGCGCCTACGGACTTCATGTGTGTGTTGCTGGTGTGAGAGCCGGCGTCCGACGCATTCAAGCACATGTCACCCCCAGTGTCGATGCACACACAGCCGCACGAACACACACCCGCACAAACACAGCCGCACGAACACACACCCACACAAACACTCACCCACTCGAACACTCACTCACTCAAACACACAGCCACACGAACACACACCCACACATACACACACCCAGTCGCTCAGCCACAGGCGGCACACGGCCTACCGATCAAACCTATGATGAACGTAGACCACAACAAAGACGAAATGAACGATACAAATAAGTTTAATCTCATGTAGATAAAAATGAGAAAAAATGGTTAGAGAAATGCACACATAAATACACGCGGGCAAGAAAACAGGGGACTACCCCACGCCGAAAAACCTTTACCTGTCATCAGTTTTAAGCCTTGAGTCATTTTGACTGTCTCAATAAACTTTATGAGCCCTTCACAGTGTTTACAAGTTGTTGCATTAGCGCCAGAACAAGTTCATACTTCACCAACATCATTTTTACACATTATCCACGACCGAATCACATGAAACTCTGTCTCCTAGAGTAACTTTCCTAGCGCTTTCATTCTGGCTCGTATTTCAAATGAAAGCTGTTTTTTGTCTTGAGCTGATAAGCAATATTCTCTTAAAATATATAGCAACAGACTTCTGTTCGTTCTCTACCTTGTAATCATAAACTGAAAACAATGCAACCTAATGCTTGAGTAAAATCAACCTTTATTAATGTTCCTTAACAAACTGCAATTGTTTCATCAAATAGACCTTTTTCAGCGAACATCTGTGCTTTAACCAACCAGTGGAGTCGTTACAATGACGGTTTGGGCGTTACTTTGGACATGACCAAAAGTCATTCAACACCGAGAGTAAACAGAGACATGCTGAGATGCATGCCTGAAGCCTTCAAAAGACAAAACGTCTGGTCTACCGGGGAAGTTGGTAGCCGGCTGGTTCGATTCTCATGTTGTGCAGTGAACTTCTCCCAATCGACCCAGCTGCTGGTTGGTTACCTAGCTACTTGGATTATGAAGCTATGGTAGTGAGTGTAAGAAAATGGGTATAGCCCTCACAAATGGCCCCGAAAGTGTTGAACTACTACTGATGAGTATCGTGTGCTAATGAGCTGACATTTTTGCTGAGTCTTTTGACTGGTCTATTGATCGATCGATAAGAATGGTTGGTGGATTTTTTCTCGGTAAAAGATAAGGGACTAATTATCTAACCTGAGTTTGAAGTTCGTTTATCGACAAGTTGCTATTGACGATTTTGTATGTTGCGCACCCCGGGTACAAGTGACGCGCCTTGGGGTTCTGATTCAGCCACCAGTCGGACGGGACCGTGATCTCCCAGTAGATTTGAGGAGTCAGGTAGTCCACCCACTTTTCCATCAACCATTTCCTGCTGTCCGCAAACAAGGCTTGATTTTTTAAAAAAGAAGAAAAGTTACAATTAACATGGATAACGACCAACATTTCCTCAAAATACGGTAGTGCGCATGTGACTGTTTGTTTAGTGTGATGTACTTGATGCATGAAGGCTTCATCTTATGCTATACAAGTTCATCATGGTTACATAAGCACCAACTGATAAGAAATTGTGTCCGCCTCGAGCAACCGTTCTCATGGCGTGTGTTTAACAAGACTTTGCGGTCTAAGGGGAGCAACTATAGTTTCGCTGCGGCAATAATACGGCTGCAGTGGCTTCCCCTTTTACGCCGTTTTCCTATCATCAGTGAGATAGCCCGCTGCCAGGGGTCCTGCCTGCCTCAAGCCGAATCCCCCAGTCTGGCACTGGGTGCCAGCCAGGGATCCTGCCTGCCTCAAGCCGAATCCCCCAGTCTGGCACTGCAACAGCCAACAACAGCCAACAGGCCCTCCGGCCTGTGGTGGTGCTCTTGCCTGGTGGTGAAGCTAGTCCGACTCCCCACCACGGCCTTCCTTCCCCCCATGCCGCGCGTACTCGCTTTTTCGCTGTCTTTCGTAGTCTGGGATCTTTTGTTTGTTTTTGTTTTTGTTTTTTGTTGTCTGTAAATTTTATTTTGCTTTTTTCCCCCAAATTATATAAGGTCTCCATGTTTCAAACTCCATGTTTTCTAAATTCTGAGAACATAGGCTGAATTGAAAACCACATACTGCCTTTATTTACATATCCACAGTTCCACGGGTAATTGCTGATGGCTGAACAGTAATAATACCTCGTCGAACAACTGAAAAGACTACACCGTAATTTTTTTCCATAATTAAAAAGTGCTATTGAGAGTTGACTTGTGGTTCTTCGCTTTTCTGATTGTTTATTCAAACTGTCAACAGCAGGCAAACGTTTATTCTTATTATTTTCAATTTCTTTAACAAGTGTGTCTATGTTGTTTTTAAATTGTTGTATTACATCATTATTCTGTCTGTTAGTGGTATGGATGTCAAACTCGTCCTGGAGTCATGTTTCAGTATTTCAGTAAAGATTAGATGTCTGTCGATAAGACTATACACAGGTTACTTGGTTTTAATCCATCAAGTGTTCATGTGCACATAGAAGGGCTTTTTCTCGACAGCATTGCTCTCTCTCTCCCTCTTTCATCACTTCTAAGTCTCTTATTTGTCATCTTGATGCGATCTTCCACCGGCACACTGGTGAACAGTCATCAAATCAAAGGAGACAACTCGTCCGGGTCCATGTGGTCAGCGCTATTTCCAATGTTCTCCACATCGTGTTCAACGTTGTTCATAACTTGTTATGTCTGTATTCCATCTTTAAATCGGTTTGTAGGAATAGATTACCGGCTTGATGCTGGCTGAAGGTATTAGAAAAAAATTACTGATAATGGGAGGCATTTTGAAAGAACCAACAGGATGGCAGACTTATCTCCCTTTGTTCAGTTGAACACAGCAGGTATACGTATAGTAATATATCATAGTGATGAAACCATTGTCACAGTATTACGACGTAGCTACTGTATAAGCCATGCACATGATTAGATAGTTTTATCTGGTAAAAATGATGAGTATTAGGCATTGTATGTACATATGTGTGTGTTTGTGTCAAAGAGAGAGAGAGTGAAGAGAATAAATTACACCTGAGCAAAATGTGTAAACTGTATAGCTCCGTCAACTCGTTGAGTCATTTTACATTCTTTTAATTGCAACCTCAAAGGGCATTATTAAAATTGACAAACCGTATCATTACCATTAAAAAACCGTTTATCCTACTGCATTAAGTTTAATTTTCACTTTGTGCATTGCAAAGGGAGCTTGTCTTGACTTTTAAAATTTTGTTATAACGGTTTATTTTGTTTCATTGCATTGTGCATATGTACAATACAGCTTTATAACTAGCTCACCACATGCTAAAAATAGGCATGAGAGCTATTTGTAGAAAGGTCTCACCCCAGCCTCACCAAAGCTGGAGTTGATGTAACACCACAATGAAACTGGAGAGAAGCCGAGGTTTACCAAGCAAACATTCTCAACACATTCTGTATCCGTTTGTCATCTCACACATCCACAATCACGACATTGTCCAGTGTTGTTGCACACAATGGATCCTACAGGTACCTGACAACTCAACAGTCCATGTCGGAGTCACTTGTGGCAATGTGTCTTCAAGGAACCATGCGGAGCCCACCCGAGACAGAACCATAATAATTCCAGCATTGTTTAAAAATTAAATATTAATGAGGATGTTTGTATGGCGCGGAATCCCTACATGTGGCCAGGCTCTCCGAGCTTCACATGACCAGACCATCAATACAGTTCCCAAGAAAAGGACATAATATTTGATGTTTCAGATTATATTATTTAGTTATTATCTCATCTCCATTTATTTTAAACCTAGCCTGTTAGTGTGCTTCTGTAAACGCTCGAACAAGTTAAAATAAACTTTGCCTTGCATTTAAGCCAGCTTCAAAAATTCACTCATTGTATTTCACTTAACACTGGATTCCGTTAGGTTGTCTTCTTATGTAAGCAGTAGGTGTTAGCTAGGTGTTAGCTATGTGTTAGCTAGGTGTTAGCTAGACTGTACAGGTTGGTAAACTCGGTGAGTCAAACAGGATACAAAATAACTGCTGCTCGTTGAAAAGCAACTCAGACATCCAACATTTCACCTCAAGCAAGAAGTTATTTAGCGGAACAGTCCCCCTCCTACCTTTACAACTTTCATTTAGTGTAGAAGTGCGCAGGTACCTGGCAAGGCGATCAGGCTTCACGCATGGCTGGCTGTGTGCTAACTGTGTGTTTGACAAGGCAAGTTGTCATGTACCCGCAGTGTTCATGTCAGTTTAGGTCGTGCTGGTGGTTGTCCTCTCGGGACTCGCAAGACCACCGCTTGAGCATCATTCTGAGGGCACAGTCGACTGGAAATTAATCAGGTTAGTGACCTTTACTGTAACAGTTGATCTTTTAGTGACTTTAGTCCATTGTGTTGTTGTCTTTGTCTTCACCATCTTCCTTTTTCACTCTCGAATCTTCCAACGGTCTTACTCTGTGTGAGTGAGAGAAAGGGAGAATGAGGGAGTGTGTGCACGTGTTCTGTCTGTGTGTGTGTGCGCGCGCGCACCCCTCAGGTCATGCACACAATGCACCTGCATGTTCAGCGCCACGGTCATGTGAATTTCCCCGCCTTTTGGAGGAGCGGCTACATAAATCAACATAAGGCCATGAGGATTTAGTTTGCCTCCCCAGGGAACTTGGTGGACAGCAAACTGCAGGCTGCTTGCTGGACGACAATGACATCCATAGTCTCCTTCTTTTTCTCCTCCGTTCTGTAGTTGTTGTCGTCGGTTCTCCTCTCTCTCTGTATATTCTCCTGCCGAGGACGAAATGTATACCACGCCCTGCTTTGAAAGGGTCGTCAACCCACCAAATAAATAATTCAAATAAATAATTCAAATCTCAAATCATCTCTCTCTCTCTCTGGGCAATATCATTATTAACTGACAAATCATTTCGATAAAGGAATGTCGCCAAATGTTTTACTCGATCTCATACTGAGGCTGTTACCAGGCAATGCCCTACTCCTCTCCCTTCGTAGTCGATTAAAAACTGAATCTTAAATAACGAGCTGTACATTTTTATGTCTATGATTTGCAATGTTGCTAAATGTTATTCCGACTTTTTTGTGTGCGTGCTAGTATGCGTGTATGTTGTTTGCGCGTGTGTTTATACGTGTGTATGTACGTGTGCTCGCGCGCTTGTCTATGTCTATGTATGTATGTGCATGTGTAATTGTGTGCGGATGCTGTGTGTGCATGTGGATGTACACGCCTCTCTAGACGAAACATTAATTAAAAACCACTCTACTTATTACAATACAGTAATTAGGGGCAAGGTTGTTGACTAAAACTCGATGTCTGTCTAATGTGAGTTCTTCCTCGTTTCGTTTTGCTAAAACATTTTGTGTTGCCATATAAAAGCCAGTCACCGTCCGGCTTCAGTTGTTTTGCTGCCGTCCCTAAACAATGCAACTAGCAATAATAACAACAACAACAACAACAACAACAACCACAACAACCAAATTAAGATTGAATTCTCGCTAAGACAGAGAGGATTAAAACAAGCAGGAAGGCGCTAGTGTTGGACAGGATAAATGTTGGAAGTGTGGACATGTTTAGCAACCTGTTTATCCACAACCCACATTCATTATGATGTCAATAAACACAGAAATGCAAGGCATGTAATCAGCGATGCGGAGTTCGCAAAATGTTGCATGGAGCAAATAAACTATCGATCACTTTAGCGACAGCCTCGATCATCTCGGTCACATGTGCACATTTTTAAACTATTCAAAGCTTTTTAAAAATCCTTTGTTATGTCTTTTATTCTGGTGCTGTACCTGGATTTATTTCTCGTTCAGTGTGGAACAAGACATTCATGAGGCACTAGCTTAATTCTCTCCCTTTGAAATACGTCGTCAACATGGCTGTGATGTGACAACATTATTATCTCCTCCTTGGATCTCTGCTTTCCTGCTGTCGCTTGCTTTTTAGTCCCAAAGTACTTTTGAGAAGAAGAAAAAAAAAAAGAGATGCGAATTCGTGCAGCAGTAGGAAGTGTTCGTTATCGGTGACGTGTCGCCATATTGATGTTCACGTGCATACAGAACACAAACACGCGCTGTGTAAATACGGCAACACAATATTATTTGTTGTGTATGTAACCGATCCTTCAAAGGGGCGTACACGTGTGTAAACTGCTTACAGGTATCTGCCTGCCTGTTCCTACAACACACAACACAGCCATTCCCCACTACAGGGACGCGTGTGCAGACGACCCGGCCGCCATGACACCTCACCAACAAACTTTTCTCGGTTTGACCACACACCTGGGGCTGGGCGGTTTAAATTTACTGTTTATGGATTGAAAGCTATGCCTTGTCTGTGTCATCCATTTCAAGACTTGTCAGATAAGTGTTCGCTTGGTTTCACTCGAGTGCACTCGTCTGTCGAAAGCTTCGCACGGTGTGTGCAGCCCGCGGGCAGTCAGTCGTCTGAACGCGGTGTGGACTGGCGTCTGCTCAACTCCCAGCTGTTAGTTTATCGCTGACCAGCTCACACGCGTGGAAAGGAGCAGACGACTGCTGAAAACTGTCTCAAAGTCCCCAAAAAGCTTGTGTAGCCTAGTTGAGGTTAGTCCAGACACCAAATGGCTTCCTGACTACACGTTTGGCGGACAACATTTTGTGTACCGAGTGACATGATGGGGTTTCTGGGATAGTTGACTGCTCAGCCCACCTGCAGTCTCATTTCAGAGGTAAGTTAGTTCATTGTCAATGCCTCAACAGTTTGTATTTGAACTGCACACTCAGTACAGTCATCATTCGAAAGTGGTTTCCAACGGTTCTGATGTTCCAATCTCGGAAGTTTGTATCATCGACCTTTCGCAAGTTTGAAGCAATGGCGAGCTAGGCTTGTTTACATTTTCAAAAATATATTTCCAATTTTTAAATATAAAAACAATGCGATAGGATCTGTCCCGCAACACACTAAAGCAACGAAGGTAACTGCAACTCAGGTAAATGAAAATCTCAGACTTAATATTCCTCCCCTCTTCGGTATGGGTGTTGCCAGTACACTATTCACACCTGGTGGTCATCAGGTATGTAAGCTGTTCAGGTGTGCTACAGGACGACTATTGCAGTATTTCTAAACTATTTCTCAGTCACATCATGCTCACATCTTTATTCATTGGACATCATACATCATACACCTGCACACCGACTATTGTTGTGACTATCCCATTCAGTGTGATATCACTCTTTTCTTTTTCACAATTTCTCTCTTTCTTTCTCTTGCTTACGTGCTCAGCATCCAAACATTTTGGTGCAGGTCAAAGTTCAAGTGATAGACAAACACACACTATTATTGCGAAATGGAGGAGAAAAGAGAGTATCGTTAGAAAAAGTTCGAGTTCGGAAAACTCCTACTGTGGTTAAAAATCTATAGACTGGTCTGAACACGGTGTGCACCTGTTGCACGGCAATGGAGTCCTGCAATGCAAGCAGCTTGACAGCCGATGTACATACCTGGGCGACTGGGCCATGCACCAGCGACTGAAGGGCTCGGTTCAGCGCATTGACGAGGGCAAAGGTGTGGACATGATTGTAGGGTAGGGAGCGGGTGGGGAGCGGGCGGGGGACCCTGCATGTTCCCGCCAACATGTGCACATATCGATGCAGGCAAGAACTGAATATTGCACATCTAGGTGTGGTGCAGAAGCATCTTTTGTTGTTTTGCAATAACATTGACTGCAGGTGACCTGAGCATGCGCATGCCCCCGAGAGGAATATTGGTGTGGAAGGAGGCTGCATGGGTCTGGGTGCATTTACTATAGCTGAGCGCTGCATTTACTATTAGTAGTATTGATGTAGCTCAATCGTCCATGGGCTTACTATCGATCAAAAAAGACGCCGACATCATCATCATCATCAGCAGCAGCAGCATCAGCATCCCTTGACTAGTACTAGTTGACCACAAATTAAGGTGGTCGGTCCACTGATACCATCTTCGGCGGGGGTGTGGCTAGTCGCAGAAAGTGATAAACCTTAACACACACAATCATCTGATGTAAAATGAAATAACATTTACATAGACATATATACACATGATATATATCTGTGTTCAGGAATGTTCTCTTATGTGAGTGTGTGATGTTGGAGGGATGTTGGTTTTCTTTTAAGGGAGGGGAGATTAGGACAAGTTCAGGAACAAACTGCGATGTTTAATACATTGTCATCTTTTCCAGCATTTGTCTATTGTCATTCATGTTGTGCTGTATCTCTGCATTTCTTTTCTAAACAGATGATTTTGTTTCAGTCAGATTTTAACTAAAGGTGTGCTCGCTCTAGTCCAACGCTGACCTTATGAACTTTATGCAAATTGTTTGTGTCGCACAATTATCGCACTTTTCAAGTGAACATCCAGTGTCAATATCCTATCGACCGTTCACTTGCACGAAGATAGCCTTTGGTACCACTTAGATTATCTGACCACTTGTAATTAATCGGCATGGGCAGTCCGAGGGCACAATCATTAGCGCCTTTCATCCATGCAATGACGATCGGTTGTCGTGGGTTCAGATCTCGTCTCGGGTACGCTGGGTTTTGTTTTTTTTTCTCCTCCATATGGCATCTGTTTACAGGGCTAGCTGCTCGAGATAATTTCTCCTCTTCCTGTAAACCAGCATGGAACACCAACATATTGACATCTACTTCCTCAGTTTTGAAATATAAGATACAGTAGCTCAAGAAAACAATGCAGACAGCGAGGACAGTTAAGGGGGAAAAAAGAAAATACCTGGACATGACATCCTCAATATTGCGGCGGTGTTGACACGAGTTCCAAGCTGACCTGTCCATTAGTTTCATCTCGATGCAATAACCGCAACCTTCGCATGACTATGGAACTAGTCTGTCAAAGTTCATTCATAACAGTACCAGAAAACTATCTCTGTAGTACCTTATCCTTCACTCTCTCTCTCTCACACATACACAAACAAGCACGGTCAGAGTGCACGAGGGTGTTAACCTCCAGTCAGTGACTACGACATAAATTATAAAGTGATGTATTCAGAAAAAGGTCAGATATTGATTGGCAGCTCAAGTTTAGCAAGAAACTCGGTGAACTCAATCAGAAAAGAATAGTGACATTGATTAGAGCATACATTAGACATCTCTGTCCTTTTTCTTTCTTTCTGCAGAATTTTTAAAATTTTGTTATGCTAGTAAATAATTTCTCATGCAGTTTGATTCGTGTTCCTTTAAAAAGTATGTGCTCCTATGTATTATGATTGTAAATTGAATTGAACATGTGGCTATGTTTGGCGCACTTTGATGTGTCGATGGTAAACAAACAATGGCTAAACTTTGTCACATATTTGATCATCTTGGTCCTGTTAAGAAGCGCTTCAATCTTCAATCCTCAAACACAACCTTTCTGTCCCTGTTCCAGCATCGAGCTGTGTGCAGCAGTTCCGCCGAGAGGATAACCTAATGGACTCGGGCGAACATGAAAGTCGCCTGGGGGCGCTGTTCAAAGCCTGCGACCTCGACGGGTCAGGGTTCATCGACCAGCAGGAGCTGTCCCGTGTCTGCTCCGAGCTGTCCACTGACGACCTGCGGGACGTCTTCGCCGAGCTGGACAAGGACCGCGATGGCCGCATCAGCGTGGAGGAGTTCACCAAGGGCTTTCGCGGCATCGCCGAGGCCATGGAGACCAAGAATCGCGAGAAGATACGAGAAAGGCTGCGCTCCACCGAGAATCTGGATCAGGCTGGCATCGGCGGGCAAGACAACATTGAAGAGTACGTCGGCTCCTTAGACGAGGGCCTTCGAAGCTTGTCGTGGTAAGACACAATTCTCTTTTCCTTTCAATGGTTTTATTCGTCAACCTCTCTCTCTGCTTATCTGTCACTTTTGTCTTTTTGTCCCTGTATTTTCTTTATGTCCATTGAAGCATTCCTGTTTAAAAAAGAAAGTACTTCAACGAGAAGTAGACGGTTGTTCGTTCGAGATCCACGTAGGCTTTTGGCAAGAAAACAACCCTAGCCCTTCAGTCTGGAATAGGTATCTGACTTATCATGGAAGATGCAGGCAGCAGAAAGAGAGGATTGGACTCTGGCTTCTCCGTTCTTTAGACACAGAAAATAATAATTAATGCTCAGACCTACTACTGCCATGAGAGTGTCTTTTACCCTACCGGTAAGAATTATGGGGGGAAAAGCTGATTGGTAGGTTAATTGCCGAACCAATAAATATCCATTACTTTGCGGATTTAATAAGATTTACACTTCAGTTGTATTCATGCTTGTCTGGATACTAAGACAAGACTAGTACAGAGCACAGTGTGCACAGCACGAGCTGTCGGCTCACGCGCACATTTCTTTCTGGAGGCTCGGAGGGGGGACATTTCATTGTCGTCAGCAACACCTGTCGCTGACCTGCACACAGGTTTGTTTGCACGATCGATGGTACCTGACGTGATCTTCATCCTGGTGGGATCTTAATTTACCATCAACCTTCTCTTCAGTCTAGAAAGTTCGTTCCCTCTTCTTTTCTACCCTACCTCTCTGTCTCTTTCTTTTTCAACCCTTTCGCATCTAGTCTTAGTTTGAAAATGTCTCTTTGTCACAAAGTGGAGTAAATATATTCATCTCGATCCTCTAACACAATAACGGAAAAAGAAGGTTGTCATGTTTTCCGAGTTTGCTGCTTTAGGATGTCAGGATCTCTGATGCTGATGTCACCGAACCAGATTACAACAATCTGGAGGAAAGTCTTAGTCGGGACTGCAATCAACATTAAACTCTTGTTCGTCAGTTACAACAAAGCAAATATTTACTGTTGACTATTGTTTACAGTGATCCCACTGGTGTCGCTGATAGTACCAAATCTTTTCGTTTTCCAATCCAAATAGAACAGATAGTCGTTTAACGATACACGAGCTATTTCGGTTATCGCTAGTACATGTATTGCCTTAAATCCTGAGGTGTGCAGGTCTCCAGAAGACAATAGTTTTCACCCCTGACTGCTGTCAGAAAGTCTGTGGCATTTAGGCTTTGTGACTGGGACACTGGCAGTGTAGCTATTTAATACATGTACACACAGTGAATTCATTTTAACTTATCCTAGATCATGCTGGCAGTCTAGATGACCAGTAAAAGTGGAGGATGTGTGAAATTTAGAATGAAGACACCTCCCAAAACACCTGGACACCTGAAAGTGCTTCGATCTTCCCTAGAAAAGCATATAGGACAAGTTGGTATTGCCTGCGGAGTTGCTAGTGGTGAGTTTATTATGGATAGTAAGCTGTGAGTCATCACAGAGGGGTGGTGTTGCTTATGCGGCTCAGCGGCTGTTGTCTCTACTAACCACTTTTGTCCAGCGCGTGAAGAACAGAAAGCAGCACGCGCGATAGAACGGTCTCGACTTCATTATTTTGAATATTACCTGTAAAATTATTATTGACCTGACTTTGGACACGAGTCTTAAAAGTGCCTGCTTGATAACTCTCTCTAACCTGGCGAATTATTTATTGTATTCTGTTCCTCAGAGTATATATCATGTTATAACTTTCTTGATGATGTTGTCTTCCTTTACTTCATGCATATATCTTTTGTGTTTCTTTTTTTTCCTTCGTATATATTCATGCAATCCCTTTTCTAGTTTGGAGTTTCACTTTTTTCCTTCTGTCTGAAATGCGTATCGGTATGATTCATACAATCCCTTTTTTCTAGTTTGGATTTTCATTTATATGGTTGGGTTTTTTTTTTTTGTTTGTTTGTTTCTTTGTTTGTTTGTTTGTTTGTTTGTTTGTTTGTTTTTGAGTGAGGATGAGGATTATAGTATTTTAGAATTTGCTTTTGAGCAGAGCAGGCCTTTCCTGTAAGGGGAACTAAGAACATCTCAGCATGGATGTGTGTAGGTGGACTGCTGTCTGTCTGCCGAGACCAACGCTAAGCCTCTTGCGAAGTTCTCCGCTGTTAGTCTCGGCGAGCCTAAACAAAGAATGTGAGACTAAACCGGAAGCTTAGTATAAACCTGCCTCGTTTTAGTAGTTAACTTGAAAACCTTGTCTGCCAGCAGTCCAGTAATACAAGTTCGTGGTGTAGGTTTACAGAAACAGACACAAACGTGACACTTTCCCACACGGAGGCACAAGCTTACACACACACAGACACACTAGCACGCGCGCGCACACACAGACACACATATATATATATGCATGCCTACCAGACATCTGTGTTCGGAATCGTTATTCTCCAAGTTAACAAACCACCAGAAGTCTCAGTTACAGTCCAGGTTAACAAACCACCACACGTTTCAGTTATTGTCGAAATTCACAAACCACAAGACGTCACATTCTCTGATGACTCAGGTGAAAGACCACCTGTTGAAAGTCGTCATCGATTCCTACGGTTTCCCTTGGAATAAAGCATCGACTTGTTCAGTCGAGTGTAGAACTTACCCGCCTGGCGAGTTCAGATTGTGAAGAGAATCACCGTTAAAAACAAACAAACAAAGCAATGACACTTGCTTACATTAACACAGCCATTTTTTTACAGCTTCGTCAGACTTTCGATGATTATTGTTTTGTTTTATTTATTTATTATTTTTGTGTGTGTGTGCTTTGCTTAAGTGCTGTCTCGTCCCACTCCATGTCTTACGTAGATCATCGATTCTTTTCTCCCTTTATTCTAAAAAATAATGATGAGCTGTTTGTATTGTATACGAGAATGGAGTTTTCTCTCAGCCTGCCCTTTCCACCTGCTCCTTTTCTATCGCCGACACCTCATTTTCCGCACACCCAAATCATACCACAGCCTCCTGACAGGGTGGGGTGACGTCACAGTTGATTATACCCTTATAACGGCCACTCAAGTCGTAGACTGTCATGTACACACTGTGCCGTCACGTGGCTGTCCTTACTTTCACAGCCTTTACCGACTAAGTGAATCGTGACATCTGTGGCTATCGACGTGTCGTGATTTTTTTTTTTTTTTTCGGTTGGCGTGCGTTTGAAAGATGGAATTCGCAGCTGTTGGATTGCGAGGCCCTCGCGTGTTGAAAGATTATAACGTCTACTACGGTCTACCAGACCACAGGTGAGCGGCGGTGTAAACACACCTCGTGCTGCGGGTGACGGCCTGGTTGCGCGTGTGCACGCACTCGCACGTTCGTGTGTGACGTGACGGTCGCGCTTCGCGGAGTACGCACTTTCTTTGAAGTCGGCGGCAATTCCACCTTTTCGAACCGCTACTTGAGGACCGAGAACTGTTTACAAATCGGCGAGTGCCTTTGACTGATCTCAAGTGTTTTTTACATTACTTTTTCGGTTTACTCAGAATGGAATTTCACGGTTTCCAAGCAGAAAGGTTTCACTCTGATTATTCTGGATAACAGATTGGTGAATGTTTTGGGAAATACTTATTGGTTACAAAGATTGAGGCAGGTGGCAGTTTCTGGTTGGACAGTAAGGTAGAGGTGAGTGGTTGAGCACCTTGCTGAACATTTTCGTCTCTCTTTCAATGATAACACTAAGGTAGAGGGACAAAGAAAATAATCCACGACTGGTGTCAGATATTTTTCAAGCTTGTGTTTTTCGAGGTAGACTGTGTGTTTGGAAGCCATGTCGAGACAGAATGATGATGATAATATTTCAGTGTGCTGCTGTTGCCTGTATGTTTCCGGAAGATGTGCATGAATGAAAAAGCGTGTGCACGCCTGTGTGTGTCCGTGTATATGTATTGCGTGTCTATGCGTGTATGTGGGTGAGTAGGTTGAAACTCTAGCCTACACGTTGGAAGTATCTCTGTGTGTTTGGATGTGGGTGGGTGGGCACGAGAGAGTTTTCAAGTCCTGTGTGCAGTGACCTATGTCTACTGGCTTTGTACTCTCATACCCTCAGTGACAGGATACACCCGTCAAGTACACCCGCGAGGTGAGTGTCGCAGTTCAGGTGTGCATGACCTCACCCTGACATCTGGTGTGACATGGCAACACTAACCCAATATTTGTGTTCTTGTGTTTGAAACACTCTCCACTCTCCATTCTCTGGGGTATATGTCTCTTTAATGCTAGAAGTTTTGGCCCTGTCATGAAGTTCTTCACAACTAACAGATCAGAGTGATTCGGAGATACCCGGGATGTTGTCAACATTTTTGTAGTTTCATTCTGGGCCAGGCGAGCGACATATTCCTTGAATGAGGCTCAGAAATCTGGAATAAAAGGTCTCTGGCCAAGAAAGATGATAAACTTGTGGAGAGAACCCCCGTGGACTTTCAAAGATTATCAGGAATGTCAGCGATGAAAGATAAATGAATGAATGAATGGCAAATATCGTCGACATCTGGCGGAACAGGTTGTAAATGACAAAGGCTGTAAAACTGAATGGAACCGCGTGCGTAGGTTAGTCGTTTCTCATTTATTGACTTCACAAATAGTATTTTTCTGTGTGGTGCAGATTAATCGGTTTCTGAACCAGCCACACATTGCTAACATTGCAATATTTGTTCTCTACAGAAGTTTCTCGTTGTTTGAAGTGTAGCCTGGTGCACAGTAAGTACAGAGCAAAGAAAAATTAATTGTCATACTTTTAGTTATTATAAATCTTTGAATCCATCTCCCCTCAGTGATTCCTCCTTGGGTGAAAGTTCAAATCGAGGCTCCAGTCAGAAATCAGACGTTGAACCAGAGGCAGTTTTTTTTCTAAATTTAAGTATTCTGTTTACTCGGACTGTCATCGTGTGCAAGAGGTCAGCACCCGTATCAAGATGGGATGTGCCGAATCTGTTTTAAAAGGAACCGCCTGATGAGCGCGTGTGTTATCAAAGCCGCTAGGGGGCGCCAGTGGCGGGGGATCAATGAAGTGCACCACCATACGTGGGCGCTGTTTATTGGCGTGCTTATGTGGCTAGCCTGCGACCCACCCTGTAACAGATGGTGGTCTGTCTATTTGCCAACCAGAAATACAGCCACACGCAGACGCACGCAGATGATTGCACGCGCACACGCGGGGCCTGACATCAGCGTTGTGTTCATCGTAAAATTGTTTGTGCAGAGACTATTGGCTTATGTAGAGAGTTTTTAATAATAATAATAATAATAATAATAATAATAATAATAATAATAATAATAATACCCTCAGAAGTAGTAGAATTTGTAAAGCTCATTTCTCTATGTGGAGGCGGGCTTAGAGCGCTGCACGCGAAAGATTAAAGAACAAGCCAATAGTCAACCATAAAAGAAGTCAAAGGGTCAGCAAGCAGATGGCACCACGACAAACATGAACTAAATGTGTGGATGACACCACGACAAACATGCATGAACTAAGTGTGTGAATAACACCACGACAAACATGCATGAACTAAGTGTGTGGATGGCACCACGACAAACATGAACTAAGTGTGTGAATAACACCACGACAAACATGAACTAAGTGTGTGAATAACACCACGACAAACATGAACTAAGTGCGGATGCAGAGTTGTGGATTGGGCAGAATAACACGCTTGAGTATGCAAGAAGAATTTTTTTTTAAAGTAATGATAGACCAGCCTTTTATTTTCTACATATTTGGGGATTTTTTAAAACTAACCTTTTTGCTTTGTGACGTTACGAGTCATGTGACCCAAACGGGTATTTGTGACGTCACGGTTGTGTGCGGGTGACTGCAGCCTCCGTGAATACTTAAGTGATGTCATTGGACAAGAGGTTTAGATCACTTTTCAAAATGCCACCACCACTACTACTACCACTACGACTACAACTATAACCGAAAGTCAAAACACTGTGACAGAAGAAGAGTAGAAAGGGATTGTGTCGTCGTGGTGCTGAACGGAAGTCACTGTATCGATACTGATGGCATTCACCTTCTTTTCAACAGGAGTAACCATGAACACAATTGGCTTTTCTGTTTTATTCTGTGTTTATATTTTTTGTCAGTCACTGTCACTTTGAGCTAGCTGTTCGTGGTGGGGTAAAACAGCATATAAATTAAATTTATTATTATTTTTTACAGTGCTCTATTTAACTAGTCATATATGTCATGTGAACGGGATTCAACCTCTTAAAAATGTTTTTCGCATAGGTTATTTTCAACGAGGTTATTTTCAAGTGCAGCAGTACTTGATAAGAACGAGTGATGTTTAAACTAAACCCGTTGTACAGGGTAGTCAGTACTGAGGGCTTGCTTAAAACCCGTCGGAATTTTTCATAATTGTAATGAAACAGGCGAACCACGAAGAAACGGGTGGTTGAGAGCAGGCTTTCTCTACTCGACATTTCCTCATTCACTCCATCTAGAGAAAGCTCGCACATTCATGTGTAAACGTCTGCTTTGTCGCCCACCGTCTTCCCAGTTCTCCTCAATGTCCTTCTCTTACAACAAATAAAAGGCTATATGGTGATGAAGGTCACGTGACAGCTACAGTACCCACAAGACCACCTTTATAATATATCCACATGCTTTGTTACCAAGTTCAAGGCGGCTTTTATGGTGGCTCTTGGGAAGGGAGTTTTTGAGGAGGTTGCGGATCTGGTGTCGGTGGTGGGAGGGAATTTGGAAAAATCGAGAATAACTCTGCACGAGCTTGTGTTCAAGAGGCTATCTTCTCTCTCAACTGTGTCAACGTTCGAAGCTTACGAACCTCCAAAACCGTCGATGTCGGCTGGTGGATTATTTCATAAGAAATTGCTTCCACCTGTTGGTGAGCTCGCCTTATGAGTAGAAAGGGCAATGAATGGACGGGAAATACAAGTAAATGAAATACTAACCCCACCCCTGCAAGGCCAGCCCAGCAGTCAGCTATTGCAGCCGAAAGAAGTGTTTATATCCAGATGCTGGATCTGACCGAAGGGTGACACACCCGTTACTAACGACAGCATATCGGGTATGAGAAGGTCTCGGTGGTCATTACTGATCCGGGCACCTGTGAACCCTGCACAGTATTGTGTTTTACTGGTGAGGTCACGTGGGTGTTCCCCTAGCTCGGTCTGATGTTTCTCCTCTGCATCATATGAGAGCGAGTTATTGGTCGTCACCATGCTAAAAAAATACCATTTGACATGAACACATGAAGCACGACCTGCGAGATTTTAGCTCGGCATAATGTTCCTGATGGGACTGAGCTTATGTTGAGGAGAAGAAGAGCTGTAGACATGATGAGACGCAAAAGATTTGTAGTGTCGCACTTGCATGCACACGCCCACACACACAAACACACACAGGTATGTAGCCCCACCACCCGACTACACACACACACAGTGCGTTGACACAGATCGAGGGATCGCTCGTCAGCAAACACCCAAAAGAGATAAGACCCCCGACAGAGTTGTGTGCAGGCTGACAGAAGTTTCCACGTGACTAGAAAATAACAAAACACACGTGCGACAGCAGAGGGAGCAGCAGGACACGGTTCATAGTCATGATCACCGAGCTGGGCCTTGCTGCCCTAATCCTCACAAGCCACATTCCATCCTCGTACATCGCGAATGTTGTTTGTAAACATTCACAGAACTGTTGTGGCCTCTCAAGACAGTCGCGGTGTGAGGTCCACGGTTGGTTGTTGTAAATGTTGGTGTGGTTTCATGTCTCCGGGAGAGGAATCATTTTATTTTGCCGGTCTCTCGTTCTGTGACCTGTCAGGATTGATTCTTTGAGCACGAGGGATTATTTACCTACTAAGGTCACAGACTCTGAAAGTCAAGAACCGGTTTATAAATACAAACCCTCGTGTCGTAACCCCGAGGTTTCACGGTCAAGGTCAGTTTTGTTGGCTTATCTTCTCTCATTACTATTGTAGTGATGGTGGACCTTTAATCCAGTGAGGTCGAGGAGATGTCCTTCGTTTTGGCAATGATAGTGATCTGAATTCCCAGGTTTTTTTATTTATAAAACTTCGCAAATTACTTCAGAAAATGAAGGTGGGACTACTTGACCGTGCAGCTGTGCTTGTATCATAAAACTGTGGTAGGAGTCTGGGGAGATAGCTGTTCGTCTGTCTTTTAGACTGAATGCATTTTTAATTATTCAGGTTGGATGCATGCTGAAAGTGCAAACTGCTTTGATGGTAGGTAAAGGGACGGTTCACACGGGAAGAAAAACCCTCGCTTTCATGTGAAACCTGTTGCGTGGAGGAAATGTGAGAGTTCTCGCTGGTATGCTAATGAAACTGCTGGGTGGCCTGCAAGTCACTCACATTGTGTGGAGGATTATTGCTAACATTGATTGAAAACATTAACTGCTTTAACCTAAAGCGAAAATAGAAAAATACTGTCAAACCCACCTGGTATAATGAAAGAATACAGAGGAGTTTACAACCTGCCAACTGAGAATAGTGATGCTACAGTGGACAAGGTGTCTTTTCCTGTCTTGGAGTGATGGAGTGCTGCCGGACGTATAACGAGTGGAATGCCAGTCTGGTTATTTGTTCCTCAGTGACTGTCAAAACACTTAGCTACCATGATGCTCCTGAATCGGCGGAAAACTTACTGGCCAGGCTCCTAAGCTGAACGAAGAAAATATATCACGAGGGAGAAGTTTCTGGACCTTTCCAGCAGCTTGGACATCGACGCCGACGAGCTGAACATCATCTTCAACGCCTTAGACCTCAACGCGATGAGTCATCTCGGTGGACGAACTGCGAATCTTTGCAGACTCCCGGATGAAAGGAGAGAGAGGAGGAGCTGCTGCTGGGAAGCAACTCTCAGTCCTTTCAACATCGCATGGACGCTGCTAGGAGACGGAGGTCTTCGGTGGCGGCTTTGATGGTCGGAGTGGATTTTTCTTCTCTCACCTGCACGCGGTGAGTGGTCAGGTGATAGCCAGTCGCATTTCCTAGCACTGAATCATTTGGAAAACCATTAAAACACGGGAATCTGTACATCTAGTAATTATTATTATTAATTATTATTACATGTGACAAGAAATTCCAAGTTGCATATGAATGAGGACAAAAGTAACACTTGTTAAAAGAGTTTTGCTGTATATATAGCATGTTATATATATATTACAATATAGTATATAATATAAGACTATATAGAGACTATATATATGTGCCAGTATACTGAGTATACATGTTTGATCTTTGGCCTGCGGACTGTGCTTGAATTGCGTGTAGACGCTGACCTTTGGCTGGAGGACGTCATTTAGTTCTGGACGTCACTTTATTAATCCGTCATTTTGTCATGTGTCATTTCTCTCCTTTATGAAAGTGTCCGGGGTGTCTATGTAGAGGAAGCACCTTTGACTTCCGGTAGCATGTCCTGGGACAGACGGGAGCACTGGTCCTCACATGGCAATCAACTCTCAGCAGCTGGCTCAGGTCCTTAACCTAGCCACACCCCGTAACGTCTTGGGCCAACGCTGTGAGGGCTGACGTGTTCTTATGCAGTCAATAAAATACTTGGAGAGGAGATGGGCGCCACAAGTTTTTCGCCAAAGCCCCACTGAAAGGACTAATGTAGCGAAACAGAATAGAAGCAACATGCCGGATCGGTCGAGGCCCGGATCACAACGACCGCGCACCCTCTGGTGTCTCCAGGGAGGCGACAGTGTGCTACTGGAACCAAGTCTACACCCAAGTCTACAATCAGCTGCTACACAAGGAACTACTATCGACATGGAATGTTCGCACACTCTTTCAATGCGGCAAGTGAAAACTCACACACGAGACAGCGTTTACCGCTGGGACATAGTGGGACTTGCGGAAGTCCGATGGACTGGTTTCGGGGAGTCAACTACAGATGAAGGCCACAAGCTCTGGTGTTCAGCGGAGACGCAGTCAAGCATGAACGGTGTCGCTTCATTGTCAGGAAGGAGGTGCTGGACGGTCATCAGCTGCACTCAGTCTCTAGCAGACTTATCTCCATCCGAATCTCTGCTGCGACCGCACAACATTACATTATACAAGTGTACGCCCAACATCAGAAACGAAGATGAAGAGTTTGAGGAATTCTACGAGGAGCTGGACAACATCATCAAGAAAACTCCGAAGAAAGAGAAAAAAAAAAAAAAAACCCCCCACTGCTTGTCCTTGCGACTGGGAATGCTACAGTCGCCTGAGCTTACCAACAATGGGCAGGTAACGTCGGCAAGTTGGCCTAGGCAACACAACGCAAGAGGCCTACGCTACTAGAATTCGCTCAGAGTCACCGTCCTCACCATTGCCAATACCCCTCCACCGCACAAGAAGTCAAGAACTGTAACATGGCATTCGCCGGGAGGTATGGTCCACAACCAGATTGACTTCATCTTGCTGCTCAGCGTTTCAAATCAGCATGCAACAAGCACAAACGAGGTCCTTTCCTGGCGCTGACATAGGCCAGCGACCACAACCTCGTCTCATAGCCTCAAAGTTGAAACTGAAGTTTGAGACGTGACAACATAAGAGCCCTCGCATCCGATTCAACCTTGAGAAGCTCAAAGATGACAGAGAGGATCTTCCAGGCCCAGTGGGGGGCAAATTGCAGCCTGGCTACTATAGACTGCGACATAGACGCCCTTGCTGGAAGTATCAAAGAGGTGCTACTCTCTACTGCAGACGAAGTGCTGGGGAAGCAGAGGAAGCGCAAACAACCCTGGGTGACAGACGACATCCTTGATCTTTGCGACGAAAGGAGAGCCTTGAAGAAAGGGAGAGGTCGAGACCCGACGACAGCAGACAAGTACAGACTTGTCAACCAGAAGATCAGAACAAGGATGAAGGAGGCAAAAGAAGATTGGATCGAAGACCAGTGTTGCAGCGTGGAAATAGGCATGGCTAGCGGAGACAGCAAGAAGGCATATGAAATACTGAAGGCCCTCACCAAGACTCAGCAGCGACCAGCACAGTCATCGAAGACAGCGCCGGGACAGCTTCCTTACGGAAACGCTGCTGTACTAAGTCGTTGGACTGAAATTGCAAGACTTGTACAACTACAAGATCGAGCAGACACCAGCATTCTCCAGAATCACCAGACTGGGAGCAGAGAGGCTGAAGACCCTGCCAGTCCTCACTGATGAGGTGAGAGAAGCTATGCACAGTCTGAAGGAGGAAAGTCACCTGGTGTGACAACGTACCTGCTGAGCTGCTGAAGCATGGAGGAGATGCAACAACCAAGGCCTTCACCACACTGTGTCAAAAGATATGGGAAGAAAGAAATGGCCAAAAGAATGGGCTCAGTCTATCATCATCCCAGCTCCCTGAAGAAAAGGAACCTGCGGCAGTGCCAGAACTACAGAACCATCAGTCTGATAAGTCACCCAAGCAAAGTAATGCTCAGAATCATCTCAACCGCTTAAAACCTATTGCAGAGGAACTGCTGGCAGAAGAAAGGCTGGCTTCAGGGCTGGAAGAAGCACGGTAGAAACAGATCTTTAACTGCCGTGTTATGATAGAAAAACACCTGGAGCATCAACGTCAACATACCATAACTTCATCGACTTCAAAAAGCTTTGATCGTGTCTGGCACGATGGACTCTGGCAGGTCATGAGATCATTCAACATAGAGGAGGGACTATCCAGATGTAGCAGCACTCTACAAGAACGCCTCCAGCGCGTACTACTCAGACAACCACCTAGGCGAGTTCTTCGCGATGACGATCGGGGTCCGTCAAGGGTGCCTACTCTCTCCATCCTTTTTAACATCTTCTTGAAAAAATCATGCAGGACACCCTCCACAACCACCTTACTCATCTCATTGGTGGCAGACCCCTGTGCAACCTCCGCTTTGCAGATGACATTGACTCATGGCAGGCAGTACAAACGAACTTCAGGATTTGACGGACAACTCTCCAGGCGAGCGGGGGCCTATGGCATGGAAATAAGCTCAGAAAAAAGCAAAGTAATGATTATTTCCACCACCGCAGCAGCAGCAACATCGTCATGAACGGCCAGAAACTGGAGAGGTCAACAGCTTCAAGTATTTGGGTGCACCTGACTAGAGATGGTTGCTGTACAGCAGAGATCCGTATCAGGATTGTATGGCAACATCCGCAATGTCCAGGCTGGATAGGATCTGGCGAAGCAACTCAATCAGCTTCAGTACCAAGCACAGCTGTACAAGTCCTCGTGTGTCAATCCTACTCTACGGCTGCGAGACTTGGACGCTGCTTGCCGCAACGGAAAAGAAGCTCCAGCTTTGAGAACAAGTGCTTGAGAAGGCTGCTCCGCATCTCGTACCGCGAACACAAGACCAACGCATACGTACGGAGCACCGTAACCTCCTCGTGGGCCACATGAGCCCTTCTGGCAACAGTGAAGCGGCGCAAGCTCGCCTGGTTCGGTCACGTCACCGCCACAAACCCTGTCCAAGACGATCCTACAAGAACCCTCGAAGGGACCCGTCGTCGTGTCGTCCGAGGAAAAGCTGGGTCACCAACATAAAGAATGGACCGAACGCGAGATGCAGACCTGCTCTCATCTGCTCAAGACAGGACCGGGTGGAAAATTCTGTCTGTTGCTGCTGCCGGACGGTCCCCCCTACGCCCGGACCGGGCATGGGACTGACCTGACCTGACCTGATACTGAGTATGTTGGCTACAAAAGTGTATAGATATCTGTTAGTGTGTAGACCAAAGGTTGCAGATTATTAGTGAACATTCAGCACCACCAGGTACACACACACTTCTGCACCCTGCAGCCTCTGTGGGGTGCCGGGTATGACAGGCATGTGGTAGTTCTCGCCTCCCTGGGTAATGTAACACACCTCGGCCTGTCGGGACACGTGCAGCTGCCTGTTAGAGGGAGCTGTGGGGCTCATTTTCACGGACTGTCTCCAAACTCACATTTCTCTCCATTCAGCACCCGACTGTTTGATGCTGACCCTTTCCACCTCACCTCTTTCCTTGTCTTCTTCGCTTTATTTTCTCTTATGTGGTCTCTTTGTTTCTTTGTCCTTTCACGTGTTATTATCAGCTTCTCCTTCCCTGGCTTCCCCTAGTCTCTCTCCCTCGTCGGTCGCTGGTTGTCGTGGTGGTGTTTGACAAGTCAGCAACTATAGCAAAGCATCCAGCCCTGTAAACAGCCCTCAGTCGCTGGAAGTTATGTTTCTAAGAGTGTTTTCATATTAAGAAGAAATTTTAAGGACATTAATTTTACAGTTACTTCTCTTTATTATTTTCCAACTCGTTTTTCTGTTAAAAAATAAAGACAGTTAAATTTTTGACTTACAGTGGTTAATTCAGTGTGGAACTCCTTGAAGATAGTAGGAATGATAACTGTACTAGTGAAGTTCCACCAGCAGAAAATTTTATAGGAGGATAAATCAAAGACCATAAAGAAATTAATTATTTAATGTATATTATTATTTAACAGCATGATGATTATGACCTTCAACCTGAATCTCATATGCTTAGAAACCATTTGATAACAAAATGTAGAAAACGCTGAACATGAAATGGGTATCTACTGCTCTGTCGGGTACATCTGGAATATTTAGTAACGCAGGAGAAGTAGCAGCAGGAATCTCTAAGGAGCCATGATCAGATGTTACCAGTGTCCTCTTCATGTAGTGAGAAGTGTGCAGTGTAGTCCATGTCATCGCCACAGAGCTGTCTTTGCCACCAGCTTCACATCTATCAGTAAACGACGAAGATTATCAAGATAAAGAAGATAATAACTACTTTAAACAGAAAATTTTGATGTCAGGATGTGTATGGCGAATAATACACAATCGACGGTTTCTATTTGAAACCCAGGTCGACCAACAGTGTCTACTAACGATGCGACAAAAAAGCTTTGGATGGTAGTCCAGGAATTTTAGAGAGCTGACAGTTTCATTCAAATGTTTAATGCAAGTTGGGCAACGACAGCTGCCTGCACATGATGACCATCCTGCATCCGACAATGAGCCTGCATATACTCACCCTCCTTCATCCGCCCAAGTGGAGGAGGTGTAGTTACACTGATTTGTGCATGTTGGTACTGACCATGTCATTCCCTTTGTGTGTTAAAGCCAAGAGCAGGTGGTGGAGCTGTACCAGAAGCTGCACACGGGTGAGCACCCTGAGCTGCTGGAGAATTTCGAGTCCATCTTGTTGGGGGTCATCAAAGACATTCGACAGTACCAGGTGGAAAATGAGCGACTGGAGAAGACCTTCAAAAGGTCTTTACTCTTATTCTATTCTCTGTGTTTGTGTGTTTGTGTGTTTGTTGTGAGAGAGGGGACAGAGCATGCATCCTCGCCAATGTGCGGACGTGCGTGCGTTGTTTACTAGCATTCCATAAACAGCAAATTTAATCAAAGATAATAGTTTCACTGAGATGATTGTGGATAACAATGTTGTTGTGTCTGGAGTATTGACCATCTGCTAGATATTGCCGACCCTGGCCTGCAGATCTTGTTAGGTTTGCTAGGCCTGATGTAGACATCGATGTTCGTTACGATGACAGGCTGATGTTTCTGAACAGGGAGAAGGAGGTTCACGACAAGCATCTCCGGCAGTTGGAGGAAGAGATGGAGCAGCAGATGCAGAAGGTGGAGGAGAGAGTCCGGAAGCAGGTGGGTACCCGTGTAACTTCTTCTCCTGCTGACGAGGTTTTAAAGGCGAGGACTGGCGAGGGAGAAGCCTATTCACCCAGGCATTAACCTCTCAATGACCTATAAGAAGGTTATCACTGCCCCCGTCTCTCCATCCAACACTAGTTTTTATGACATGTCACTTCGTGTAAATATTGCATGTCACACTACTCCCCCCGCCGTCCCCTGTCCGATCACCCATCATTCCACAATTTTCTCAAGCTCACCTACTCTGCAACTGCTGCACAGATGTCTTTACCTGTAGGCGTTTGTCACCCTTCTCTTTCTCCCCCTTCCTCCCACCGCCCTCGGCATTCCAAAGGTGTGACTCACGAGCACCTATACCGAGAAACAAGCGCATGCGATGTCTGCAGACACGTGTTCCGTGTGCTGGACGGCCCTCTCATCCTCCAATAAATGATAATTATTGCATTCTGTCTGTAACAGGGCAATCTCCCTGTCGTTAGTACCCTAGTGCTTATAGAGCAGCGGTTCACCTCTCAGAGTAGGTGAATTTTTTTAAATTTTTTTTATTTGTCCTGAACCGTATTGGTGTTCTGTCCATTCTTTGCATCGGGTCGCCTCGTGCACACAGCACAGGTTATAGGACCTTGTAGACTTCTTTCTCCCTCCTCACAGCAGGCGTCCAGCGCAGAGAACAAGCATAGACAATTTTTTAATGACGAGAGAGTGAAATAAGCTTTTTCTCTTCTTGTCAACATCCAGCACCATCCATTCGAACTTCTCACCTTTTTTTACCGACAGACGCGTGGCGCGAGGACTAGGATGTTGAAACGAGCGAGTTCAAGTTTATCAGGTAGGCGGCAGAACTAAAAAGCAAACAAGTTATTTGCGAGGCATATTGAATATGAGGAGAGTTTATTGTGTGGCATGACTCATGGGCCGTCAGCTGTTGGTGTTGTAGTAAAGCTGGAAATATCGCACAGTCCAGTCGTGGGTCGCCACCAATCTATAAACAACGACCACCGTTGACAGATGGTGGGCGGCAAACACTATCTCACTTTCACAGTTAGTGAGGGGACGGGGGCAAGTTAGGGCCCTCGTACGTAGGATTACTTCTCTCCTAATTTTTTTTTTTTGAGTGACTATTACATCAAGATACCTACTGTTCGCCCTCCCCGCACCCGACCCCGACCGCTGTCATTGCCCTGGGTCAGAGGTCAGAAAATCTGCTGTCGGCGCAGCTGTGGGAGGGCACAGCTTACTACATAATTACAGGCGGAGGGAGGGCGACTGCGGGGCTTGACATACTGAGAACTGCACGAAGTCGAACAGCAAGGGTGAGAGACATTGATCCCTGTAGTAGACAGCTCTGCCCAGTGCATCATGGGTCGATACACTTGAACTGATTGAAGACAGTTTGTTCAATCTGGGTCGTGGTGTTGTTGTTCCTGCTGTTGTTATGAAAAAAATTCGCCCACATGCAAGATTATTTTGTTAAAGGCTTGTGAAGGTGATGGCAGAAAGATCACCCACACATAAATTATTGCAATGAATAGAAATGGAGGTGGTCTGTGTGTGTATGTCTGTGTGTGTGTGAGACGGTTGTTCAGTCAGAGATGTTTATCATCATTAACCAAATTGTCTGCTGGTAGTTGTTACAAACCATGTTGTATACAACACACCCACCTTGGCATTATAATATGTGTAGAGTATAAATATTGTTTCTAAAAGGTGATGTGTCCCCTGAACTGAGAACTTATTTTATCGCAAAGACTGATTATTTCCTAGATGACAAGCATCCTTGGACTGTTAAACTAAGTTTTTCTTGGTTCGTGTTGAAAAAGGTATTTTATCATAATCGGAGGAAGGACTCTACGACTACCCGTGTGTTGTTGTTGTTGTTGTTGTTGTTGTTGTTGTTGTTGTTGTTGTTGTTGTTGTTGTTGTTGTTGTTGTTGTTAACATGTCCGTCTGTCGGTATCAAAGCAAATATTTCACCTAACTTCCTTTCACTGACAAATGTCGTTACCGAGTGCCTTAAGGGTGGTAAAGCCTGACTTTTGTGTTTCTGCAGGAAAAAGAGCGACTGGAGGCGGAAAAGGCGGCGATGAGGGCCCACCTGGATTCTGAAATCAACTCTCTACAACAGAACCTCAAACGTCTACAGCAGGTATGGCCGTCACTCGGGTGGTTGGACAGAGAAGACAGCACAACACAAACACACAGACACACAGACACATGTGCTGCTCACCACCAGTCTCCTGCATTCTTGTCTTCCCTGTTCTTCTGCCGACATTGTAGTCTTCCTCTTCTTCTTCGTCGTCGTCGTCGTCGTCATCATCAGCAGCAGCAATCATCATAATGAATCATCATCATCATCATTATCTATCAATCAATCATCATGATGATTATCATCACTCTTTTAGACACTGTACTCTCCGCCATAGCTATAAAAGCCAGGTGGTCAAGATGAGTCTCCATGGCTGTGTGTGTGTGTGTGTTTGTGTGTTTGTGTGTGTGTGTCTGTGTGTGTATGTGTTTGTGTGTGTGTGTTGCAGGAAGGCCTCAACAAGTTTGACAAGGAGCAGGAGCAGCAGGTGCTCAACATGCGCAACCGGCTGGAGGACATCCAGTCCGAGAACAGGACCCTCAAGAGCGAGCTGACCGACTCGCAGACTAACCTGGCCCTGGTGCGCAGTGAGCTCATCTCATTCCGCCAACAGTTTCAAGAAAAGTGCCGTGAACTTGACCTGTAAGTGGTCACGTGATGAAGCTACTCGTGCGGTCGCGCGCGTCTGCATGCGTCTTTGTGTGTGTGTTGTAGGTTGAGGTCAGAGAGAGAGAGAAAAAAAAAAGAAATCACAGCGAGTTTAAATCAAAAACTAAAAAATTTCCCAATATTATCCACTTAAGACAAAAATGTTGGGTTTCTCTTAACTAAAATAACTTTATTGAAATGTGGGACAAGTATTTCTTGTCTCCGAGGGCAAAGATGAGATTAATACGGAGGGTGGGACTTATAGGGAGGGAGAGATTTAGCTTGCAGGTAAGACTGCAGTGCCCGGATGTCTTATTACACCTATTGTTTCCTGTTTGTTGTTTTAGCGAGAAGGAGACTGTCATGGATTACCTGCGGGAGCAGGACAACCTCACCAGGCAGCTACATATGTTGCAGTAAGTAACAATCACATTGTATACTGTGCTGGGTGTTATTCTGAAACAAGTCTTAGAGTATCCACAGGTATCTTAGAGTATCTACAAGGTGTAACAAAAACCAGCTAAATAACACTGACTGACATCGACAGTTAGATACTTACTGCAAAGTAGTGATATATTTACAGGTACGATTTGATGAACACTTTCACCTGGAGTTCGATGTTACATATTTTATATTACACCTTTATTGTTGACATTTCTGTCGGTCCTTTGTCGCAGCTTGTGTATTATTCGTTGTGAATCTACATGTCTACAGAAAGCTTATTAATGGATTCTTTTGCTATTTTTACCTTTAAATTAATTTTTCAGGTAGTTCTGTTGACAGACAATCTGTAGTTAGTCTTGTTTAGTGTTTAAACCAATCCTCTCAGACATTACAGAAGTAACTGAACATTTTTCTCTTTTTCTTCTGAAGCTGTGACATGGTGTTATCAGTCTGATGGATAAATTTGATAAATTTGAGGAATATAACATGTAGATGCACCTGTTACAGTTTGCTGTATCTGTTTACATTGGATATCAGAGAATGAACACCGATACAATGTTTTGTGTGGGCTTTTATTAATTTTATTTACATCTCATTATTTACATAACATTGGACATGTTCAAAAACGCCTTAGTTCTCAGTTTTTCCCTTTATTTCTGTAGTTCCTTATTTCTGTCTTTCTTTCTGTCTGCACTCCATGTGTTCTCAGGAAGAAAATAAAACCAAAGCCGTTTTGTAGACGTCGTCGCAGGTTTGGAACCTTGATATTTGCTGTTTGTGCCCTCGGGCAATGTAACTCTGATTGTCTTTCTCTGGCTCCTTTTCTTGGCATGCTCAGAGCTGAAGGGACTTTCTTACAGCTTAATTATTCAAATGTCACAATACTTCTATTGAATTACTCTTCTTTTACATCACTAGTTGAAATATGGACACCAGCAACTTTGTCCTTCTTGCTGATTATTTGTCTCTGACTGTAGTTTAATCACTGATTTTGCTTCTTAGTGAACAAAGTACAGAAGTATTTCAACAAAATAAGCTAAAGAATCTTAAAGTCTACAAAACTTTATTTTAATGACTGGGATGAGCTGGGTACACACTCTTTCAAAAAACAAAAATTGAGTAAATCACCTTCTCTGTTATTGACAAACAAGACTGCAAACATTGCCATGCAGAAAAAAATGGCAGACCTAGGAGTATTTTACATTTGCAGAAGGAAATATTTGTCTTGACTCTTTTTTCTCCACGACGAATGTTTTGTTGTAATGAGTATCGTTTAAAACAATGTTAAATAATTCATTGAAAACCTTCATAAAGAGCTTCAGTAAATAGTGTACTTGGTAGATAGTTGATAAACTGTTCACTTCGTCACATGAATAATTTTATGGGCGAGAAGGAAGAGTGTTTGATTTAACAGGCGATAAAAATGAACTTGTCCACGAAAGAAGAAAGAAAGATGAACGACCGACTTACAGACCAGACAAACAAACAAAAATATTTTAAAAACTAACTAACGAACAAAAACGACTAAAAAAAGAGTATGAACAAAAGAACAATTAAAAAAAAACCCGACGACCTAACAAACAAATGAAGGACAAAACAAAAGATTGAAAAAACGAACGAAGGAACAAAATTTACAAAATAAAGAAAGTTAAAGAAAAATTGAACGAAAGATAGACCAAGAGGGCTAACAAAGCAAAAACCAAACAATAAACGAATGAATCATTGCTGTATCAAGTGCTCTCTGCCACAACCTGTACCTTCAAGCGTGAACACTCAGGTGAGCTCAGGTGTTCAAATATTCTCATATTCTCAAGTTAACACCAGGACACAATAGGTTTGTACGCGTGTTTACAAATGCTTGTAAACAAAAACATAAATAAACAAGGCACGAGCGTTGTGGCAGTGAGCACTCGATCTGTTGTCATCGTCCAGCGGCCTTACTTAACGACAATGTCGCTGTTGTATCATCATTCAGAGATGCTAACAAAGTTATCAACGACACTAACGATGATCTGAGAGAGGCGCTGGACTCCTCGCTTCGCAAACAGCACAAACGTACTTTATTCCGCCGACGTAAGCAGCTTCTGTGTACTGCACGCTGCTCACTTGCTTGTCTTCTGTTGCCTTTCATCGCTGTCTTGTCCTCCCCGGCTCTTACCTTGCCCTCCCGCCGGCATGTTGTGTGTTCCAGTGACGCCAACAGAGTACTGCATGACGTCAATGACGACTTGCGCATGGCTGTTGAAACAAGCAGAACACCTCCCTCCACGTACAGGCGAAGTTTTTCCAACGATGTAAGCGACCAGTCAGAGATGTTTTAGTCCACGTTTTACACCAAACAGGTTTTTTAAAAGAAAACAAACTAATTCCCTTGTTTGCCCTCCATTTTACCTCCCTCGTAGAACCTGTAGTAGTTTGTTGATTTGATTTTTCTAGACTAGAAACTTTTTTAACACATTGCTGCATAGATTTCCAGCTTCTTGTCCTCAGTAAAAGGCTACAGCCAATGACATGTTCAACGCTTGTGAACTACGATAGGAAAGGTGGATTGATTGTTTATTATTTAAAGTTATTAATTGGAGGCTTTTTGAGAGTTTAGACATGCGCCATCGACGCTCTGTAGCCAGACGATCATTTTCCCCATTTTCTTCAAAACCTAAGCCCTGACCCTCTCAGTAAAGTCCTTTGTTTATAGCTAGAAATAATTTTTTTGAGAGGTGACACCATGTTCCTTCCTCACACTCCTTCAGCTGTTGGTGGTTGCTATGGTGAAGGGTTTGGCAACATCATGTTGATTAATCTTTAAAGGTTTTGTATTTCAGCCAACAGCATGTCTTGGTTGTGGTTTGTGGTAAACTTTAGAGGGCCCTCGGCTGCACATTGTTTCCTGTACGCTTCTGCTTCACCTGTCAAACCAGCATCCTGATTATGACAACCTCCCCCTGCATGACCCTATGACCTCTTTTTGTTACCTGCATGCAGTGTTGTAACTGTTGTGATGTGACTGCGCAAACAGTTTTTGTACGAGTTGTAGAGAAATTATCTTTCTGTCCATTTCCATATCCGCATATTCATCACCAATATTTAGCCTGCGGCTATGCAATAAATATTCCCTTCACGTGATATAATTTAGCCTATCATTCACGGGTATCGCTTGCAGGTGTTGTAAAAGTCTTCGCTAAAATTAAAACTCAGAAGAAATTCTTTGCCCGATCTCTTCATTATAATAATTCTAGTCTTTATATTTTACTTTTTATATAGTCTCTGCTTTGGAAAAGCATCTTGATAAAGAATCGCACATGCAAAATATTGTGTAGATAATTGCGATATGTTTAGTCTAATTTTCAAACCAGCTTTTTCCTGCAAAGATTAAGAGAAGATGGAAGACCAGTTGTTTTTTCATTCTTCTATATTTAAGTCTTCCTTATTAGTAGCTGTTACGAGAACCCAGTGTTTGTCAAGTGGTCAGAGATGTTAGTAGCCGGCAAACTGTGTAACAGAAGTCAGTGTAGCCATGGTCACACTTCTGTGTCCTACACCTGTCAGTATTTACACAAATCGTACCTTTACACGGCGATCATTGGCCTTGTACCTCAGTCCGGGACCGAACTTTCTCATCGACAGTCAGGTGGCAGCGGACGGAGTGGTTCTCCCAGAATACCAGCTACCAACGGAGTTCGTAGAAGTCCAGCCATCGGGGATTCTGTTGATGGTATAGCACCAGGGTAAATTTCTTTGTTTACTTCTTATCTTTCTTTCTGACTTTCTTCTCCTTACTGATTTTGGTTTTTTTTATTTGTTCTTCTTCCTTTCATTCAAGAATTCATTCTTTTAATTCATGAATTCTTTAATATGCTATTTTCTTATTTGCTTACTTTAAAATTATTTATTTTATGTGATACAAACAACAGTTTGTGAACTAAGTACAAACTACGTCTATCAGATACTGCAGCAAATTAAAAAAGAATCTTTATATCTGCCCCCCTCAGAAGCCGGCCCTCCTCTACCGGTGCAGCGGCCTCCTTGCTGGAGGAGCTGAGCATGACTCAGTCCCCTGTGGACGTCCGCAGTTTGATTGGTGCTCCGAGCTTTGACGAGGAGAGCGTCGCTGAAGATATAGGTGGTAATCACAATTTTGTTCTGTGCAGATTGGAAAGAAAAAAAATGTGTGACTGTTGTCAAAACTGTCTTGGTGTGTGGTTTGCTAGCACAAATAAAAATGGAATTAACTGACAGATCGATGATTTATTTTCATTGTTAAATATCTAAAACGTGAATAGGCAAGGAACCAAACTAAAAACAATATTATATCCTTATTATTGTAATCATATAAGTTACATCCTTACAGATATTCTTCACAATATATTCTTTAGCTCTTACACCAATGTCTCTTACAATCACCCTGCTCCTAGCGCTGTTTCAGAGCACCTGCTTAATAAGTAAATAAATATATCAACAAATAAACTACAGTTATATCCGATCTCTGAATCTCCCCCCTTGACCTGTCAGAGTTCTGGGCCCTGCCATCCAGACAGCCACAGTGTTGTGAAACTCATAGTTTCCTGCAAGCAGGTATGACTTGATGACTTGCAAGCTACCTACAGAGTCCACAACCATATTGTTGGTCTCTGAACCATGTCCGTGCTTCCTAAGGTCTGCTGGCCTCAGTAACCAGAATAACGAGGATGTACAGCTACTCATAAGGGCAAAGGTGAAGGTCTTGCGCCTGACTGCTGCCTGTGACCTTTGCAAGGTCCACCAGACCTGCTTATTTGTAGCCTTGAAAGCCTGGGTACTAACCTTGCTTCCAGTCAGACATGAAACATTACATAACCTCGCTTACAACCTAATGACATGATAATTGTCATGAACAGAAGGCCTTTAGTGGTGACAAATCGTTATTGCTGAGAAAGAGGTAATAAGCCCAGTTTATGGGAAGGTATATAACTTATGAGTGATCCAACGTGTCTAGGCAGACGACACTCACACCAGCATCTTGCTGCTCATACAGTGTCCAGTCTGTCCTTCATATCATGTGTACTCTTGCTGCTGTACCTGTGCCTGACTAACCTGCTTGTCGCGCTTAAATATATGACATATGGCCACCTCAACCACATGTTTATCGTATACCATCTCCTAACCTAGACCACTGGTAGACTATGAGACATATAGTTCAGAGAGGAAAGAAGAAAAAAAACAGTAATAAATGAATGATAAGGAGAGAAACAGAAGAAAGAATTTTAATTTAATATTTAGAGAGAAAAGTTTCAACAAAACGGAAAAAACAAACTGGAGTGAAAAGTAGGAGCATCATGTGTGACAAAGATCATATATAGATGGTACTGACTTCAAGACTGCTAAACTAACCGATCTTCTCGTTGCCATGGAGCAGACAGCGGTCACTCCACACTACGGGACCTCAACGACGTGGACACGGAGCTGGACAGCGTGTCTGTGGACGGTGAGGTCAGGCGGACGTTGCGGCGACGTAAGAGGTCACGCCAGGGTCGAGTTGCCGAGGAAGAGGTGAGTGGCACCCCAGTAGGAAAGTGGACAATAGTGCTGGCCTTGTTCCTGTTGTGATTGGGCTACCCGTGCTACCCGTTCAAAATACACTGTGTGCTTATGTGGGCGAGACTAATGGACTGTGTGTGTGTGTGTTGCTTGTATCAGGAGCCAGACTCACACGACGAGACAGACCCTGACCCTCACGTCCGCTACCGACGGCCAGCCTCAACCGGAAGTCGAGCAAGCGCTCGCAGCATCAGCCGCGATGACTCTGTTGCTAGCCACGGGTCACGTGGCAGTCACCGGATGAGTCGCCGTCAGCTTCCTATAGCACCACTAGAGGTAAGGGTACAATCGTCCTTCTGGCTTGGTCATCATCATCATCATCATCATCATCGTCAACGTCATCATCATCATCGTCATCATCAGCTGTACGGCATGCACATCTTTGTGCAGTAGTAACAGAGTTGCTCCTAGAATTCCAATCACCTTAGCAGGCGCTGACCTGAAGACCTAGCAGTCAGCTACAATGCCCAAGCTTGCAGCTAGCACTTAGCAAGGCTCGTGCACGTGTTCCCAGGTCGCGTCGTTTGAAAAGTCATTGTCTAATTAGTTCATTAAGAATCCAACACCTGATCATTGCATGGTCTGTCATCTTCCTCTAGCCACCCAACCATTTCAGGACGGGCAGTCATCATGGCTTTCTCTTACAGGTGACATCACCAACCATCGTGAAGGTGACACGTGAACCTGAGCGGATGTACAAGGTGGTGCTGGCGGGGGACGCGGCGGTGGGCAAGTCCTCCTTCATTGTCAGGCTGTGCAAAAACAAGTTCGTCCCCAACTTAAGCTCTACCTTGGGTAAGGTTCACCATGGCACTGTGGTGTCTCTGTCTTTTCCTGCTTCCACATCATATACAGAAAACAGCCGTATAGTGTGGTCTTCCTTTGTCAACATCTGTTCCAAGACTTTTAAACTACAACACTATGCTGTGTAGTGCAAAGGTCATCAATAGCGAACTTTGCCCAACCTTCCCTTTGTCACTGTCTGTAGGTGTGGACTTCCAAACCAAAGTACTGGAAGTAGATGGACATACAGTAGCGCTGCAGCTCTGGGACACTGCTGGTCAGGAAAGGTAATTCCTGTGTGCTTGTGTAAAACTTGTTCTCTCCCTTGTGTCAGATGCCCCTGCTTCTCGCGCCATCTCGACCATGTAGCTCGCTTAGTATCACACTGCAAGCGTGTTATCTAGAAGTTTTTACAAGACTGATGTGAATGTTGACTGATGTAGGACTGTGTTTACTGATATGTTTTGTGATGTACACGTGTGGCTGGCTGTATATGTTGTGTAGTGTACACGTGTGGCTGGCTGTATATGTTGTGTAGTGTACACGTGTGGCTGGCTGTATATGTTGTGTAGTGTACACGTGTGGCTGGCTGTATATGTTGTGTAGTGTACACGTGTGGCTGGCTATGTTGTGTAGTGTACACGTGTGGCTGGCTGTATATGTTGTGTAGTGTACATGTGTGGCTGGCTGTATATGTTGTGTAGTGTACACGTGTGGCTGGCTGTATATGTTCTGTAGTGTACACTTGGTCTGCCTGTACAAGCTGTGTAAAGTACATGTAGAAGTGTGTGTACAGGTTCCGATCTATTGCTAAGTCCTACTTCCGGCGTGCGGATGGTGTGCTTCTGCTGTACGACTGTACATACGAGCGGTCGTTCATCAACGTCAGGGAATGGCTGGACGCCATACAGGTGTGTGATGACACTGTATACTGAGCTGTATATACAACAACTCTACACTGTCTTGTATACACAACTCTACACTGTCCTGCATATACAATTCTACACTGTCTTGTACACAACACTCTACACTGTCCTGTCTACACATTAACACTACACTGTCCTGTATATACAAAAACTCTACACTGTGAGTGTGAAAAAGTTTTACCTGGTGAGAAGTGAGATAACTTCGTAGTTCATGAAAGCACACAAGGATTACTTACTAATCACTGACAGGTTTAGGGGACAATATTGTATTTCATATCTAGTCAACAAAGTCAAAACAACAGATGCAAGTCAGATCACTGTAAATTTGTTGTAATTTCTGGAAGCATTCACACCTAACTGCTGTTGCCTGTTCTCTTCTGTCTTGCGACCAAGGTGTCGGTCACCTCTCTTCATCCATTACTCTGAACACTAACTGCTATTGCCCTCACCTGTCTGTCGTTTGCAGGACAGCTCTCCGAAGAAGATTCCCATCATGCTCGCGGCCAACAAGACTGACCAGCGTGCGGAGCTCCAGCAGCAGGGTCGACGGGTGGTCAGGTTCGAGGACGGCCAGAGGCTCAGTCGGGTAGGTGTGAGGGAAATGGTCTTGACATCGATACTAGAAATAAATATTTAGCAGGATGCCAGGTGTTACATGCGATGGTAGAGCTTCTGCCTTCCATTCTGCATGGAGGGAGGGGTGGCGTGGGGAACCATTTCTGTCTCCCTGCTTGCCTGGCTTGTCAATCTTTCAGCGTCCGTCTCATTCGACACTTCTGTCCCTCTGTCCATCAACTATGTAGCCTCTTGTCTGTCTCTCTGTTTGTCTGACCACCAAAGTGACTTCAAAGAGATGCGAAAGCAGAAGGAATGCTGATTTCTGGAATATTAGACAAGCTCATAGGTCCCACACTTCAAATTTTTCTGTCTAATCGTGATCTGCAAGCGTGTTGTTCTTTTTCTGTGTAAAAAAGCAACACTTTTCAACATCTCTTCCAGGAAATTGATGCATTGTTCATAGAAACCAGCGCCAAGGACGGATCCAACATTACTGAGGCTGTTATTGAACTGACAAGGTGAGGAATAATAATAATAACAATAATAATAATCATAATCATCATTATCATCATCACAGAATGAATTAGCGGGTGATCACGTTCGTGAAGGAGCATGGGAGTGGGTGAGAATTCCTTCACAAATTGTCCATCTTGAATGCGCCCTCCCGCCTGAATGTGAAACTGCTTGAGAAGATTAGCAGTGCGGAACTTGTTCGTCGTGAAAAGAAAAGGGTTCCTTGTGTTTCAGATTACTGCGCACAAACGAGGACATAGAGGTGAAAACAGCGGGGATGCAACTCCAGGAAATGAACGAGAAGAAGACCTCGTGCTGCGGCGGCACCAAGCGCTGACCTCTGACCTCTGACCTGCTGCTTCTTCACTTTCTTCATTTTAGCAATCGCAGCTACTGATGGAAGATTGACAGCAATCAGTGCATGCATTTCACGTGCAATTGTTTATGTTAGAGCCGCGCAGTGTTTTATATGATTTAAACTCTTTTACTTGTGAGCCTGTTCTTTAGAATTTCAAGCCGAGGATACAGTGTTGCCATAGTAACCTGACACCAGCGCTTCCTATCTTTGAGGACAAACAACTTCCAGTAGGCGCAAACACAAGCCTACTTTTTACTTCTATATTTTGCTTGAATGCCTTAATTAGTCCGGGGAACCGATATTTTTTCTGAAGTTTCTATTTTTTAAAAACATTCCAAATACTTCCTTTGCATAAACTTTGTGGCCTGAGGTTTAGGTTTCTTATCGGGAGTGGATGAAAGCTGTTCTTGCCTTCAGTTTTTAATTTTATCATTATGCCAAACGACGGTGCTTACACTGGCATCATCCACCATTCTGTCATCCATCCTTTATTTATTCCTTCATCGTTGATGTCAGAATTCGTGCTGATGTCCTGCCTGTGGCCTGCACTCACAGAAATGGTTGTAACCGTGCTGGTCAGTTTTTATTTTTGTCGCAAACGGCCGAGTGGCAGCGGTGTCGTTAACTATCACTGTTATCGACGATGATGTCGAGTGAATCTCTAGATACTGTCTGGTCTCACATACTGCAAATGAAAATAATATTTCAGACAGAATTGACAATGCGCCCATGCACTGTAATTCTTGTCATGGTCCCTGCTGACATTACATTACCCGCACCATAAACCTCGTATAATATAAAATCCTGTGTGTATTGCTGTTCCAGGAAGTGTTCTTGTTTATGGTTGGAGGAAACTAATGGCTAACAGGAAAAGTTATCCTTGTATTACATGCAACTAAGAATTGCACATCGCTTGTACACCACCTGGAATATTTTGTCATCTGGGCTGCTAACAGATAACAGAACTAAATGGTTTAAAATGTTTGTTGGTGCTATGTTCAAGTCTTCCGAGAAAACTGTAGTGATACTATGGACTGAACCCCAGAGTGAAGAGAATCTATGTAGACATGAGGAAGACTACTATGAAAGCTTGAAGTAGACAACAGGCAGTAGTAGACAGACCGCTACATGTTGACAGTAGACAGAACTTGGAACACCTGGGATAGACAATAGCAATTGGATAGACAATAGCATTTACCGCCTGCGACCCCTCGCTGAGGCTCATTTTTTTTCTTTCTTTTTTAAACCATTACATTCGTTACAATCTAGCTTGAAGACCAGAATTGTTTGAGGTTATTTTTTTGTTGTTGTTCATTAGTGTATTTTTTTACGATAAAGGAGGATCTGTTTCCTCTCCGAGCGTTGGCCTTCTTTTCCAAAAGCTCTGTTTACTTGTAACACCAATAACAACCGTCCTTAGATGGTATGCTTACTCCTGGCAAGACCAAGGACTACTGTCCTTTCAAGTAGTTTGTTCTTGCCAGCGAAAGATTTTTCAAGAAAAATAAACCCCACTGAGCCCCTCTGTCGAAGTGGTCCGATGACCGATGCGCTTTGCTCTTGGCACCAGAAAGTGTCCTTAGCTCTTCAACTGAGAGAGCAGACTTGATCGGTGGGATCGACAGGGTCCAAACAATTAGCCATCTTTCATTTCGCGTGCTGACAACCTGCTTAAAAACCAAAGGAGTCTCGGGCTGCTTCCGACAGGAAGGCAACTGCTCGAGTTCCTGTCGTCAACAGAGAAAGGCGGCCTAGTCTTTGTTGTGGGACCTCAGTTTCCTGAAGATGGTTTGGGGTGCGAGGGTCTGTTACCGGAGTGAAGGAGGGGGATAACCTGATAACTCAGGACAGGTGTCACGAAGTCAGTGTGGTGTGGCGGTTGTTGATATGACAGACTGACATTATACCTGTCACCTGTTAATTACCCAAGTCTTTCTCTCTCCTGCCCCCTTCTTGTCTCCTAGTTGTCAGGTAGTTGTAGGGAGAAGTGGGTTCTACAGAGCTAGATAGCTGTTCCTTTCCCTCTTTTCATTCATACTTAATTCTCGACATGTAATATGTTCTTGTACATGTAGTGATGTTATATGCATCATGGAGAGTGATGTCAGTTCGTCTAATCAGCTTGACAGCTAGTAATGATGTTTTGGGGGTCTGGTTCATAGTCATCTGTCTTTGATTGTAATGACTTTTGTTTTCCTACACTTCTTGCTAGCATCCTCCTCCTTATGATGGACTGTTTCATTATCTTTCTCAACGAAGTCTTACAACTTTTCCCTTCCGATCTGTTCCATCCGCCATGATGGCCAAATTTCTTTGACTGTAGCAGACAGCAGCTGGGTGTGACATTGCGGGTATATTTTCATTTTGCTGACTTCCCATCATGGGTTTTCTTCAACATGTTCACATGTCAAGATGCCAAGAATCTACTTTGCTTGACCCTTGTGTACCCCTGTCAGTCAGTCTTAATGATTGAACCCTTTGTTCTGATCAGTATTTAAAGCACACTGAGCTCGCATTGAATGGGCGGGAGGGTGCTAAGTGCAATTTTATTATTATTATTATTATTATTATTATTATTATTATTATTATTATTATTATTATTATTATTATTATTATTATTAAACTGTGCATTAAGACATGCAGGCATGCTGAGCGTTTCAACGAAGTTCTAAAGTATTTTCTCTGAAGTAGTTGTTTATTTGTCCTTTCTAAGCTGCAGGTACGAGCGCTTCCTGTGTGAAATAACTAGAATTTTCCTGGACATTCCCTTTGTGACAGCTCCTTTGCTGGAGGAGATGATCCTCTTTGTATGACCTGGCATGCTGGATGGTGAGCTTGCAGAATAAAGTGTCATGATGGGCTGACCTGCCGCTGTGAACCCTTTCTCGAACTCCAGTGTTTCTGCTTTAGGAGAAGTAGGAAAATATTTTAGGTTGCAAAAAAAGCATTTTGTGTTGATGTTGTTGGTCTTGTTTGTTCCTTATTTTTCAAGGAGCATATTTGTGACTTACCTGTAAACTTATATATGTTTTTTTTCTTATTTTGTAAAGTTTTGTTGCGACTGTGCATCCATGGAACTTCTCTGTTTGTTGTACCTGATCGTTTTCTGTTTTCCAGTTGAGGCCATCATGCTTGCTTCCTTTTGTCTTCGATTTTTACTTCCTCTCACCGTCTGAGAACCTTCTTACTGTTTCTTTCACTGCATGGTTCTTTCCTTCTTACTTTCTGCCTCACTGCATTGTTAATTCTTTGCCTAGGCTCACTTTTATCAGTATTTCATGACAGAGCTGACTCATTTACGATTTCATAGTATTATAGAAAGAAACTCGCCTTAAGTTTTGTTTCTTACATTTCTCCATAACATTACTAACCACTTTACATTCCATGTAATCTTTCCACTAATCAGGGTATCAGCCATTGTTGGACAGGTATGGAAATGACAGTCCTATTGGTCCCTTAGAAAGTGCCTTGTATCTCAGTGTTTGTGGTTATTTGTTCCTTTCTTTCTGTAGACCACCCGCAGTAGCTGAGTCCCTGTGTAGTGTTTACCGTACTTCTAGTGTAGGGGTTACCTCCCTACAAGAGATGGTTCCAGGTTACTAGATGTTTGTAGGAATCCCTGCACCAACCCCAGAAGCTTTGCTGCAGATTCTCTTCGACCAGCCAAAGGGTTAAACTGCTCGTTTATCACTATCAGAGTCCTCCTATAGAATGATAATGAAACACTAATCAGGACTGACACTGTAGAGGTGTTTTCATTACTAACATCTTGAATCTTCAGACACAGTCTCTTTCATGCTCTGACGGAAGGGTTCATGGGTCATGGACACATCGCCATTTCATTTTAAACATTTTTTAAAGAGTAATAACAACAATAATAAACAAATAATTCTTATATTGCGCAATAGTGTATCTGAAAGCTACTAACCACGCACAACACACGATTGTATCAGGACTTCTAGTATTCGCTGTTATGATTGTTTTCATTGTCATAAATGCCGATGGTCATTGTATCATGACTGTCCTGTGTTGTGCTGGGGTCATCCTGACTTCTCTAATATCGTATCCTGACTGCTTTAGCATTGTATCCTGACAGCTCTGGTATTTTATCCTGACTTCTCTAGTATTGTATCCTGACTTCTCTGGTATTGTATCCTGACTGCTTTAGCATTATATCCTTACTTTCATGTGTTCCTTCTATTATTGTGGTTGCTTACCTTTCAAGAAGAGATTGAACTGCTGTATATATTTCATTCTTGCCGTATCCACATCTACTTTTATATCTAGTTATGGTGAGCACAATATTTCCAGCAGTAAACTTTGGGTTGTGTATATTCACTGTACATTGTTACTTCGCACGAGATCCGAACTGTCAACAGCTGTCTGGGTGACTGGCTGTCTCTGTTTCTAGCTTGGCATGCATTATTTGATGCATCCCTTTATTGAAATAGTAATGTCTGTGTACAAAGTAACTACTGATATAATCACTTGTACAGTTTCTTCCAACAAATCTTTATTCATTTATCCGCAAATCGTGTTATTTATTAACAATATCATTGAATCACTTGTTACCAAAGAAAGTTCACTTAACAGTGCATTTTCCATTGCTTTTTCCGAAATATTTTTTATTTTAATATCATTAAGGCATTGTTTTCTGTATCTGTCATATTTTCATGCATTGTTCTATAATCTCTGTTTATTCATGTACTCGTAAAACTTCCCATAATAGCCATGTGGCCATGTGGTGTTTGCCCTGGCTGTGCCAGAGGGCCTGTGTAATCAAGTGGGTGGCAAGGGAGACCCGTGCAACATATCACATCAAGCATATCATGAACCGTTTGATATTTTACCTTCCAGAATATCCTTCTTGTTGAATGCCATCGTGAGCTGAATAAAAGCATCATTGCCCTTTCTGTTTGTGTGTGTGAGAGAGAGAAATGAAATGACCAACTTCTTTAAGTACACTGGGCAATTATTATTTGGGAAGTGTGCTTAGTAACAAAAAAGACATTCGTAAAGCAATAACATGATGTATCCAGACACTCCACCATTTTCAGTGGATGACTGATAACAACGACTCAAGATGGCTTTGGTGAGTAACAAACTTTTCAGTTGGAGAAGAACATACACTCCTTGCTGGTCATGGATTGTTATATGTTCAGTGTTTACATTCCAACCACAACAATGCCAAAGTCGTTTCATAGAAACCACGTGACGATGCAGTTCATTACCATTGTCGCCAGCTTTTCATTTTTATCTTTTCAACCGTTGGTTTCAACTGTGGTGAGGGCATGATGACTCTTTGCGCTGAAGCAAAGCAGAAAGATGGATATAGATGATGCAAGTAGTTTGGGTAGTAGAGAGTGGCAGTGGGTACGAACGATTGAAGTGAACAATCTCAACAGGATTATTGTGCCTTCCACTGGGAGCAACCACCATTGTCTTCTCTTCCTAAAGTCTGTGTTTATCTCTTGTGTGTTATCTACATCAAATTCCAGAAATTCTCCTTCACACCAATGTACAAAATTAACACATTGCCATGCTCTTGAGCGATGTCCAGACCCAAAGGACACTACTTGTTGTTTCTTTAGCCCAGGGCATCTTTGTCTCCGCATTGTAACTACTAACTCAGGGGTAACATCTGGGGTCTGGACTTCGGAAACAAGAGGCTTGTCCTCGAGGTCCCCATGCTGCTCCAGGGCAATATCCTTGCTTCATTACTTTCTGCTCCTGGTGTATCAGCTGACAAAACACCAAATATCAGAAAAACACAGCGAGCATCTCTCTATTCCTGTCTCTGCCTTCAACTTTCACTGCGTGTTGCATCTGTCTCGACTGTGAAGGAGCCAAGACAGCTATTCACCACCTATCGACTGTTTGTAACAACATCATGTAACAGCCAAGCTAGGTATTGATCTACCGCAGTGCTCCACTAATTGCTAACAATAAATCACAGCTGGACAATCAGCTTCAAGAGAAATTTCGTTCGAAAGACATTAAAGCGACCATGCGAAACAGAATGGAGATGAGAGCAGAGTGAGAATGTCGATTATACACGATTATCAGTATCACCACCCTTCTCAGTCCACAATTTGCTACCAGAGGTGTGTGTGTAGGGGGAATGTGAGCTCTATACTATTCTCTGAGATTTGCTTAGCATCAAACCCGTCCTCTCTTGGCTGTTGTCACTCAACCATTATTACTGTTATTTAATCCTCTTCCTATTTCGGTGGTGCATGAAGAAGCACCCACCAGAGACTCCATTTTTCCTGTCAGCAGCAAACTGTTCATTATTATTGTTTGCCTCAATCCTACTTCGGCCTCCCTGTAGTATTGTTTTTGCAAGTCCTAATCATCTTGAAGTATGTCATGCTACTTCCCTCCTTTTCGTTGTGGTCAGGTGGTCTTCCAAATCCCAGTCGTCTTCTCGAGTTTGTTTCGTATTACTTCTTCATTAATGGTGAGGTCCTAGTAAGAGACACAAAAGATCTGTATGAAGCCTGCCATCTCTATGGTTGTAGTCTTTTATAATACTGGCCTGAAAATGAACTCTGGATGGTGAGCAGCCTGTACTTGGTCTAACACACTTATTGAATACTGTAATCACAGCAGGAACAACCTGACATCGCTCTCGGTCGTTCAAAAATAGCAAACTGATTAATCAAACCCCAGGCCCATATTTTCTGTCATTTTGTCGGGTGGGTATATTGACTTGCACTTGCACGGCGTTCTGCTCTGTAGAGCAGTTTGTGTCTAAACAGGAAATTTAAGTACACTATGATTTCCGCTGAGCTGCCAAACTTGTCGAAAAAACTTGAAAACCCAGTTCCAGTGAGCACCACGCCTAAACAATGGTTGAATCTGTAATCCTCCTGCCACTGCCTGAGTTGTTTGTGGAGGAGATGGTGGTGGAGATAGGCCGGGGACGTGCCTGTGTGAGCTTTTACCACACGGCGGCGCGAGAGGTGAACAAAACAATCTTGTTTACATGTCAGTGTGTGTGTAAGCTCGTGTTTTATAAAATAAACATAATAAACGCGATTTACTTTGCTAGGGTAAACATTTGCTTTCAGTGACAATGTCTTGCGATGACATCTCAGCGTACTCTTTCGCTCTCATCCGCTCAGACATGTTGATCCAACATCCGGGTATGGAAAAATCGGATTACCAATATCAACTGAAGACGTGTTCATTACAGCATCCTTGCCCTCACCCACCACCACCACCAGCACCGATGTTGTCCTGTTTGCACGTCACATCATCGATTGCACGATGCAGGCCATCGAGCCAACCATCAGACCAGTTCTTTCTTGCTCAAGCAGGCTTTACTGGTCGCACAGTTCCCCCGGGTGGCTGATCGATTGCATAAAACGGCAACACAACAATAACTGTGCCGGGTACGTCCAAGAGGTGAAAGTTCGATTTGTGTGACACATGACAGAGAAAAAAGTATTTTAATGAAAGACAATGACGATTCTCCACTGAACTGTAAGTGCAGGCTTAGAAAAGAAGACAAGTGCTGTTGACACAGGGTCAGGTGAGGTGTAAAGGAAATCAACACAAACAAATTGCTGTAATACAAATAGGTAATAAAAAATACAGCACACACGCTTGGTATGATGTTCAGTACCAACAGACTTTTTTTTGAAGTATTCGAGGTTTATGACAAAGTGATTGAGATTTCTTTGTTGTACACGATGCATGAAAGTAGACAAATATAACAGGGACAGACTGAGAACTACAAAAGTACAAAAAACATATTCAACGTAGTTGTACATAGTTATTCTCTCTCTCTCTCTCACACACACACACATATCAAACACGCACACATACGTGCTACGCAGACACTTAGATACACACGAACCTCTGTCTTAAGGGTACCAGAGGGCTTACAATCATTTTTTGAGTGATTTTCCCAGCTGGGTGGATATTCTGTTGCAAAATAGACAAAAAAAAACACACACACAAACAAAACAAAACACGCGAGTAAAAGAATGAAATTTCCGGTTCTCGTACCTAATTGTCTTTCTCCCCGAGATGTTATTGTTTTCACAACTGTTGTCGCTGTCATCGCTGCCATGGTAACTGTCGTCGCCACTGATGGCCCATTGTCAGTCTACGCCGTTGTCTTTCTTTCAATCCCTGGTGTTCTTGATCGACTGATCCAAAAAAGGACGAACACAGTGACAAGTCTTGAAGGCCAGAAAAACAGGTTTAAAATGGTTCTCAGACAGTTAATCCTGTCTGAAGCCTGTTGGGATAGTTAATCCTGTCTGAAGCCTGTTGGGACAGTTAATCCTGTCTGAAGCCTGTTGGGATAGTTAATCCTGTCTGAAGCCTGTTGGGATAGTTAATCCTGTCTGAAGCCTGTTGGGATAGTTAATCTGTCCACAGAGATCCACAGAGATGCCCATGTACGCATGCATGCACATGAGATACAAGAGAGAGCGAGACAACATCCGCAGTGACGCCCCCTGATATCTGGTCAGAGACAGAATACCACAGTAAACATTCAGTCAACATGCAGTCAACAAGAAGTCAATAAGCAGTCAACATGAAGTCAATAAGAAGTCAACATGCAGTCAAACAGCAGTCAACATGCAGTCAACAAGAAGTCAACATGCAGTCAATAAGCAGTCAACATGCAGTCAACAAGAAGTCAGCAAGCTACATTGATTTTCCCCGCCATCCCCATGACAGTTTGCACAATGGGAAGCTGGGCTCCATGGGACGCCGCTTTGATAGACAGAACAAACATCTTGTTGACAGGTGCCAGTAAATGATTGATGTGACTCGATTAGCACCAACAGAAAGGTCATGACCCTGGCCATCAAACACAAGAAAACTTCTTAGAAATTCTTTGGTAATTGTGTTTTGCTGAGGTCTTCCTCGTACTTCTTCATTGACTGAGTCTCTCTCTCTATATATATATTTATAGATATATATATGTCAGTATTGCTACACGAGCATGTCGTATCAGTGGCATAGCCTTATACCCTATCGCTGTTCGTTTTGTTCTTTGCTGTGAAAAATGAATGAAAAATTAACCCCTTATGACTCTAGCCATTGTCAGGCTTCAACCAACTAGAATCTTGTTAAGATCGGGATGTACCTCTATCGTGTTTTCAAACTAAGAAACGATATTCTTCACGAGCTTTTTCGACTCTGTAAGTACACATCCTTCTCTCTCTCTAGTGGAGTGTAGATGTGGGTGTGTAACCTTCTTGTCTTCCTTGTTTATGTGTGCCTTTGTGTAATCATATGTAAGAGTGTGTCAGAAATATAGGTGACTGTGCTGACGAACAGTTTTCACATCTTTGCAGTCTGGTGTACGTAGATATTTTAAGTTCTTCCTCGTTCATATTTTATTTACTATATTGTTACGCCACAATATATAATAACTATACTCAGTTCCCGCACCCATGGTGTACCCAAAGTGTGGAAGGAATAAAATATGTGTCCTGTCTCTCAACCTGTGCTGACAACACGTGGTGCTGCGCCAGTGAAGCGGAGAAAGACGGTCTTTCCTTCTTTCATGTTTCCTTTCCCATTATGACCCATCGACCCCACGCGGCTACTGTCCAACGTCCAGGACCAATGGTCTGGAACCTGCGAGCACGAGCATGTGGTGAATGTGTGATTGTGTGTGTGTGTGCGTGCGAGTGTGTTTGTGTGTGTACACGTGTGTGTGCGCGTGTGTAGCCCTTGTGTCTGGCCTGCTGGCTGGCCGTGTAGGTCTCCACCACACGAAAGCGACGTCTAGCGTCAGCTTCTATAGCAACCGCCGTGTCAACGTCGCTCATCAATCATCTTGCACAGTCCAGCGACCACCGCGCCCTCTTGCGCACACACACACACACTGGCCAGGTAACGGATGACTTGCAGGCAGGTAAGGATTTTTTTTTTTATTCTTATATGTAAGTGTTGATAGATTCTCCTGAAGGTGGCGCTTTGAAATGTCCAGAATTTTCCAGACGTGGCTAATGCGCAGCATCCTGTGTTGTTGTTGACGAGGATGCTGCATCGGTAACGTGGGTCCCTTGTAGCTGTCCCGGCTACTGCTGGATGATTTGGTTGCAATTAATGTCATCATCATCATCATCGTCGTCGTCGTTGCGGCTCTTGTTATTTGCACCAAGAAATCGGACTTGAGTAAGATCGGTGTGTGACTCGCGTGGCGCTCGGTCAATGGTTACAACAGAAGTTCACTTAATTGTTTGCTCGTTCTCTGTTTTCTCTTTTCCTTTTTCAAACTTTCTTTGATTGTGTCAAGCCTATAATTATTTTTATCATGATTGTAGGTTAAAACGTTCGTACCCCTAAAAAAACTGTCTCCCCCCAGCCAGAGCATGGTTGTCTCATTTTCTCTCTGGCTGTGCAACTGCTTATGTCCATTGCTTCCATAAACAAGAATTGCTGAATAATTAACGGCACCACCCTTCTGTACGGGTCTTTGTCACACAAGAAAGATCATAGATTAGAATGATCGAATACATGATGAAGGGACTGAGTGATTGAGACTGAGCCTCATTCATACATTCATTCGTCCAATACAGTGAAAAGAAGGAAGTTTGCTAAATTTGTACGTTTCATTTTTTTTTGTTAAAGCTTTTTTTTTACTTTTACATTACTTTGAATCTGCTTTATTTGTTTGTTTGTTCTGGAGATTTTTTTCTTTAGTTTGCTAGTTCTAGAAGTACACATCAATAGTAATCATTGGGGTCTGGGTTACAGTTTGGACCTGGTAGCTAAGGTGTATGCTCACAACAAAAGACGAATATACAAGTAGGTGGACACAAAGTACATACATGTGTGTAAATGAAAACTCGGATTCTCTTTACGAACATAAAGAGGACAGATTATCTGTCGATTGCATGTTTGAAAATGCTGGCTAACATGAGTAAGCTAAGTCCTCTTCCCTATAAACAAATCCACTCCGCAGTTCTGTACTGATGCCACCTCGTCATGCAACCTGCCCCAGACTACAGCCGATGCCAGGAGAAGCAGCCAAACCAATATTAGCCCACACAACATTGGAAGTTATGGTCATTAAGGACCTCTCCGTGACACAACACGCTTGTCGTAGGATTATTGAAACTGAGGAGGAAAAGAGGTGCAGAACACACACATTCCTGCGCTCTCTCTCTCAGGCTCATTGTGTAGCATGTGTGTATGGAAAAATATATGTGTAGGTGCATATAAATGGTACGCATCGGTGTTCAAGAAAGTGGTGGTGGTCGTTTTTTTTTTGTTTTTTTTGTTTGTTTGTTTTTGTTTTTTTTTTTTTTTGGGGGGGGGTAGCTCGGTTGTAAATACATTTTCACATTTTAATGCCAAAACCAGAAATGCTCATGGTGAAGATGACTCAACGTGCACAAACATCACAGCAGAAGAGAAAAATAATTACTCACTTACACACTTATTTGCATCTTGGGGGTACATTCTTAAGAGACCGACTCAGCTGTCCCTCTTATGTCCACCAGGTTGGTTTTGCCCCTTGCCATCAGTTTTTCAACGGACCGCCATCATGATCCTGGCCACACGCCGTCACCTGGACATGTCAGGGGTCACACTCGCAGTCATCTTCGCAGGTAAGCTCTTTTTTTTTCTTTCTCTTCTTTTCCCACAGGAGTAGCCATCTCTTGAAATTCTATTCCTAGATGAGTTTTAGAAAGTTACAAAGAATAAAACTAGAAAATAAATCAACGCCAGAATAGCGGGATAAGCAGCTCATCTGTCGAGTGCCAGTCGTGTCCCGAAACAAAACTTTCTTCTCGTTTTGCAGATGAACCGGATTTATTGTTTTCCGTTAAATAGATCTGACAATTGATTGGACATCTTTAACGATTTTATGGTCTGTCTTATGTCATTCGTTTCGGCCATGTTTCGGTCAGTGTACACTGTACAGCGTACAGCGGTAGGTCACGTGCTTGTACCAAGACCATGTGGCCAGTTGCCTGGTCACGTGAAATTTTACTAAAAGATACCCGCGCTTTACCTCGCACCCTGTACGAGACCCGTTTAAATGAATCAATAAGACAGGACGACAGTTATTTATATGTCTGTACAGGTTGCAGCACGTACTCAAGCAGAGAAGAACTCAATTTTCCAGTCCCTGAGTCTAGTCAAACAAAAGCTCGATGTAGAGTGAGATATCAACTTCACGAGGGCTTTGTGCGAGAACATTCTCTCTGCCTGCTATACTGACAGACTGGTGCCACTCAGTGGGTTCATCGAGGAGGACGTGTAAACAAACTGCAATGATCGTCATTTAAAAAATCGATCTAAAGACAAGGAAATGATTTTATAACCTAATTATTTTTATTTCTGGTGCAGCTAGTATATGTCTGGGAAATAAGTTGTAAAGACATTTATTTCGCATCAGATTTATTTCTCCACTTGATGAAAGTCTTGAAGGACAGCCACGAAGTCCCTTAGTCTTCACGGGACCACTCACTTCAGTCTTTGTCCTTTGGTAGAGACTAATGAGATGCTAAAGGGATAAAAATGATTGCCAAAGTCGCGTGACAGACACGAGGTTCACTCGACACGTGGCCATGTTTGTCTCAGACTGGACCAGATGCACCACTCACCGTCGATGGCAGAGCAGTTAACAGATGGAGACACTGAATTTTAATAGAAGTCATTTCCGGGTATGACTTCTGTTGGGTAATAGAAACTCTTGAAAAAAAAAACAAACCCGCTCTCTTATATCCTAATTGCTGTTGCTGACCACTAGCCTTTGACCTAATTGCTGTTGCTGACCTCTAGCCTTTGACATACTTTGGTTTGTGGTAGCGATGGGCTCGGTGTCGTGCAGCGTGCCGTCGACACGTGTGGTGTACTACCTCCACACTGTACCTGCCACCTGGAGCGCTGCACGTAGCATGTGTGAGAGCTACAGCGCCGTCCTCATCTGCCTGGCTGACGTCAACACCACCACCGCCAGCGTCCGCTACGTCGACACGAAGACGTGGGGTGGACAGTTAGCAGCGGCGTGAGTACTCGTCATCACATACCTGCCTGACGATATGCACACCTTGATGTGCACACCTGTCGCACTGTCTAGTCTCTTCTTTCTTCTCCTAACTTTCCTCGCACATTTCTCTCCCTTTTCATTTCATTTATTTTTTTCTTGTTTTTTTGTTCATTTATTTCTTCTTTCTTGTTTTTTGTTCATTTATTTCTTCTTTCTTGTTTTTTTCTTTTTTTTGTTTTTTTTTTGTTTTTTTTTTTTGTTCATTTTTTTAATCTTTCATTTATTTTTTTATTTTTTCCGTTCATTTTGTTATTCCTTTTTCTTTAGTTTGTTTATTTGGTTATTTATTCCCGTTTTGGTTCATTGGTTGTTGGTTTTTTTTACATTATTTCTGGATATCTTTAGATTTTGTTCTATTTTTAAAAAAATTGTTCTGTCCTTTCTTACATTTGCTTTTTGTTTATGTATGTGTGAAAAATAGGCAGCAAAAGGGATTGTGGACTGGACTGTACAGAAAATCTGACAACACGACCCTGTGGCACGGATGCACGCCCTCACTGAGGTCACCCGACAATCAGTTTTGCTACAAAGCCGGAGCAGACTTCACTTTGTTCCCTGCGGACTGCAACGAGGAATTGCAGTACATCTGTCAACTGAATGATGGTAACTGTCTTACAGCTTCTGTCTTCTGTCTGTTTTTTGTTAGTTTAGTTTTTTGTGGTCATTCTTCGCTGATTATCATTTTACGCCAAGCTTTCGGGTGGTGTGTGTGCGACAGTCTGCCGTTGATGACAGAGGGGGAGGATTTTAGTCCTTCTTTTTGTATTTGTGTTTGCTAAGTGGGGTGAGCTAGGCTGTGGCCAGGGGGCTGTATAAGCTGACGATGACGATGATGATGATGTCTCGCCTTTACCCCGCAAGCATTCTGTTGCGCGATGTGCAGGTCAGTGTTGGTTCCAGCCCTGGTCCAACCACAAGGTTGACGACAGCAGCGCTCTTGTCAACAGCACGACGACCGACGACGAGAGCGCGTGCGCCAAGCTGTGCCGGGACAACATGAAGAACGACCAAGAGTGTTGGGCTTTCTCCTTCACTGAATCCACCAAGCACTGCGTCTTGTACTTCACGAATGAGAACCACAAATACGCTCTGACGAACAGATACTTTGTCAACGAGACAGGCACCACTGTCTACGAGAAGATTTGCACAGGAGGTGAGTTTGGGTGAGGTGGGGTTACGGTAGTCTATCTTGTCCGTGGTGGAGGCACCCTTGCTGTAGACCACCTTTCACGAGGGGGACACGTACTTCCGCCTAGCTGACCACCCTCCCCTCCACCCTACATGAGTTTACAACACGATATCGCTTCGTTGACTGCCTCCTCCGTGTGTTTGCAGGTTGGACGAGTGCGCTGAGTGCTCCCAACTCAATCAACGGCAATCCACTTGACGAGAACTGTACTTCCGGCGCCAGCGGAGGTGAGAAGTCTGATGGATGAGCTCTATAAATGTTCATAATCATCATTATAATAATTATATTATTATTATTATTATTAATTTCCAATGCAGAAACATTTACGCTGCACAGTCAGGGAGGAACTCGACCTCGTAGAGTTTGGCTTATGGTTTACTTTCCTTCAAAGTATTACATCCTGCTTATCAGAACTAAGGTTAGGGTTAGGACAAAATAATGGTAGCGACAGCGAAATGAACAGTTATTTACATCACAACAGACGCCTGGGACTCCAGCATCTGCTACTGCGAATGTAGTCAGCCGCCAGTCATCCTCACAGCCGAGGATCTTGTCAAGACCGACGATGAAAAAGCAGAAGAAATCCAAAAGGTGAGCAGCCGCCACCATTTGCACGAGCATATATTTGTATGTGCATCAAAGTGGTGTTGTGTATGTCGGTGGCTGAGTCCCCTTCACGAGCTTCATCACAATATTTACAACATGGTTCATGTCTACATGTTTCTTGGTGTTGAATGCAATGAAGAAATGATACTTCGCGGTTCGGATGTTTTATGAACATTTTGCTAAAATCTTAAACAAGTACAATTCAGTCCCCTGGCCAAACTTTATTCTGTTCTCTGGATTGCCTGCAACTCCAGGAGCTGTACGTGGACCCCGACAACACGTCCAGTACTCGTCGAAAAAAAATCAGTGTTGAGGACAACCGCCCGAGCGCGCAGAGCATCGGCTACGTCGGCGTCGTCATCATGGCTGTCGTCTTTGGCGGCATCATCCTTCTTGACCTGCCTGTTCTGATCTCCCACGGGAAGGACCTCGTCGTGCGACTACATAAAATGTGTATGTAATATAGATAATGGAACAGGTGGCATGTTGTCTGTTGGGACAAAAGTGTTATTATTAGCCGGGACAAACTGTTTGGAACACTTGGCCCTCTGGCACTTTGCTCAACATATTTATTGTAGGAGTAGTCTGAACGAGGTGTGTACCTAAAAAAAAAAGTGGTTTGTCCACGTTATGCTGCTTTGTTAGTGAAAAGAAGTGTCTGTGTTTTTATCAGAGTAAGCTCGGAAATAGTTTCAGAGGGGAGGGTAACAGCTTCGAACCTTTGCACTGACGCCTGGCAGAGAAAGGAACTGAAGTTTCTACAGGACTTGTATGATAGTTTGAAAGATCCATCTGTAAGGTGTAAGGGGAAGAAATTGTCTTTGATCCCACATCGCTGATCCATACCTGTTATTTTGTACCTTTTATTTTGCAGGTACTCGATCAAAGACCCCTCAGAAGTAGATCGAAGAATGCAGGTGGACATCAGTGCTCTTTAAGACGACCATTGCGTGGACAAGTGACTGCAGGACTTGAAGCCAAAGAAGCAGACAGCGATTTTTGTGAGAGGTTTTAGGGCGACAGTTTCTCTAAAGACTAGCCAGGAATGGCTGAAATATGAACTGTATATTATTTTAAACCCTAAACCTCATTATCTATTAATTTTTATTGTAAACTATAGTATGTACATATTATTTGTGAGTGTGCTTGGCAGGGGACGCCCCTTGGATTACTTGGATGACGTTTGTTAGCTGTTCACAAAACTATTTCCTAGCTAGTCTGATACCTGTGTGACGCCATTACTCCCACAGGTGACCTACCTGTTGAATTCGTACTGATGAGTTAAGGCTGTTAAGCGAATAAGGGGAAAAAACAAGTGGCTTCCCTCAAACCCCAAATACCCGTTGCCTAAAGAGCTGCTGAGGACATCAAAAGTACAAGAGTTTGACTGTTTCTTGCTTGACGCACATAAAGCGATAAATCAAAAGTTGACACACACTACAAAAACAAACAAACAAACAAAACACAGCTTCAAGAGTGGGCGACAGAATAACACAGGAGAAACCAGGTACACTGGATTGTAGAAATTATAAACATGATTCAACTTTTAAATCTCAACATAATCCTCACAAAAGTCATTTCCAGTTAAAAATAACTTGTGATAATTACTGCATGACTGGGCAATAAAACCTTGTGATTTTTGCATAGCATAGATATATATATGCATAATATGTACACATTGTATTTATCAATAGCCTGAGAGTTCTGTGTATCAAACTTGATTTACCTATACTAAACAGAAAACGTGCACCAACACACACACATGTATACACACACACACAAACACATGCACACTCACGGGCATGCACCACATACAACAAACAGTGCACTGGCAGGGTTCAAATATCATTGTAAGCACCTGCCATTTTTTTCTGTTTGAAAAACTGCAACAGTGCATATTTTTATTAACCCTCACAGTTATTATTATCCATAACTATCATATTAATGTATATAAAACTTTGTGAAGAGGCATTACAAGAGAAATAAAATAAAATAAAAAGTGTGTGAGAATATATATATATATTCATAATAAATATATGAATCCATATTAACTGATAATGAAATGATCAATCCTAAGTTGCAACATGTATATCTTAACTAACTTCTAGCCTGGAAACAATGTGCCTATAGGGCTACCAGCATGATCAAAAAGTTTCTTGTCAGAAAGACTATAGACTGATCAAGATTGGCAGAAACTTGTCAAATGATGGAACAACATTCTAGAAACTACATCTGTAGTTCTTAAGAAAATTGCTGGAATAACACTAGGATCCAGGCTTTTTTTTCAGGACATGTGATTTTATTATCCCCAAACAAAGAAGTTGGATCATTAGATTAAATTGTTCAAGATGAAAAAGATTTTTTTTTTAATTATCTCGAATTCACTCCTAAATTCTTTAATGCATGAAGAATGCCAAAAACACTATTCAGCAGTTTCATAAAGGATATGAAAACAGAAAACTATTAGTTGCAAGGATATGATGTTAACCTTAATTCTGTCAGTGGTAGAACAATCTTCAACTTCAATTTGAGATTATTAAAGTATTTTGCACAATGTTCTGTTGTACAACAAATATACTAAGAAGAGCGAACTTGGTGAAAAAGATTTTGCTTTAATGGGCCCTTGCTACCCCTGCTAGTTCCATCCTGATCTATGGACGCATTAAGTGGACATCAATAACTTTTTCTGGCAGCACTAGAATAGTGCAATCCTGTCTGGTTTGGTCATATAACCTGGCTGATACTCCAAGACTATACTTAAGGGTACCTTCTTTCATGAAGACCTGCTGCCAAATAGACAGAGGAAATATAGGCTGGCTAACATAAAGGCATAACAGGCAGGGCTTGCTTTTACCACCACATAAGAGGGAGCTTAGCTGCAGCACCTATCCAATCTCCTTTCCACACACCCCAACCCCACAGATAGGGAGTAGGGGGCTGATCAGCATAGATAAGCCATTACTGGTTAAAAAAAATGAATGAAATGTTCAGATATTATGAATGGAGAACAATAGCAACCAACTAGACAGCTGAATGTCAGAATGCGGATGAGATACCTCATAGCAATTTTGCAATAAAACTACATGCTAGACCTGAAGAGTGAGGGGGCAATTGGTGTTTTACACCAAGCCAGCAGCTAAGGCTATATCATGGCAAGGCAGCCAACCATGTAAACAGATGTAAACCATGTAATGCAGAGAAAGAATAGTGTGCCCAAGATGACAGCTGAACCCAGGACAGTCAACCTTCACTGTATTGGTGACAGGCGCTAACCATTGCGCCACCGGGCGGCTACATGATACACTGGTGAGGCCTCAATGTCAACAAATATGCCATTTGAAATGGTAGAATAATAAAAGGCCGAAGCCATTAATAGCTTTACCTCTCAATACTAAAAAGATTTAAGGCATCTATGCACTTTCCTAACTTTATTTACATGAGCTTTCCAACTTGATCATCAACAGTCATGTCTAAATATTTGAAACTCTCCACTCTTCTTACTTCTCCTTTAATAAGTATTTCATCAAAAATAACCCTGTCCTTCATAAGATATACAATCGTTTCTTTCAGTTTTCTAAACATTCAACTCTTAAATAATTATCATCACACCATACAACAAATTTATCAATCTCCTGTCTATAGTAGGAGTCCATATTGTTGCAAATCAGTCTCCCAAGTCTGGTGTCATCTTCCTCTTGGGCAGTCAACAAGAGTCAGCCCATTAGGTAAAGTAGCGGCAAAGCCAGTTAATTTTGTGTCATTCCTCATATTCAATGCGCTGGAAGGCAGAATTTATCTGTAAATAAACTTGAGATACTTCTGTGCAACAGTGAGCAGTAAGCATACTGCATTGGTGGAGTTTAAACATTACTGTGGACTAACATGTGCTGTTTTAAATTGTCTGAGCGCTTAAAACCAGCTTTACACACACTGCACTGATGAGGTTTCTCGTTACTCTCGCTGTGGACATGCATGTGCTGTTTCACATGATCTGACCTTTTGAAGACAGCTTTGCATATGCTGCACTGGTGAAGTTTCACATCACTGTGGGTCAGCATGTGTGCTTTTAATTTGGACGAAAACCTAAAAGCTGCTTTACACACATTGCACTGGTGAGGTTTGACATTACTCTCACTGTGGATCAGCAGGTGTCGTTTTAAATTGTAGGAGTGTTTAAAAGCAGAGTTACACAAACTGCAATGATGAGGCTTAATATCGCTGTGGCTCAACATATGCTTTCGTAAATCAGATAAGGATCTAAAAGAGGCTTCACACACACTGCACTGATGAGGTTTCACATCACTCTTGTTGTGGACCCGCATGTGCTTGATCAAATTGGCTGGGCGCCTAAAAGTAGCATTACATACAATACATTGGTGAGGTCTAATGTCACTGTGCATCATCATGTGTTTTTTTAAATTGTACAAGTGTCTAAAAGCAGCATCACACACACTGCACTCGTGAGGCCTAACATCACTGTGGACCATCATATGCTTTTTTAGATCAGATGAGCACCTAAAAGCAGCATCACACTCACTGCACTGATGCGGTTTCACATCGCTGTCACTGTGAACTAGCATGTGGCGTTTTAATGTGGGCAATTCTTTAAAAGCAGCCTCACACAAGCTGCATTGGTGAGGCCTGACATCACTATGGATCACCATGTGCCTTCTTAAGTTGGATGAGCACCTGAAAGCAGCCTGACAAACACTGCACTGGTGAGGTTTCTCACCACTGTGGATCAGCACATGCTCTTTTAAGGCACTTAAGTATCTGAAAGAAGATCCACACACGCTGCACTGGTGAGGTCTTATACCGCTGTGGATTTGCATGTGGATTTTCAAATAGGATGGGTAAGTGAAAGAAGCTTTACAGACACTGCACTTATGACGCTTTTCACTACCACTAGGAGTTAGCAAGTGCTCTTTCAGCGATGCACTGTGAACTAGCATGTGCTGTTTTAAGTTGTCTGAGCGTTTAAAACCTGCTTTACACACGCTGCACTGATGAGGTTTCTCGTCACTCTCACTGTGGACATGCATGTGCTGCTTCACATGGTCTGGTCGTTTGAAGACAGCTTTACATATGCTGCACTTGTGAGTTTTAACATCACTATGGGTCAGCAAGTGCATTTTTAGCCTGGATAAGAACCTAAAAGCAGCATTACATACACTGCACTGATGACGCTTTTCTCCACCACTGGGGATCAGCGAGTCTTCTTTCTGTGCTGTTCCCTGCACTTCCTGCTGCACCTTATCTTGCCTGCCTCTGCAGTCACCATTTCCATGTGCTCACTGTATTCTTCAATCTGTACTGTATTTGCTGGAATACCTATTTCTTGACTAGAGTGACCTTCAAAAGCAAGCAGCCCTGCTGAATTTTCACTGCCTTGTAGACCATTCTCTGTCTTTACTTCATAAGTAACGTTTTGGAAGTTCTGCTGACATGTCTTAATATGCTCCCCATTAACATACTGAACAGGCCAATCTATCTCAGTCTTTAATTTAACAACAAGTTTCCAGTTTTTATGTTGCATATTGGCAGCAATGTTTGATTTTTATGCTATGGCACTCTCTATCAGTGCTGTTCTCACATTTCTTTGGAGTGATTTGTGAGCAATTTGTCATGCATGAATCAAAGCAGGATGAACATTCTGTTTTCAGCGTTACATTAGCACTTAAGTCTTCTTGTGCTTCCTCTACAGTTATCAGTTCACTCTTTATGTTGATAATACATGGGGCCTGTACCTCACTCTCCAAAACAGACATATCTTTCTGTTTTCCTAGGGTTAAAGTTTGATTACACTTATTCACTTAACAGTTAATATGTTCTTTCAGACTGATTGTCAGCTGACTGGAAAGCTGCACGCAAGAGCCTCTCTTTCAACTCTGGTGTCTCTAGTGCTATAACACCATCAGTGAAGTCTATTCCAAATTTCCAATCATCTCAGTCTGATGTGTACAGATGTTTACAAACCTGAAACATTACCATCGTAATATTCAAGTATATTGTAATTATAAATAGTTTTTTACATAAACTGAACATGAACATTTACAAATGAAATGTTCCTACTCTCCCCCTATCTTCCAGCAGAAAATCCGATTTTGGATGATAATGGACAATTTCTGGTCAAACGTTTCAGTAAAATTTAAAAGGTTGCATAGCGCTACCTTAAAAAAATCAAAACCATACATGTCTTAACAATGTAACAGAAAACTGGATGAAAGTATGCTATGTAGTAAAATATCAGATAATTCATCGACGCTTATAGCGATATCTTCAACTTTTTGTGTCTCATTCCCTACGGTTGGTAGTTTTTTTTTAAGTACTTGCCGTGCCAGCAACTAAGAATATATCAGTTATCACACCAATGCAACCTACGGAACTGAGCAACTGAACGATCGCCGCAATCATAGCAACCACCGCGTTGTCTACAGAAATGGATACCCCCACAATGCTTTGCGCGTGACGTCGTCATCCCACGGCAGTTTGACCACGAACTTGTATCATACACATCCATGGTTTGACATTTTTTAAAGCTGGTTGACATTCGTGTTTGTCCCAGATTCTCTGCCTCTTTCTTAGTTTTGAGGAGAACTTTTGGCCATGTGGTGACTGTGTGTGTAGTAGTAGAAAGTGTTAGTCAATAGTGACAGGTACTCTATGGAATATGTTCCCCATGACTTCTTAAGTATTATGTCGTGAATAACAATGAATACGAAAATATCAACCTGTTAGTTATTTTTGTTACGTTATCAACTTACCTCTTTCAATGAAATAAATTGTAAACAAAACAAAGGAATCGGAGCATGCGACGGAGCGCTGTCCTGCAAAAGTGGACTTTTAAACCTCCTTCAATACGAGAGCTCTTGATTCGTCTGCTCTTCCTGCGGCTATGTTGGTCCTTACTAATAATAAATGCAACATTTGTAAAGCGCATACTCACACTCCTAAGGAGCATTCTCAGGCCTAAGAATATGAACAAGACATGGACAGCTATGACGGACAGGAAAACAAATGAATAACATATGAACTACAAAAGAATAAACAACACTAATGATTAATACAAACAAATACAGAAACACAGGGGAAACAAATAACAAGAATGAAGTATCAGGAAGATGATCTGGGAAGGACTAGCGATTATTTGAAATGTTGTTAGGAGTAACGTTTACGAAAGAGGTGTGTGTTCAGTGTACGTTTAAGGGATTCAATAGCGGGTAGGTGGCAGATATGGCAGCTGAGAATGCACATCTATATTGTTCGAACAATGGAACCTTTGGTAATATTTGATGTTAACAGCTACTTGTGTCATCGGTGATCGATTCATCTTTTGGGTCTGGGGCAATCAGATTCTTCTTTGGTCATGCGACCTGGCACAACACATTGTTGAAGACTGTCCTCCAAGGACATTATTGTAATGTAGGCCTATGTGTGCCAGCCTTTGTTAACAATTATTTAACGTGATGATAGGCTTGCTGATAGTAAACAGCAAATCTATGTTGTCATTGTCAGATTTTATGTTTCTTTCTGAGAACTGCCTTCAGAATCATTTGCTTGATCATTTACAAATATATTTCAGAACAAAATACAGACTCCTAGTTCACAAATGTATGACGGCATGATTCATGTGTATTGTAAGAGGTGCCACCACATACAAAAGCCAAATAACTCTTATACATGTAGTACTGTTACATTTGCTAATTCTTTATGCAGATAATCCTTGGGAATTAAGCCAAGGCAAATAAGGAATTTACAACCATTTTTCAGAAATGATTTAACTAAAGTGTATCTATAACTTTATTCTTCATGGTGACCTCTTCTTCTATGGGACGTGGAGTAACTGACGAATACATGGCCTAGTTTTTGTTGTTTTACTACAACTAACCTTACTCTATAGCAAGAAAAATAGACTGAGGAAAGGACACTTTTTTCATTTTTTTAAAATGAATGTTCACATCAACACACTCCAACCTCAAACTTATTTTCACATTTATTTATATGTTCAATCATGTCACAATGCCATAAACTGTCCCATCAAGTCCAAGCCCACTGCCTCCATATTCATCTTTCCTTTCCCCTCTACCATGGACATCTACTTGGCCAGGAGCTTGCTCAAGGCCATCTGAAAGCACAACAGTTCTTGCACCCAATCGCTGGACTCAACATAGTGGGTCCTGGCCAGCTGCAATGCTCGAGTAGCTGAGGTCAAGGCCTCTGCAGGTCGTCCAGCACTGACCTGCACCTCTGCCATCTTGTGGAGTTCTCTCGCAACCTCCAGGCTGCTCACACCAAACATGGCTTCTGCTGATGTCACACTGAGTGACAAGTGGTCTGCTGCTAGCCCATATTGACCTAAGAATGGTCAGAAACAGAAAGACTTGTTGTATAAAAGCATCATTACACAAACCCCCACTAAAGAAAAAATAAAAGTTTAAAAACATGCCATTAAATTGTCACTTGAGATATACACACAACTTTAACAGTAATTATGGATATATATATATTTAGTGACTGATTTGTGACTACCGATCACCTTGAACTCCTGAATTATTTAAAAGATAAAAGGACTCTGCTTGAGGTGTACACATTTGCAATGGCAAAATGGACTGACACTTAAGTGCTAAGAGAATTGTATAGAACATGATTTTGTTAGTAGAAAATGTGTTTATTTACATCTAAAATTTTACCAACATTTAAGCAGATTAAACAATGCATGTCGAAACAGATTTTTGTTTTCCCTGGATCGAATGAGCAATCAACAGAAATAATTCCATAGTCACTACCATTTGTTGCAGAAATGCACAAACAAAAAAAAAAGTTATGAAGTTTACAAATAAGTTCTGTGTTTATATTGATTAAAAATAACTAAAAATGACAATGAAATTACAAAGAGAAAGAAACAAAAGAACTGACTCTATGACAAAAACTCTGACACACTTACACAAGGGCTTGCTGCCAAATTAAATCTCCCATGAAAAAAAAAAGTGAAGTATTAGCTCCCTTAGTTCAAGCCATTTAGTGGCAATGTTTTAACTCTTTACAGAGAAACATTAAGTGTTGATGAGCATGTCATCACTGCAGTCCCTGTCAGCTCAACTGCCTGTCTTACCTGTCATGGCAAAACATTGAGCCATCGCATCATGCACTTGTCCAAGGTCATGGTGATCTGGGGTTAACAGTTTTTCACGAATTTTAAGACATGCTTCCAAACTAGACATAGCACCTGAAAAAGATAGCAAAATGTTCTTTAAATTCAAGATTTTTTTTTTAAGGCACAATTAGAAACTATACAAATAATCATAAGACAAAACGCAAGACTGGTAAGTTTTTGTTATGAATTTATCTGTAAAATAAGACAATCAAAAAACACGAAGGGACTAAATGACAAGATCTTACGCTGATGGTCATCAAACTCCATGCGCTGAATGCCTTCTGTGAAGTGTTTGTCTCCCACCTGCAGCTCAGACAGCATAGCTGCCACATCACAAGTGACATGACAATTAGAACACACATCTGCCTTCTGCTGGACTGACATTGAATTTCCACAGGTCTGACACAGGACAGTCTAAAATATAAAGAGTAAACAAGTGTAAAGTGATTTTTTCAGCTGAAGCTCACACACACATGCACAAATACACATATATGAGCACAAATGCACCAACACATTCATTTACACATAAGGACATGCTCATGTGCACATACTTGTTGCTCTTGACCTGTACTGAACTTCTACCAAAAAAAACAATTTAATCAATAGATTTTTCAACTTTATTATTTTCCTGTTATACTTACATCCCAGATTTTCATTCCATCTTCCTCCTTTAAGCAGGGCTCACACTGGCAGTCAAAAAAATACTGTGTCTTGAGTATTTCTTGTCGCTCTTTCAGCTTCATGCGTTTCCAGTGAGGACCTGCCACGGTTACAAAAACTAATACTATGCATTTCCATTACAGTACTTACAATAATAAATAGGCCAAGAGATCTTTCCAATTACATGAGACCTAGATCTGTGTTCTGTCTCAGCAGTGCACTGTCATCTTACGCAAAAAGCTGTTGTTCAACATCTGCAATAATTAATCTGCTATTGACCACTGAGTATATAATTCTCATAATTATTGTTTCCTTCCTATGGACGCAAGGTAAAGATAGTTTCACTGCCTTTCAGTCACTGGGGATTGGGAAGTTAGAGACTTAACTTATCTTGCAGCCATCTTTTGTCAAGGTAGTGCCCATCTGTTCATCCTTCCTATGTTTCCCTCCCCAACCCTGTAGGGCGTGAGACACCCATTGAACAGCTAGGGAAGTAAGTCATGCCACATCAGTATTGTGCTCTAACCACCAGGCTATTACCCCCCTTCAGATGGATGATATCCATTGCATCAAACCATCCAGAATCTTTCAGAACACTGCTACCTGTCTGGTGCATGAGACTGATCATGTCAACTCCCCCACTCCCACCACCACCACCTCCCCAGCCACCACTACACATTCTTCACTGGCTGACTATCACTGACCCTATCACTAACAAACTAGACTGTTGTTGCTGTATATGTCTCCAATATCTGTACTCCTGATTAGCTTTCTTCTTGTCTCACCCTCCAGACTCCCTCCTGCCCACTTTGTTCAGTGGCTGATTTGCTCCAACTCCACATTCCCCATACTATATTGTAATCTGCTGGTCAGCAAGCCTTTTCCAGCACTGGTCCCTCTGCTTGCAATACTCTTCCCTTGCTGCTTCACCACAATGCCTCTTTAAGTGGGTTCGAGTGGCTAGTGAAGATTCACCTCTTTAAAATAGCTTTCAATCACTCTCCAGTGCCTTGAACTATTTTCATGAATCAATATGCTTTACAAGTCTCATGAACTATAGCAATTATATTACTCTCCAGATCACCTCACGATCCAACAGCACATAATATTTCATAACCACTCACCATAGCAGTTGAAGATTTCTCCTCCTGCTGAAATGTCCTTAATGCTCTTGACAACCAAAATATCCTTATGAAAACTGGAAGAAGTAAAAACTTTTGTGCACAATAATAATGTGTACAATGTCCATAAAAATGAAAAAAATCATTGTATATAAGGGCCTGAATGTAAATATGTAAAGACCTACAGAAGTGAAAAACTGGAGTAACAACAGGATGTCAGGGTGACAGCATAAGGGAAAGCTTGATACAAACATTTAAGCAGTGACATGCAGAGAAAGAAGTCAAACCTATGTTAGAACATAAATACATTATGTCAAAACAGCCCTATGGGAAAGACTGAAGTGTTAAATCACATTATATAAATTAGGTATACACACGTTTCATCATGGCATCACTATCAAATTTACCTATTTTTATACAAACATAAGAACGACTATTTTTGAAGGTTAATATTTTGCAAATGGAAGGTTACATGTTCTGATTTTAGAAATCACATCTTGTAATGTGCTAAAAGAAGTTTTCACTCTAGTAGTTCTTTAATAGTAGTTTCAACAACTGTTGTAAACAAAGAAAATAAAGAATAAACTCACATCTGTCTGCAAGCATCAGAGATAGGCAGACACACAAAATACAAGCACAACCACACATATAGTCACAGATTAATAAAGAATATTGAATCTTTAAAGAAGCCTACCTAGATATGATGGTTGGATCACAGGAGTGATTCATCAGACTGGCTGTCGGGTATATTGCTGTAGCAATTCGCACCTGACTCTGTAACTGTACAGCATTTTCTTTGTCAGCCTGTGTTGTCTGCAAAGTTGTGATTGCATGTGCATTACACACAAGCTGTTGAATATGTCTTAGCAATAGGCCACCAACAACAATGCCAGCTTGGGCCTCTTCTTCATCTTGTTCATCTTCTGCTTCTTCATCCTTTATAAACTTCAAAAATCTTGTAAATTTCTCCTCCCAACCATGGAGGATGCCATTATGTGTGTCCAGCTGTGAAGGTGATGTGGAAGAAGAATCTAGCCACCCTGAATGAACTAGTATTCCAAGCAACAATGCTGCTGTCTAATAAAAAGAAAAAAAAAACATACTCATTAGCAATACTAAAACATTAGTATGCAATTATTTGTAATCAATTTGCATGTGCTACACATGCACACACACAGTCACAAATGCAAATCAACTTTTCAATTTTTTGATAAACATTATCTTGGTATCTAAGTTCTCTTCCCATAACTCACTAAGGAGTATTGAAACAGATCATCCAGCATCATGTCATCAGTATGAGTCATTAAATCAAACACTGTCAGGTAATTTCGCTCGTAACGGCCTTCAGGTGTTAAACCAGGGACTCGACCACTTCTCTGTTTTTCATCTTGAAGAAATTCTGTAAGAAAAAATCTACATTCAGAATATTTTTTACTGTAAATATCACAAAATCTTACACACAAGATGGGTTTTTATAATTCACCTACAATAAGTTTTTTCATATAATAATATCAACAGGAAGAATTTTTTTGAGTGGGTAGGAGAATTTTATTTTTTCTTTCTAAGAGCATTAAATATATTGTGGCACACAACATGGAAACCCTGAAGATCTAATGTGACTTACCGAGAAGAAAGCGTAATCCAGCTGTTACAACAATGCGTAAGGCAAGATGTGCAATGCCTACCTGCAATAAAAGATGCACACATATTTTCTTGGGGACAGCTAGCAGAAAAAGCACGAATAAAGACAGCAAAAACCTGAAATGAAAGTTTCATTCCTTTATCAGCATCCACAGTAAGACACAAACAGTGCTTTCACTGAGTACAAGACTAGACATTCTGTTTCATCTCCATTCTGTATCCAAAATCTGTTTTCCAGCACAAAGCATTCAGTGAAAAAATAACAAAAATAGGATATAAGGTTGACCTGAAAGTGGACACAAAACTGACAATGATAATCAAATTCTTATTTCTTCATGGGTAAATACACAACCAAAAAAAAACTTCCCATGCAGATGAACAGTGACTGAAAGATCAACAAAGTTACAAATATTCTCCAAATTCCCTTGTTCACACTATAGTACATTCAATATCACTACACTAATGACTCTGTGGTACACTAGTTGCCAGCCAGTATGCCACTTGCCAACCCGGGCCTCACCAGCAAATGTTCTAGTGCATTTTCAAAAATATTGCCAATGGAAAAAATAAACATCACAAGGGGAGCAAGTGAGATCATGTTGACAAAGGGAGATAGTTTCCATGGCAACCACTGATTGATTCAGATGGCAAAAAAGGTGATAACTTTTCATAAGTTGTGATATGAGGTGCTCATTAGTTGTACTTTACTCATAAAAAATGTATATCTTGCACAGGACACATTAATAGATAATCATAACTCCACACTTAAAAGTGGAATTCACAGGCCAAGATTAAAATATTGTAATGAAAAAAGAAGTTTGATTATTCTGATCCAATGTTAAAACGAAGTCTGAAAATGTGAGCATACAGACAACTATAAATAACAGATCTTAGTTCCAATGCATACTGAATGCAAGATGTCCAGGTATGGGCACTCCACACTGTGAAATGTCCTCCAGGACACATCTCTGCAGTCTTCATGGCAGAATAGTACATGGCTGCACCGCTGACATCTGCAGCAGCATGTAAATAAAGAGATTGTGAATTATGACAACAACAGCAAAAAACATAAACAGCTTCAAAAACTCTACAGAAAGCTTTGTGGGCTTATGTCAGCTTGGATTTTTACTTCTGACAGGTCTAAAATGATCTAACACGCTTCCGTGTACATGATGTGCGCACAAGTGTAGGCATTCATGCATATCTGTGTTCATAATTGTAACTGAATTTACATGCACATGTGTCTCTTCATGCACATGTATAACACATGTTTAAGTAGTTCATGCATTTATACCACGTGTGCAGTATCCAAAGATGGCAAATGTTTGAAATGCTGAAAGAAAGCTGCATACCCAAACTAAAGAAATTTAAAATGGCAATAGCTTAAAAAAAAATTCATAAACCAATCCACCAAGACAGTAACAAGCTCTTACCCAATAGGATTAACAGGTAGTCTCACAAAACAATTATGACAATGGGTACTGTAATGATCTGGTAACAAAACTGCAGCAAATGGTCGCTCAACAATCAGGGTATCTCCTGCACTTATGTCATACTTTGCCTGATACAAAAAGCATAACAGAAATATGTTTAGTTTGATCCTGCACCATTTTTTTCATCATAAAAACAGGCACAGTGGAATCTGCTGGATTACTATTGTGCCATCTTTACAGACATCTTCAAGGAAGTTACACTTTCTTTCTGCCTCCTCTAATATCTCTGCTGTGTCTCTCTTTCTAAAAGGCATCTGTCATTTTTGTGTTCTAATATGTCGATTTTTTGAAAATGATATTTAGAAATCAAATGTCTCTGATAATATATTGCACATTAAAAAAAAAAGTAAAACTGCAACACAGACCTCAAGAAATCTGCCCTGAGAAGATGACATTTTCAGGCAAATTGCAGAGGATGCTTGGACAAGAATGTCATTTTGTTCATGTGACACACTCAGGTCAAATTCACAATGTGCCTGGGTATTTACAATCAGCTGCGTATCTGCATCTATCCTATAAAAAAACAGAAGATGAAGAATTCTGCATGTGTCACAGACTGCTTAGCAGAAATACAAGTTTACACTAGAAGTATTCAGTATCTGCAAGGTCTCATGAATCTTAAATTCACCTGAAAGGAGCACAAAAATGAAGCAAAATAACAAGAAATATTTCACGCACTATTGTCCTGAAAATATAAATGAACCAAAGTAGGCAAAGCTAATAAACCTCCACAAAAACATCTCAGCAGACTCCTTATGGTTTAAACTATTTTGTCACAAGGAACAAGAAATTTAGCAGCCATGAGTATATCTAAGATTGAATAGATCAATGATCTAATGCAGTGGTTCTTAACCTGGTTCAATCGAACCCTAGGGGTTCGGTGAGTTCGGTCTCAGGGGTTCGGCAGAGCCTCCGCCATGGAGGTCAAGACACACCTGCTATTTCGTGATGACACTAAAGAAGGGTTCAGTGAATGTGCATATGAAACTTAAGAAGGGTTCAGTGAATGTGCATATGAAACTTGTTGATCGGTACCTCAAAAAAGGTTAAGAACCACTGAAAATAATGAATTCGATAAACTTACAAATCTTTTTCTAGTTTTTTTAATTCTTGTGAAATGATTTCTGCAAAAAAAGAAAAAAAAAGCAGTTACCTCACTTACACAAGTTTCTATATATTTTGGACAACTGGTAACAGAAAAAAATGTAAAACAATAAACATAAGTATTCTTTCATGAGTCTCAATCAAGAATTTTACTGTAACATATGAATACTGCATAATTTTCTCTAATGACTCAGGGTTAGTGTCTGGTCAAGGTCAACTAAACATAAAATAAAGTCAACTATCACAGCTTCCAAAATGTTTTCCAGAGCTCAACAGGTTTTCTTTCATGAATGTTTTCATTTACTACACTGACAAGGCTTTCTTAAAAGAAATATACATTTAGAAATGCTTTTTCTGGATTTTTTCTCATTTAAATAATTTTTATAATTTTACAAATCAAATGCACCATTGAAATTAAGCTTATGTAGGTATCAAACACTGGTTAAAAAAGACAATACAAACTGTAAACAATTGTTTTAAAGACTGCAAAATGTGCACTGTGATGGCACACCTTCAGCACATCATTACCAGTAACGTCATAATGCTACAAAATTCCTTGTGATATTTTTAATAAAGAATGTATGATTAAAGAACACCAGATGTTAGGTGCGCACACTGATACATTTATGTTGTATAGACTTCAACCAATGGGAGAGCAAGAACTTTTTAATATTACTACTCAACCCTTAAAGCATGATGAGGCACAATCGTAGCTTTGCTGGGGAAGCACAGTAAAGGTGCATTTCATTACTTTTATTGCGAATTTCAAGCTTTCTCCTCTCCAAAAATGTATACATTTCTTCGTCTAATGTTTACCTGAGAGCAGCAATAATTAAAAAAAAACAGACATCACCCCTTGTCATCCTCACAATCTTCAATTATTTGCCGGTCATTGTAATACTTATACTTTTATGCAATGCTAAAAAGGTTAATAAGGTATTTTAGTTTACAAACATGACCTCGCATTTTTTACTTCTTTCTGTACCTGGTGATGTTTGCAGGTATGTATCTTAAGAACAGAAAAGGTGCATTCATCACGATTCTAATACTATCTTGCAGGTTTACTCAATCATTAGAAACAAATGTTGCAACCCACTAGACTAAAGCAAATCAACATTTCATATGTCAGTATTGATCACCTTTTGTTTCTTTGCTGTCAGCTTTATCAGCTAAAAGATGCAAAATGTCCATTTCTGAAACCAGATTTTAAAAATATTTTTTAAACACATGTGAAATAACAGAAAACAAAATGTCTTACATGACAATAACAGAAGAAACAAAAACAAAATAAAATTAAAGAAAAATATCTAAAATGCTCATTGAAACAAAAATTACTAATAAAATTACATAATTATTTCAGCCATAGAAAATATCAGTTAGGTAAGTTTTATACTTCTCTCTGAAATAAAAAGAAAAAAACAGACTATCCAGGAAAAAACCCTGACAGAAAGCCATGTGAACAGATGTTACATACAGTGTCCCAAGACAAGATCTGAACCTATGGCCTCTCACTGCAGTGGTGACAATTAAGGTAGTGTTTTAACCAATACCCTACCAGGTAACCCTGGTCACTTTGTTAACTGTTTATTAGAATTGATTATATGGATAAATCCTTGCATATTTTACATATTTTTAGCCAAAATACAATTCTTTAGGAATTATTATGGCTCTTTCTTTCAACACTTTCCTTTATATAAATATTGAACTTACTTCTCGTAGTTAAGTTCCTTCTTTGTAAAGAAACAGAAACAGAGCTCACCTGCTCTAGCATCTATAGTACGACCTAGCTTCAGAAAACACCTGCATCTGCGTATGTGCAGCTTGTGTATGGACTCTGTTGGAAATCTAGCTTCCATTGCTCGTGTTATGTCTGTCAAACATTCCTGATGAGATTGACATCAAGTATTAACTTTAAAACTAGAAACCAAATAACAAGAACAAGAACTGAGAGTAACATGACATTGCAAAAGAAAGACGAGCAAGGAAAGGGTGTAAAAAAGGACTTTGTGGGAAAGGGTGTTAGGAGTAATTTAAAGGATTCAGTTGTGGGCAGGTGGTGGGTATGGCCATATGATTATATCATATGACCAGCCTGCTACTACCCAAAATCATTTACTGCCAATATATACATTAAAGTATCTATAAGGCATGAACATAGAGCAAAGTAAGTTCAGAAATTTAGGTATTTCAAAACATACAAATATGCAATTCCCAGCTTAAGAAGGCAGATAAAAACCTAATGTTATCTCTGTACAATTAAAAACTTTGACTAAAAAAGTGTAAACCATGGTATAGCTACCTGGTACTGCAGTTGATGAAACAGAACTGCTGACCGGTTACCATAGGCAAGAGCCAAGTCATTCATCGAACTTGGAGCAAACTGTACACTCTGTTAAGTGGCATAACCAGTTTTTTTTTTAAATGTGGATTTACTTACTATACTGTGTCTTTTAATACCTACACCTGCAGTACGTCAGTAAAAAGAAGCACACTGCATTCATATTTGAGAAAAGAAAAATAAAGTAATAATAGTCAAATCTACATAATAATATTAAAGTATAAAAAAATAAACTTTTCTACCTTGTTAAAAGAACATAATTGCCAATGTAACATTGCCAGAAAAATTTTCATTGTTTACTAGATGTAAGTTGATTCTTGATAATACCTTGGTGTAGTGTAAAAGTGCTGCCTGATATTTCTTCTCCTGAAAAAGTTTATTTCCAAGACTTCTGTGCTGTGCTGCTTTCTCTCCAGACTTTGTGTGAAACTGTGAGCAACACTCCCTAAAGTAGAATTTTAGCCAGCTGACATTTCTGTGGAGTAATAAAATCAGCTGCTAGCATTTGAAAGCAGCATATTCCCACACATAGCAAGACACTGTGGTTGAAAATTATGCTTTAATGTACATAATGTTGGGTGTACTGTATTACTGCTAGCTGTATTGAATTTTTTTTTTTTAAACTCATACCGAGATAATTTTTTTTTAAAGAAAATCTACTGAATGTTTTAATATAAATTGCTTATATATGTTATTAGGTACACAAACTATCATCACTCTCATTAAAAAAATAATAGTTAACAGCCTTGGTTACACATAACTTTAATGAATAAGAAGCATATCTTATCATGTACTGGTGCTTGGACAGGCCATTGTGCTGTTCAGCAAATGATTAGAAGATTATTATATATTATGGGGCCAACATAGAGCATGAGACTATTTAAATAATTATTTCCTGCAGTCTGATTTATATGGTGTCATAATCATGCAAAACTCTTTTCAACAACAATCTACTACAATCTACTCTGTTGATATTTTAAAAAAACTAAATTGCGGAGAGTTGTCAGTAGTCTATTTAGTCAAGTCTCAGGTAAAAAAAAAAAAATCCCTATATTTCATTGATAGTGACGAGAATCAACAAGCAGGAACTCCCAATCCAACTTCAAGGACAGAACATCCTGGAAAAGACCGCTTCACGTATCTGGGGAGCACTGTCAACAAGGATGGTGGAGTGGACGATGACATCAAAAGCACCATCAGCAAGGCTAGGCATGCTTTTCAACAGCCTAAACCCAATCTGGAGCTCTGAACATTATCCTTCTGCAGTTAGACCTGCATCTTCAACACCAATGTGAAGGCAGTACTACACTGTGTGCTTCTGAAACCTGGAGAGTGACAAACACCATTCAACAAGCTCCAGACCTTTACCAACTGATGCCTACGCCATATTCTGGGAATAAGATGGACTGAGAAGATCTCCAACAGCAGCCTGTGCAAAAGAACCAACCAGAATGTCACTAGCCAAGACATCAAAACCCACAAATGGGCTGGATAGGGCACACCCTGCGCAAACCAGCTGACACCGTTGTCAAGTAGGCACTTGACTGAATCCTCAGGGGAAGAGAAGAGTTGGAGACCAAAGCAGACTTGGAAAAGAACAGTAGAAAGCGGGGCAAAGTCTTCGGAACCACATGGGCCCAACTGAAGGGTGCTGCCCAAAACCAAGTCCGCTGGCGAGATGTTGCACCCCTATGCTTCTCGAGAAGTAACAAGGACTAAACTAAATATTCCATTGATGGATTATGTATGGAAGTATCAAAGAAATGGATCAAAATACTACAATTTCACTACATTATTTACCATGTGACCCCCGTAATTTTAAGATCTATTTCACTTATAATAACAATTTTAATAAGTTATAACCTTAAACGTATTACAGATTGCGCTTTCGTTCATATATCGCAGCAGACGACATTAAAAAGATGTCAGTATGAGATTTCATAAACCTCACAGTAATAATTTTTTGTTGATTATAAATTTCACCCGATCTTCATCACATTTAATCTGCTGAAATTCACTGGATAAGCAGCAGCGTTTGCCCTCGTGCAGGAGATTATCTAAAGCTTCTTGCCAGTTTCCAAAGCCTGTTGGCACGGCCATTTTGTTTTCGAGGGTATACAGATTAAGAATCTAAACATTTAGGGATAAACTAAACACGTATGTAGATATTAGGAGAGCGAGAGTATGTAGCTGGTTGACCGCCATATAATGTAGCTTGTCACCACTACAGTGAGCAGCTCAGAATTCAGATCTCGTCTTGTGACACTATGTGTATGACCTGTCCAGAGGGCTGGGCTTCGGGGGTTTTCTCCGGTTTTCCTCCCTCTTCCTCATAGTGCGAAATGGCCGCAAGGTGGAAGCACTTTCCTGCTAAATAAACCAACCATCTGACCAAGAGCGTGTAACGGTTTTTAAATACTCGCTTATTACCACTCCAGCGAGAGGCTGTGGGTTCAGGATCTTTTCTCAGGTCGCACTTTCTAGTAGTTCGCAGGGCTGATTCTGTGCTCCTTGCACATTGTGCGAAATCGCCTTCTAACAAACCAACCGAGAGAGCAGTAATTTTTGCGTGTGCATGGTGACATTGATCTGATTTGTTTGTAGACACATTGAGTGAGTCAATGACAACAAAAATCAAGCAGGATTCTCACAGCATAGACATACAATCCTTACAATTTTTAAGTTTATGGGAAATTATTACAGACATCATTCATGACTCCGGCCCTTTATCTGTCTTTTCTCTTTCACTATCTGAACATGGTACAATGTCAGTTCCTTCGAGGCAGGTAGGTTGTATTTGCCAACAATCTTTCATATGTGTCGTGAACAGTATAGATAGAGATTTCAAAGAAGTCCTTATTTTTGATCAAGAATGAAAGACTTATTGTAGGAAAGAGCAAATGGTAGTCTAAGCTAGATTTTTCTCTTCCATTTCTCCTTAGCAACATGTAGCCTTCAATCTTTTTAGTCTGTATGTGCAAACTGAAAGGTCACTTAAAATACTGCAAGTTTCGAGAGTGTAAGCTCACACTAGAAAATTTTCATTGCTAGGTGTGCCTGCATTTGTTACGTCCTAGAAAGTCATAGCCTACAACCACCAACAAGGAAGCAGATAGCTGAGTAGTTAGAAGACTGGCATCCAAACTGAGAGGTGTGATGGTTTGATTCCCATGTGGCGCAGCTGTTAGTAATGGGTACCTGATGCCATAGATGGATTGGAAAGATAATGATGGCCCTAAGTAAAAGTGATGTCTCAACTCCCTGATGACTTAAAAGGTTAAGGGACAACCTATACTACAAACAACATTCATAGTGATAACAATTAACATTCAAACCAATGGTATCTATATAAAATGTAACACTTGGTTGAATTTTAAATAAACTTTTAATTGATAAATCATCTACATAAATATGAAAACTCTTTTTTTAAAATGCCCTACTTATATACAAGTAACACTGACAATCAGTTACTGTATTGTGGGTGTGGTGAGAAAAGCTGGTGCACAAGCACACCTCTTTAACAACTAAAAACATCCTTTAGCTTTAGCACATTTAATTCAGTGCTTAAGGAAATCAACTGCAACAATAAATGCTTCTAAGGCTAAGGACATCATTAATGCAGAAATATTTATAAATTACACCATAAAGACAAAAACATTGTCACATAGAAATACCACTCTTCAAAAGGGGAACAGAGGTAACAGTTATGATCACCAAAATCAAGCAACCACTTTTTTCTACTCATACTTTTTTATGTGCATTAAATCACTGTCATTTTGCAACACAAACTAATATAGCTATATCAGAAAAAATGGGACTTGTAAAACACCACAAATTAAAGGATTCCTCCTTAGTGCCTTCAAAACTTTCACAAGCATAAGATGGAAAAGTAAACTATGAAGAATTATTAACAGATTGTTAAAATGGTATATTTCAAACTAGCATTTAAAATATAACTTTAAATCTAGAATTTTCTAGTGTTAACACATTGGCATAGGCCTGTGTTGCCCAATCATTTCTCACCCAACATGATATAAAATCTCGCAGGCCAGAACATGGTGGTTTTGCCAGAATCATGATGTTAAAAATGAAATTATGTTGTGCCTGGTTAAAATGAGCGGGCTGGATGAGTCATCTTCATGGGCCAGATGTGGCCTGTGGGCTGTAGTCTGAGCGCCCCTGGCAAAGGCTATCAACTGCAGTCAACTTACAGCACTTGGTCACTGCCTGTCCACACAATAGTGGTCAGTATTACAATACCCTGGGTGGACTATTTTATATTGATACTACTCTCTTTGCTGATTTGTCTCATGAAGATGGTAGAGATGAAACTTGGTCACAAATGCTTGCCTTTGTTGTGACACAAAGCATCAGGATATGGGATTCTAAAATTTATAATGCATTTAATGCACTAAGTAGGCAACTATAGAAAGGGAATGGACAGAAAACCCTTAAACAGGAAAAAAAAACAACCTGAGGAAGACACACATTTATTCTACAAAGATTTTGAAGGAGAATCAATGTAGAAAATACAATACAGGTTCACAAGATCCAGGGTCTTTCACCTAAAGGTACCTGCTAATAGCATATAAGTACCCTCCTAGAGCATGCACAGAAAAGTAATATTGAAAGGTCTAAGTGGCAAATGAGGTTAAAAAAAAGATAATGTTGTGGGTGTACTTAACCTTTTGCCTAATGAGATATTTACAAATTCACAAACTACTTAAAGAGATACCTGAATCACTCACACAATTCTTTGGGGTATACAATGGACTGAGCAGATTTCAAGCTCATGAAAAGCAATCAAACATTATTTCTTTGTACATGCTTTGATGGTAATCAGACACATTGCTATTGCAAAAATGATCTTGTCCATCATGGTATACTGCAGTACATTTTGATGTATTACTATGCCAATTTGCAAGCATTCAACTCACAATGTTCTGTTTTCCACAAAATATTTCCATGGTAACAGAAAATGACTAGAAATTCTTCTGCCAAAACTTTCAAAACCAGCACAACCTAAAGTTGAATTCCTTCAAAACACCTAGTAAAGATTTCTTAAAATGCCTATTTTTGACTGCTTGATCTTTCAGCTGTAGGCCATGAATTCAACAACAAAATGAAATTGTTTGCACATTTATAGTAATGGGATTGCAACCACGTTGTGAACATTATTGAAATATACATCTCGGAAAGTTAATGCACAACATATCTTCAATTTTAAATTATCCCGTTCAGTAATAAATCTTGCTTTTATGGTGAAAGTTTAAAATAATTATTACTGAACAAGAACTCCAATGATTAATAAAACTTGACAAGATGAAAGTAAAGGCACAAGAAAACATGCAAAAAAAAAAAGACAATTAATGCCAGGTGACTGTCAAGTAAACAATATTTTAAATGACAAGATGAGGAAAACCAGAATAGAAATAAATTCAGGATGGTCTCACAAGAAATTCAAAACAGACTTCTTTTAGCTTATCCTTAATTCCAGAAACACCTGCACTTAAAAAAAAACCTATGATTTTTCCAGGGCTCTTATAAAGGGGCAGCAGGAATTTGCCCCTGGGTAAAATTGCCTTAATTTGGTTAGGGAACCTACAGGTATGGTTATCCCAATAAACTACCTCCAAATTCATAAGCCACTGAGGTGGTGATTTTAACTGAATGACATACAAGGACTTCCCCTAAAAAGGAGGATATTTCATATTCAGATAAAAACATTAAATTCAAGCGAACAACTGCAGAACTTCAGTTTGTTCACACTGACCAAACAGCACCCAGTGTGCAAACATCAAATATCAAGAATGTTGATCTATTTTTTTTTCAGAAACAAACTGAAGACATGATTAATCTAATGCAACATGTTGGGAGGGGAGGGGGGCGAGGAATGAGAAACAAAGGAAAAACATATCAAATGAGATTTTCAGTTTCCTTTTTGTTTTAAATGTCCATTAGTCTCTGTAGGACACACACTGTGCAAACCAGCTGACACCATTGCCAGGCAGGCACTTTACTGGAACCCTCAGGGGAAGAGGAGAGTTGAGAGACCAAAGCAGACTTGGAAAAGAACAGTAGAGAGTGAGACAAAGGACATCGGAACCACATGGGCCCAAATGAAGGGGGCTGCCCAAAACCGGGTCCGCTGGCGAGGTGTTGTTCCGGCCCTATGCTCCTCGAGGAGTAACAAGGACTAAACTAAACTATTAGTCTCTGTTTATGAAATGAACAAAAACAGTATTTGCTAAGCAATTATGTACCATCAAAGTTTCTGAGTTTGTTAAAAACGTCTTGAAAAATTCATGTGAACATCTGCTTGACTTGATCAAACATGATCTACTTTATGGGTAGGGGTCATATCTGACAAACTGCTGAGAAGGAAATTTGTGTTGACATACTCTAAGGCCACAGAAATCCGGTTTTAGCTACTCGTTACACACAGCCAATTGACCTTGCTCAGGTAGTGTAACAGCATGGGCTTATAATGCTTCCTGAATATAAGCCTAGAAGGAGATTTTTAAATCGCTAGGGCTATATAAGACTCAACTAAAAATTTTAAGGCAGGACTGTTTTGATCAATTATTGTACATAATTTTTTAACTGAATGCAGTTTTACATCAATTTGATTTTACAACACACAAAAAAATTGAGACTGGGAGGGAGGAGTAATACAAACTGAAATTTTGAACCTATAAAAAGAGACATATCTACCACTTTGAACTTTGAGTAATCAAAAATCTTGCATTTCAAGGGAAAAAAACAAACAAGGAATATTTTAAAAAACAAGAAACAAAATAACTGCTCACAAAACTTACTAAAAGCTAAATGACAAAGATATGTTTTTTCAACAATTCGATTACAAGAAACAGTGAAACAGTACTAAAATTTAAAATTTCAGAATATTCACAAGGGCAGGAAAAGAATGGAAAGAATAAGCCTCTGGCCCAAAGAACCTTATTTATCACAAAAGTAACATGTAAGGATAATGAGCACATGAACACAAATGAATATTCTTATTTATGTAGAACCCCGATAAACTCATTCGAAGAAAGAAAAAAAAATCACTTTATCAGCTAATTATTTACATCAAGATTCTCCAAATTTAATAAGCTTTTTGCATGATTTTAGTTTTATAGCAATACTTTATTTTCTTTCGCTAAAATAAAAACGCAAAACTTTCATGAAAACACGAGTTGGGAGTTTAAAAGTCTCATTCTCAATTTTAAAAAAGAAAAAAAATTCAAGATAAAATTGTTCCAGCTTACAAGTCTTGACTCCAGCACATTTAAAAGATCCACACATCTTATGTATGTTTTGAATGCTTTTTGATTGTTAAATAAGAGAAACCAGAATCTACTGTTTTTTAAAAAAGTCGATAATTTTTGGCTGGATCCTTTGAAGCAGCTGTCAGCAGAGCATCTTCAAGACAACAAAGGTTCATGTCATTAGTCATAAGAACAGGACAAAAAAAATTACCTCACCTTCTCCAAAGTGGGTGTGGTTAAAGAAGTGCTAATCTTGGGCTGCAGCATAGCAGCATTGTCAGGGAAAGCTTGGATTTCTTTCCTCCTCACTAAGTATCCCTTTTCAAATCCAAAGTACAATGGGGAAGCAGCTGGTAGATAACCACTGTTTCGTCCACATTAAAATGTCCTCATCACTGTATAAAGACAGAATTTTCTTGATTTCCTCTGAACATTACTTGTTCACTTTCTCATGCACTGCATTTGCTACTTCACACCAAATCTGTCATGGAAGTGGTTCAGCCAACCTATGTTGGCTTGTAAGTCACTTTGAGGGTTGCTGCAAGGTCTAGAGCTTTTTCTTGCAGAAATGGGCCACTCACAGAAATATTCCACGACCCTGTGTCTTGAAACCTGGTAAAACGAGATTTGCCAAGATCGTCCAGTAAAGCAGTCTTCATCTTTTTGCACTGTGGTCCCATGTTTCTCTCCGGTACATTTGCTTCAATTTTCTCAGTCTTTAAGAAAACCAATTTTTAAATATCATTGTGCTCTCATACTGACAATAATTTCTCTAGCAGATGAAACCTCTCTTGAAGCAGACAACACACTTCCATTCTCTCACACAACAGATGCTCAAGGTAACTGAATTGAATGTCACTGAAGCCCTGCATCACAGATACCAACACTTTACTGTGGCTGGTTGCTGCCTAACCTCCTCAGGCACGTTTCACATACTTGCCACTCTGGCAAATCAGGCAAGCAACGCAAGAAAAGTTTGTTATAGCATTGTTATAGCAGCATTTTTTTTTTACTCTTTGTACTTGAATTTAGTTTGTTATATTGAACTATTCATTATAATGAAATTCATATTAAGATTTACTTTTTTTGTTTTTTTTAATTTTTTAGCTGAGTTCTTTGAAAATTGTTCAATCGAGATTCTACCTGAATAAGTTGAAAAAAGTGCCATTTAATTTAAAACTTGGAAATCCTGAGACATTATAAAACCACGTGAAGAACCACAGGAACTATGGCTGCTAGATGAAACATAAGCCTTCTGTACATTTTAATACTATAGACCTTATAAAGTATACTTTAATAAAATATATATGAGGAACAAGATGGTTTGAAGGTTAATATATGCACAGTTTATGCTTCATCAGCTTGTAAAAAAAGTCTCAATTGTCACTCTGCTCTGATTATCATACTACTGATGAAACTAGCTTTCTTTTATGGTGTTAACTGTACAAAATTTACAAAAATTGAAGGTAGTGAAAGTGATGTTAACATCATTGTTACCTCATACTATTTACAAGTATAGATTAAAAATTCATTTTCATAAACAAAACCATCACTGTGGATATATATACACACACACAAAACTGGCAGTAGAACAATAATTACAATGTTTATGGACAATAAACTTCAAAAACTTGAACAACACAACTTAATGTATCATTATGGTTGTGGCCTTGATCTATTCTTTTTACATCTGTGCCAAGAAAACATGGAGCCCTTGCCTTTGTGTCTTCTGCATGTTTCAACTTTTTTCAGGACCATTAGCTCTTTAGCATTTTGATTCTTCTACAAATCATTGTACCCTGTAATGAGACTAGTTTTATATTTTAGCATAAGTAATATTTAAAAAATGTTTTTAAGATAAAAAATTGCTTCTGAAAATTTTCTATGAAATCAAAAGGCTACCTTTTTGGTAGTCACACATGCTCTATCGCACATTCCACTTGTTGCAGAAGTCAATCCTCCTTCCTACATATGTTCATCAATTTAGCTCTATATTAACAAACTCAATCTACTCTGAAGCCTACGTACAACCAGCATTCTCTATACTCTCCCTATGACATTCATCTTATTTTTACGTATGTCATATTTGTTTCTCAAACGTTCACAAACATATTTGGCCTGAAAAAGGAGCCTTTTCTAAAAAAATACCTGGCCTGGAAAAGGTTTAATGCCTGTTTTGGGGACTGCAAAATTTACTTAAAAAATTAATACATGCCATTTTACAATTTATTACATATTGAAACTAGATTTTATGTTAAAAATGTTAACAAACTTAGAAGTAGCATTTTTGTGCAGAGACATACTCATATATAAGAGTGTGTATATATATGCAAGCGCACACCATGCACATGCTCTCTCACACCTACAACCCATCTACTTGTGCTGCCTATTCAAACTGTTATTTTCCCAATGAAAATAACATAACACAAATGAAAACTGAAAATATCTGCAACATGCTCTCCAGCTCTTTATATAGTTTTTTTTTTTTTTTATACAGTATATCAAAAATTGATGTTGCTGAACACATCAGATGCAGCAATTCCATTCAACAGCACCTTCATAACATAGCCTTTATCTGAACATATAAATACACAAACATAACAACCCTGTAAATTTCATAGAGAGTAGGCTAATTTATCTTTCTTTTCTTTTCAGACCTAGTTCTTCTCTTCCATTGCATTCTTAAAAAAGTTTTAATAATGAAAAAAAAAAACCAGGAACAACTGGAAGAAAGAATTTTACACAAACTATCGTCGAAACACTATCTGTCCATCTCTGACCTCAAGTTCACATCCACCAATGTTGGAATGCGAGCCTAGCCCTGTCTCAATGCCTGCCACACAACTATGGGGGTTGCTGAGGATTATCTGTCCCTGATGGACTTCAAGTTTCCCTGGCATTAAAAGGCCTTCTGCACTTGGGCTTTGGGTTACACTACATGAAGGGTTCATTATGCTTTGACCTGCATGGACAACACCCGATCCTGTGGTGAGTACAATCCTTCCATCCTGCACAGTAAGATTGCTACTATTTATGCTGCTGTTCCCAGGAGATGCAGCTCGCAGGACTGGATCCTGCATGGCGTGTCCTGCTAATGAGTTGCCCAAGGAGGATGAGCGGGGCGGTGGTGCTAGAGGAATATGAAGTTCATCTGACTCTGACTGATATGACAGCTGATGCTCCCCTCCAATTTCTTCATTTCTGGAAGATGATATTCTCCGAGAGGCAGCTAACGTGTCCTCTGTAGCAGAGGCAGCAATCCCTTCTGAGCTGCTATCACACCTGCTGCTTCTGCTCAGTCGTTGTTGTCTAGATGCCTGATTAGATAAAGGCCCTGGCACAGAGGACTCTGAACAAGCACCTTGCCTTTTAAGGACCAGACCAGGCTGCCCATCCCCTCCATGTGCAACAGGCAAAATTGCTAAGCCAGAGCCTGTAGAAAGAACACTGACTGACACAAGTGCACCGCTACGGCCACCTGATGATGGTGTCTCCAAAGGAGTTGCTGTCTGGGCCAATGGTTCTTGCCTGACTGGTGACAGAGACCCACGTCCAGAAAAACCAGCAATGTTACCAGATGTGTTTTCGTCTTGCTTTTGCACCCCCTGGCGGTCAAGTGTGCTGTAGGGTGGAGGTGGGGGATCTATAGCAGGTTTCACTACCTCTGAGTAAGGTGGGGGAAGATCCCGGTGGAAACCTGTAGCTGCAGTGGCCAAGTCCATAGGCCTCACACACTGTACACCATTATTAACATTGACAATAATGTTACCATAATGAGACTGGGTGCTGAAGGCTAGGAAGGGGTCTTGGTCACTTGGTCCTGTATCAAAACTGTTGCTTCCCCCTTTCAAACAAAATATAAAGCCAGTTTTAAACATCCCAGTTTTCGTTAAGAGAATCCTTTTAAAAGAAAACAACATGGTTACTAATTTATATGCATAAAATATGTTTCTCTTAAACAAAACAAGTATTGATCATACATAACAGATCCTTCACTGTTCTTATGTATTAAGTTCTAAATGTATTAACTTTCAAAAGTACTTTCATCTCCTGCAACTAATTTACATCTGACACTACAAGTTATTGCAAAAACTTTCTCCATTTACATTTAGCTGAGACATAATTATCATACTCATGAATTTTCTTCTTTCAATTTAGTACTTATATCTTCTTCAACTCATTCTCTTAATCTCACTCCTCCCTCCTTCACTCTTTTCATGTCATCCCCTGAACGCTTCTTAATCTTAGGCTACTATTAAATCACGTACAAAAGTTTTCTGTAACCACCGCAACGAACCTTGTCGATACTGCTGTTCAATGTATCTTGCCAGACGACGTGCTCGCAAACGTTTCATTTTCAGACGGAAGACCACGATGACAATGAAAGAAATAAGAATGACTATTGCCACTGTACACCCAATAACAGTATATACTGTATTTTTCAGCCAGTTAAAATGTTCTCCTTCATCAATTATTGCAGGTGTGCTAATATCTGAAAACAGAAGTATGACTACATCAATTCCATGACAATGGCATTTAAATTAGAAGATGTGTACAGTTTTAAATAAAGACCATAGAGCTACAAAAACTAATAGGCAAATTATTTTCTCTTTGTGCTCTTGCATATGAACATTAACAAACATGCTCTCATAGACATGCTATGTAATACAGATATTTGCATATCCTTTTTAAGTTAAAAAGGAACTTTTGAAAAGAAAAAAAAAATTCTCTGTACAAACCATCTTTCAGAAGACATCCTGCAATTTCATCCGAGTTGTCCCCACAAGAATCAACTTTGTCACAAACGAGCTTATGGTCCACGCATCTACTGTTGTTACAGATGTATTTTCCTTTGCAAGGTGTGGCTAAAATAAAAAAAAGAGAGCTAAAAATATCATCCAATAATTTACAATTTCTCTCTTACACCTTTCAAACTTTCTATCCATCATCACCACCAGGAAGATTAACAAGAAGAATATTATTAAGGAGTAAACTGTAAAGGGCTATCGCCAATATGAAAAGTTACATATACTATATATGTAGTTCAAAAGCTTCTGACTGAAAATTTTTAAAAGACAGACTTTTACATCATGTAATAATGTGTTGCCCAATTCCTTCCTATAAAAAAAATAGGTGAACAGCTTTTACAAAAAGAAACTAAAATGCACAAGCACGATATGAAACTTATGGCAGAAATATACCTAAAACAAAATGAATTTAATAGCTCCTACCTGTGCACAGACTTTCTTCTTCATCTGCTCCATCTGGGCAGTCTTCGACTCCATCACAGATATAGCGCTGAAATATGCAACGATGGGATTGTCTGCATCGGAACTGGGTGATGCCACAGGGGGAAGTAAAAGAATCTGAAAAAATTTCTCTTAATTGTAAGAATTGATAAGATCTTCAACAGCAAATACTTAGAAATCTGTTTTCAACAGCCTTTACAAAATTGCAAACATTATAAATAACCACAGGCAAGAATAAAATTTTGCATACTAACTAATATGAACATAAGCTTTTTAAAAAATGTGGGTCTATGTGGCCTATTAGAACCTATTTTGTTTTAAAATTTGTATTCATTAAAATTTTCTGTATCAGCAGCACATATTAAAGGTGCAGATCTTCCTTGTACTAACTGTGCCACAAACACACCAACCCACTTTGTAAGTTACTAAAAGTAACAAAATATAACGCCATTATACATTTTCATTCCAACAAATCAACAAAATTTAGACACACGCTGACCTTTTGCTTTGACGTGAAGCTCAACTTCTTTTTCCTCTTCCTCTTTGTCAGCTCGAATCATAACGCATTTGTACACCCCAGCATCTGATCTGTCTAATTTTCCAATCCTGAACTCCACTGAGAAATTGCTCAATCGAGACTGTACCATGTTTCTATCTTGGTCTTTTCTTCGTAAGACCCACTGGAGGGACAGGGGTGGCTCAGGAACATTGGCTGTGCACTTCACAAAAAAATATGATCCCTCAATTCCAGTCACCACGCGAGTCTTAGTGGACAACTGGAGGTTTGAGTCTTGATTTGAAGCTCTGGACAAGCCATAATGTGCTATAATAACCAACACTGTAACAGAGAAATGCCAAATTATTAACCTCAATTCATATTTTGTATCGCTTTTTATTTAGACATTTCAACAAGCTTAAAAAAATTCTATAGTATTTTTAAATCTCTAAACTTTATAATAAAGTTATTAATAATTAAACTTAGAGTGCCTAGCACCTTTTTTCATTAGATATAGTTCAACAGCTGCATAAAAATGTACAAAGTGCAGACTTATTTTGACCACATAACAATAATTCTTGTGCAATATTTGCCTGCTTACACTTAAGTTCTGTTTTATTAAAAATGTTTACAATTAATAATATTTTGTATTTCTCAGTATTTTAAAAGAGATGTAAAAAATTTATTTCTAGCTTAGTGGCTGCTAAACTTGTCTGCACACTGCATCATAGTAAAAGATTCATATTATAGAGCAGGGGAACCTTTTTTCTGCCAAGGACCATTTTGATTTTTATAAGATCATTTGCAGGCCATACAAAATTACCAGCTTAAAATTAGCATGCTATATTTGGTGAAGCTGTAGTTTTGCTACAGCATGATAATTAACACTTTTGCAATGTGTACACTCCAAGTCTGCCTGACACTCACTGTTCTCCAAGTCACCACAATATAGGCAGATGGGTTGCAGGTAGTCAACAAGAAGCAAATATGTCTGTTCCGTCATATACTTGTATGTGTCCTATCTCGTAATGGACTTGCTTAGCCCTTCAAATTTATGTTACTATTTGGATTCACTTAATAAAAATTGATCTATGCTTTGTTCACTCTAGGCTTGCTCACAGGCTGCCCCACATATCTAATTCATAACTTCAGAAAGTACAGAGCTCTGCTGTCACTCCTCTCCTTCATTTTCTGGACTGGCTACCCATCCATTCTCTCATTCAGTACAAGCTGTCTGTGCTGTTTTAATTTCTTTGCAGCCTTCTGCCCTATTTCTCTGAACTTCTCTTCCCCTACATCATAGCCAGACAACTCCTCTCTTCATCTGATGACCATATTCTAACCATCCCTGTCACCAGAACAACAAATTGTCACAGAATTTTTAATTAATGTGCAGTAAAACAGTGAAGCTCTCCCCCCTTCCACCCACCCACCATCAAATCCTTTAAACATGATAATTACTCCTAGCAACTTTCCACATAGTGCTAGTCCATTTTTTAATCATTTCTTTCATTTTGTTTTGTCTATTGACTAGTCCACCTGCTCATCTTCCTCTGCAGATTCATGAAACTTGCAATCCTTAGTTGTTTATCCTTCGTATGCTGTCCATGCCTCATTATTATCTCAAGCACCGAGAATATGATCCTTAATGAGAGTATGCACTATATAATTATGAACCATGCAATTATTATTAAATTTATGTTGCTGTGAAAAAAGCTCCTATTGAATTTAGAGTCCCACTATGGATGTCTTGGCAGGACTGGACCAAATGATTTTGTGGGTCATGTTCTCCATCCCTGTTACAGAGAGAGAATGTGTGTAGGGGAGGGGATGTGTGTGCATGCACACACATATGCATGAACCTGAAAACTATGGAAGAATAACTTATGGAAAGGCACTTAAACACAAAAAAGTGAAAGACATGATATGCAAAAAACTAATCAGACAATTAATCTAGTGTTGCTTAATGCTGAAAAAGAGTTTGGGTAGGTTTGCTTGAGATATTGTGCTCAATGTGGCATGGGGCCCACAGAAGACAGATTTTGTTGTCTAACTTGACAGGATGTTAAAACTATTTCAGAAATGGGATAATCTTTACAACTGCTGTAAAAACTATTAAATACTATTTGTATCAACTAAAATCTGATACATTTCATCATACCCATCATTCTTTTATGTTTAAAGAGGTGAAGTTCAAAATGTAATTTATGAACTTCAACATTATTTCTTCCTCATTTTTTCGTGTCTGCTCTTTCAAATTTAGCCCCAAACAGTGCTTTGTAAACAGCGTTTAACTGTGACTGGTTTATTAGCAAAGACTGATGCTGAAAAGAAACTATATTGCCTCTCTCAAAAAGTATTTAATTTTTTATTATCTATTTAAAAAGACATTTCCTAAAATCTCTTACACAGTCCCAGTATTACCAACATAATTATTCATACACATATGATTTAAATAATCGATATATATCATAACATAAGCATGTGAGACTGCAAATGAGCTCAGCAAATGATGCTCGTGCTCCGAGTATTGAAATCTGATTCAAGCTCGACGCTAGGTCAGAGATTACAGATTTTTTATGTAAAATATCTTCCTTGTTGATCGTCAGTAATTTGCTTCCGCTGATAGTAATCAAATGATTATTAAATTACAACAGACTCGCTGATGTAAGCACACGACAGTTAATCACTTATGCTACATTCTAAAAGCGATTAATTGGATACTTGCGGATCAACACTAGATGATCGATGTCAACGCTTCTGCACAAGTTCCTCATTCTCATTTCAAGACAGCATCACACCAGCAACAGTGCCTTTACCACAGTGCTGCGTTTACTTTGTTGTTAATGACAATATCTGCACAGTTCTCATAGTGCAGTAACATACTAAGGATAAGGAAGAAAGTGTCGGGACTACTTTCAGACATCAAAGGAGCGCCTGACTTTGATGTTACCGCAAGATGCAGCGAAACAAAGCGAAGGCTGTATTCCTACGTACATTGCATTGAACTCATTATCTTTCTTCCTAAATTAATTAATTTATTGGTGTATCGCATAAACAACTATGAATAAATAAGAATATAACTATATTTTTCTAGTTGGAAAATATGTAGATTTTAGACAAAATTGTTACAGTTAAAAAGCATTGCATTTTTTCTTTTTATTTCACGTAATAACATTATTTTAATACATTTCTGTCCCTTTGAACTTTATAAAATTTATAAATGGGAACATGTAAAATTGGATAACAATTTGCCGTGCGGACGCGTTACATAGTTCGGAAACGGGTTATTTGGCTACTTCCGGTTAGAAGCAAAACAACCCTCATGTGATTCAGCTTTGTTTACATCTCTTTTGGGGGGCAAAGAGATTTCCTGTACTTTGTACTTAAGACGTGCAGTGAGCAAGGCATTTTTTATTCAGTCTAATGGCTCAAATTGTAGATACAAATATAGCGTCAGTAAAAATGACCGGCGCATTTTCAGCAATAGATTTAATGTCCAGTGAAGAGGAAACTGAAGAGTCCGAGCATGCGATTTTTGTCGATGAGAAATTTTGCAGAAGACCAAGATCTAACGCGACGGTTTCAGAAACAACGTTACCTGACTTTTTGAATAAACAAATTTCAGGTATGATCAAGTCTTTGGCCACGGGAACGACCATTTTATAGAAAATAAAATGAAGGGATTGAAATAGGATTTTCTTAGTTACTGCATGGTTGTATCACGCACATGCACAGCACAGAAGTCAAAAAGTACAGTGAACAAGAAGTAAGTTTTGTTTTCCCTAAATGATACACTGGTTTACATCTTAAAAATCGTTGTTTGATATTTTAATTTTTTAATTTGTGCAGATTCTTCTGAACACGACATGGTTCATCAAAAATGAATATTTTGGAAATAAATTAGTGCCGGTAGCTCACGGGAAAAGAAACCATCAGCGTTATCCTTTAGAAGAATCCGATCATTTTGAAACACGGCGAATAAATGCTACCAATCGAGGTTTAGAGTCGAATGTGGATGCACTCCCATCTCAGACACATTCAGATAAAGGCACATTAAAACAGGGTATGACAGAATCAATCATCAGAGCAATGTCTTGCAGTTCTGGAAGCAGCATGCAAGAGTTATACTATCAGTCAAGGTAATAAAAATCCGATTGTGGTCATTTTTTAATTAGCTAAAAGATAACAAAGAGAAACTGTTGCTGTTAGTTTATTTTGGTTGGAACATAGCTGCATGCACACCAATGTAACTGATTGAGACTAGAGTGCTTGCTCCAAGCACTAGCGTTATTAGCCTAGGTTTTTCATAGCTGATAGAGGCCTTCTTATCTCAACAAGCCTTAACTTGATTAATTGTGCTGGGACAGTTTTTCACCTATGTATGTTAGATGTTACTTTTTGCTGTCCAGCAATATGGTTGCTTCAGCAAATTTAGTAGGGCCATTGGTTGTGGAAAAGTTCTTTGACAATTCCTATTTTCGCCTTTATTTGCTTTTTAATATCTGTAAGTATAGCACTTAATATTTATACACATTTTTATTTTTCAATTAATTCAGATTTAACCCCTTTGATCGTGATTTTCATTTGGAAGAGGATCACTTCTCTGACAATCCTGAGAGCAATTTGTTTGATCGGAAAAACTCATCTCCAACAAGTATATCATCCTGTAAGATCAAAGTGCCAAAGAAAATTGTGTGTCTATTCATATGTGAATGCCTTGTTGATTTTGTTTCTGAAAGTGAAATGTAGACTTCAAAATTTAGGTGTTTTTAATTTTTAATCACAAAAATTAGGAGAGCAAACAGTTTGACTCTGAAATTTAATGCTAAAGTAACATTAAAAGTTAGGAGATATGCTTGCTATTCTATGAGACCAAAGAGCAGACTGCATATACATTAAGATGATGGTGGAAGCATTAGTATATGAGAAATTTAAAAACAAATAGTTATTGTTTTGAGATATCTAAAAAGATTCTTAAAGCCCATCAGATTAAGCATTTTTTTACTATTAGACATCAATAACTTTATGGTTCATGGTGGATATAGATCAGTTGACTACTGAGTCACATGTGAATATAATTTACGTTGGCATTAATGAGCATTTATCTTGCTGCTTTTGTTGTGTACTATGTAATTTTACCTTTTTTTAATTGCATTTTTAATTCTAAACTTGCAAACTGAAGAGTCCAAATTTGAGTTATTCATGTTTTCACTATCAAGAGAGAAGCTTCGTAAATTTTATAAATGTGTTTCTTATAAAGGTCTGGACAGTGGAGATATAATTAATAATGATCATGAATATAGCCAGGAGTCAGATGAAGGGCAAGTAACCTTTGCTGAGCTTGGGCTGGCAGAAGACCACTTTTCCCACCCAGAGGTCTGTACAGTTCCATGGTCAAAGTCATAATCTTCATGTACAATGAATTGAAAATAGATAATTTAGGGGAGCAAATTATGTGAATAAATATTCAGTCGAACAAAGAGGTCATTATGCATTTGACCTTGAAGTTTAAAGAGATCCAGTGGTCAATTTACTTTCCCCTTCTCTCCACTTATTTTAAGGGCTTGATTGTAGTCTGTCAAACTCATCCAGGTGGTCAACTAAATGAATTTAATTAGTTTAGTTTATTCCTTGCTGCTCCTTTGAGGAGCATAGGGCCACAACAGAAGTGAATTTAGCAAATGTTTAAAATAGTTTGAGTAATTCTTTTCTTTTGTTCCTAAACATTCCTGCCTCCAACAAAACTGTGTAAATGCTAACAGGCAGGAAGACCAAGTAGTTCTCAAGTAACTATGCAGTGATGTATGCTTATCGTCTTTGTCTTATCACTTATCAAGTGCTGACACTAGCTTAAGAGTTATTGTTGTACATATGAATCACTATTTGTATAATTGTGCATTATACTAATCATGCATTAAGAGATTTGAACACTTGCAGGGTCATTTTGGGCTCAGCAAAACGGAAGAGCTGGAGCTTGCAATTAGCAACTGTAAGGAGCTTATTATTGCTGCACCTACAAATTCAGACCGACAAAAAAACCTGGTATCAAAGCTTATTCAGCTCAGGATAAAACTACAAGAAATAAAAGTAGGTGTTCAGTTATTTTATGATCCCTATCAGTACTGATACAATTGCTGGGTATGCTTGTGGATGCATGCATGAGAGAGAGTTTGTGTACACATCAGAAGTTTGTATGTCTCTGGTGTCTGGTTTTATCTGATTATTACTGTGTATTGATTGAGCTTGATCGCAGATGCCCATCATCGGCGCCAGTTTTTATAGTCACTTGTCCATTATGCAGTGTTGATACAGTTGCATTCAAAGCACAGCAGTAAATGGCCCTGCTTCAGCCACCCACTGCTGAGCAACTTGACTGTGTTTTTGCATATGGTTGTTGATGATCGTGCCCCAGTGTCTCAGCGTCTGATACACCAGTCTAAATATGCACCTTGGAACATTAACATTAAACGGTGTATGTTATCAGCACACAAAAGAGACTTTTTAAGTTATCTAAATGTGGCAGATAGGCATCAGAATTAATTCTTTAAGTATTTATTTATATATGTATTTCAGAACATCGAGAAGACCAAAGATTTATAAATAATACCTCTTTCCGACTGTACATGAGAAAAACTTAAGCATTGATGACTGTCACTTAGGTCCTTACAAATGCATGAAACGTCCTTACTTGACACCATCCGTGATCCTTGGGAACCCTGTCCATGCTTGATGTCAATGTGTTGAGCAATCATCGCCCAGTTTCCAACTTGTCTTTTCTGGATCTGTCTGCTGCTTCGGACACCATCAACCACTCTCTGTTCCTTCATAGACTACACACCCTCTACAGGATTTCTGGACCTGCACTAGTGATGTTCAACTCCTATCTCACTAATGGGATGCAGACTATGTTTTGTTTAGTCAAACATCTCGCCCTGCTCCACTTTCTTGTGGTGTTCCTCAAGGCTCAGTACTCGACCCAGTTCTGTTTATTCTGTATATGAAGCCACTTTCATCTTCCATCCAGTCTCACGTTTCTCATCAATCATATGCCGATGATACACAGCTGTACTGCTCCTCTCCAGCGGCTGAGTCTTACTCTGCTACCAGCACCATAGATGTCTGTGTTAATAAAGTTAAAGACTTGATGGTGTCAAACAAACTTAAACTCGGTGATGATAAAACAGAAGCCCTCCTATGTTCAAGAAGAAGAAATTTATCTTTACTCATTTGTCCACCAAGTCACGTCACCAGTACAAACTCTCCGTGCTGTGTTTTAATTTCTTTGCCCTGATTATTTCTCTGAACTGCTCTTCTCTTACATCCCATCTAGACAAATTGGCACCTCGTCTGATGATCATCTTCTTACTCTTCCTGTCACCAAAACAGCAACATATGGCCACAGGATATTTAGTTATTGTGCAGCAAAACAATGGAATTCTCTCCCTTCCATATCCACCCCCTACCCACTATTGAATCCTTTCAACATGCACTGAAAACACACCTCTTCTGTAAAGATTACTCCTACCAACCTTTCCCGTAATGTTAGTCCTTTTTCACACTCTTCCTTTTGCATTATCATGTTACTCTCAGCTCTTGTTCTTATTTGATTCTTCTTTATGTTTTCTGTATTTGATTTTATTCTTCGTTTAGAGCAGTTGTTGATTCTTTTATAGTTCATATGCTATTTTGTTTTCCTGTCCTTTGTATGTTCATATTTCGTTCTTGTTCTTAAGTGATAAGAGCGTGCTCCTTAGGAGTGTGAGTACGTGCTTTACAAATTTTGCATTATTATTATTATCTCAGATCCCACAGAAAGCCGCACTGAATCATCATTGTAAAAGAATTTTGTCCCCTTCTTATCAAACATTCATCATATTTGCTGATCTTTGTGTTTTCTTTGTTCACCACCCTATAGCCTCCAACAATCAAGAAATGTTTGTTAAATCATGTTCTAAAACTCCATGATCAAGGTTGTTTTGTTTTTGAAAGGAAGGACCAGCTCCAGTTGAGCCAAACATGTTAATAGTGATGGGACACGTTTTCAAGAAAAAGACAAGCCACAGTTCTAAATACTATTGTGAGAAATGCAACAAAGTTATCTGGGGAATGCTGCAGGAATGGCATCGCTGTATAGGTTGGTCATATTCCACGTGACACCTTAGACACTCAGGCAGACACTCAGTTCTTCTAATTTTTGCACCACAAGAAACTTTTATAGAAAGATTTTGCTTGTTAAAAGGACAATAGTTGGTCTTTAAAAATTATTTGTCCTTTTGGGCACTTTGATCTCACATTCCACCCTCCTGCTCACCATTACTCTCAGTTTTTTGCCATTTTTATGATGTGCTAGATGCTAAGCTTGTCCACTTGAATTTTGTCTTTAGAGACTGGCAAACAGCAAGTCCTTGGAAAAGCTAAATGTATATTTTTTCTAAAAGCTAGTGATCCAGACATGGCAAAAGTTAAAAAGCTGGCCGAAGATGGGTAGGAGTAGGAGACCTCTGTTGCTACCTTGCATTCCAAAGAATAACAGGAGTGAATGAATGAAATCAATCATTTTTTTTTTTAGAATGTGGATACCGGTGCCATGACAAGTGTGTGCAACTTATAACTAGAACGTGTGCAATAGTGAAGGTAAGTACCTGTGAATCAGCTCTTGTTATGGAAGATTTTTACTCAGCATAGTTGTTATTTACTTGAATAAAGCCTTCATCTATAATAAGGATTTTACTGCTTTCATTTTGATTTCAAATAGCTCTGTTGTTTGTGCAATTGTGTCTTTTTACACATGCTTTGCTGCACATGTATCCAGTTATCTGAATAAACACAGTCATAAATGACGATTTATATCATAAATGTAATTTTATTCTTTTTGTTTACTTTTTCAGGTCAAAGAAAATCCAGCATTCATTTATGACCTTTGTCCTCGTAACCCCAAAGGTCTTGCAGCACAAGATTTTCGATGTGCGGAATGTAGGATGCATATATCAGGTACGGACATAGTGGTACATTTCTTCCATTTTAGCACAACTGTAAATAAAAATATCTATGTTAACCAAGTGATTTAATAAAAGGCCTGGACCAATGGACAACATTCCTATTTCATCGGCAAAATCATGCACAAGCCAAACTGAGTAAGCTAGCAGAGAAAACTGGCTTAAAGGTCAACAGAAAGAAGACCGAAATGATGATAACAACAAGCAGGAACTCCCAATCCAGCTTCAAGGACAGAACATCCTGGAAACAGACCGCTTCATGTATGAGCATTGTCAGCAAGGATGGTGGAGCGGGTGATGTCATCAAAAGCACCATCAACAAAGCCAGGCATGCTTTCAACAGCTTATGGCCCGTCTGGAACTCCTGAGCATTATCCTTCCGCAATAAGACCCGCATCTTCAACACCACTGTGAAGGCAGTCCTACAGTATGGTTCTGAAACCTGGAGAGTGACAAACACCTTCAATAACAAGCTCTTGTCCTTCACCAACCGATGCCTATGCCATGTTCTGGGAATAAGATGGCCTGAAAAGATCTCCAGCAGCAACCTGTGGAAAAGAAGCAACCCGAATGCCGCCAGCCAAGACATCAAAAAGTGCAAATGGTACTGGATAGGACACACCCTACGTAAACTAGCTGACACCATAGCCAAGCAGGTGCTTGGAACCCTCAGGGGAATAGGAGAGTTGGGAGACCAGAGCAGGCTTGGACAAGAACAGTAGAAAGCGAGGTAAAGGACGTCGGAACCACATGGGCCTAACTGAAGGGGCTGCCCAAAATCGGGTCCGCTGACGAGGTTTTGCTTCAGCCCTTTGCTCCTCAAGGAGTAACAAGGACTAAACTGAACTAATAGACAACATATTTGTATGCTTAAAATCAGATGGATGAGAAAATTTAAGTTGCTAAATGCCCTGTAATCAAAGTCATGTGCCTATTCTTCAGGACACCAGCTCTAGAATTGGCAAAAGTAGGTAGGTGGGAAAATGTGCCAGTAAAAGTTATGAGTTGAATGCAATATTTTTAAATGATTGGATAGAGCTACTTGCCAAATTCTATCTCCCCCTCCATTCTCCTACTCACATTGCTCTGCACAGAAAAAAGTCAAGAACACAGATGTTAGGGTCATATGAGGATATGTTTACATTGGGAAGGCATCCTTTTTATTCTTTAACATTTTACTTTTTAACCTACACAATATCTGTATGTTACCAGGCTCAGATGGAATGGAAGCTCGTTTGTGTGAGTATAATGGACGTTACTACTGTGAAATGTGTCACTGGAATGACCTGATGTATATCCCAGCTCAGATCCTTCACAACTGGGACTTTGAAAAACGCAAAGTTTGTTGAATTATTATTCTTAAATCCTTTTTTATATTTCATTGACTGTACTCTTGCATAAACTTGCATTATCTCACGTTGAATGCAGAGACTTGATGGAGGAGAGATGGGTAGATGAGAACTATTAAAATATGTTTTAATTTAAACTCAACCATCTTTGCAGACATACTTCACTTAAATAATTTGTCTCATCCTGTTGGATTTTGTGTCAGAATCCTTCTAATACATTTTAACTGCAGCATGATCCTCTGGTGATTGACACATCATGAGCCCGAACTATCCCACAGAGAAATAAAGTAATGAACGCTGCACATACAATATAAGAACAGTGCAGCTTACAGCTGTCTGCGTGTGAGAGAAAGAGCGATTACTAGAATCATTAATCAGTTTTTGCTCACCAATTATTTCCTAGTCTTTCAAGTATGCTGTTGTAACCAATCTATTTTAGAGAGATCTCACCTGAAATCTCATGAACTTTTTCCCAATCTTTATTATTTATTTCCTATAGAAGTCTTTTTATTGATCCCACTATACAGAATTACTTGCTTCTTTTCTTCTTTCTGAATCTTTATTTCCATCAGGTTTAAAAATACACTTCTTCTTGTATCTGGTATGCTGGTGAATCTTGCATTATCATTTTTTTCTTGCTTTGTTTTCATCACATTTTTGTGCTTTAAATAAGTATGTTTTACAGCTAAATTTATTATTATTATCGCTGTTCTTTACAGTATATCTTTTGTAAACTTGTGATGACTACAGATTTTTGTTACAAAGGAGTGTTTTCCTTTATAAAGATTATATGAGTAGGGTCTTTTTTTATTTTTTCCTCATATGGTTGCAGGTTTGCAGGGCATCCAAACAGTTCCTTAAATTGATGCGGACTAAACCAGTCATCAGGGTGCAAGATGTGAACCCTATGCTGTTTAACTATGTAGAGCAGTTAAGAGACATCAAGGTTTTTATTCTCCTGGGTTTTATATGCTCACTTGTAAATTAATGCATTATGTCAGTCCCCTTTGCACTTCCATATCAACAACTAACTTGTTTAGATATTTTATGGCCTAGTTTTAAAACTGCTGAAAAGACTACAGCCAAGGTTGTTTATTTTATCTTTTTATTCTCATAACAGAACATGGAAGCAGTTTGTGTGTGTGAAAATGTAGGTGACTGAGATGAAAGAAGACTGTGTGTGTGTATACGTATATATATATATGTGTGTGTGTACACTTTCTGTTTCTCAAGTGCATAACTGTTAACGAAAAAGCATTTTATTTAAACTGTACAGCACCTAAGGGAGGAGTTGCTAATTATGAAGAAGTATATACTGGCCTGCCCAGCAGCCATGGCTGCCAAACTGTTGCTGCAGCTGTCTTCTTGGCCACACTTTGTAGAGTGCTCGGATCGCTATTCAGTCCAGGATCTTTTAGATTCAGATGATTCTCTCATACCAGACCTGGTGCAGGTTCACAGCTCCTGGGCCCAGCATATCAAGACTGAATGTCAGGTCAGAATACTTTCAGAATCTGAAGCTATGGTGCAGCTGTGACTAGTGCATGAAATGATTTTGAAAATTGAACTGAATTATAATTGCTTACAAGAAATTGAATTGCTTTATGTTTTTTCATGGTGAGAGATAGGTATTAGTGCTGAACATGATGATCCACATTTTTCTTTTCTTACTTCTTTTTGTGGATCTTCGACAAATGCTAGTTTCATTTCAAATAATTCTTTGAAAATCAATTTTAGATTTAAAGTTTCAGTTTTAGCACTGTCTATGTTCTGCAGAGTGGAGGATGTGAATAATTATTTTTGATAATGGCACTTTTCATCTGTATTTATTATATAACTTTTTTTTTAAATTAAGAATTTATTTCTGATGAGAAATCTTGATTAACAAGGTGTGTCAAGGCCGAGGGTTTGTCTGCGAGTTATGTTCAGAGAAAGAGGTGCTGTTTCCCTTCGACAACACTGCTGTTGTATGTTGCAGCTGCAGCAATGTCATGCACAGGTTAGTTGTTGTGATAAGAACTTTATTTTGCGTGCATCTTTTGTGGAGTCTTATAAACATGACTTAAATATGCTTTTGTTGCTTTTGAAATTGCTTTCTTTGACCACAAGAATAATCAGTAAATATAGCAAGACATGTCACTTATCTTATTATTTTTCCATGTAGTTGTCAACTTCACCATTGATCAGTCTTATTTATTGTATTTATTTTTAGGATATGCTTTGCACAGAAAGGAGTTTGCCAACGATGTGAACGTCGAAAGAAACGCCAGCAGGACCATGTTGAGACATTATGATTTTGAATATGGGTATATTTTGGTACATGCAAGAAGAAAGTAGAAATGTGTCTGCATGAAACAATTTGTGACAAACTAAGCTTATACAGCTTTTGCAAGTCTTTCAGAAGAACCATTGTGATCTGTAGTTTAAAGTTAAGCAATGAAGGATTATTTCCTGCAAGCTGCAGGATCTGTGTTTTTATGCTTTTTGCCTTATGTGCTTTAATCGGTGGACTGGGGTTTTTTCCATGAAGAAGTAAACAGTTTTCATCTCACTTAGCAAAATATTAGTTGGTACTGAATTTCTTATACATTAAAAAACATCACAAAACTAACTGGAATCTTTATTGGTTTAACTTAACTGACTAAACATCAGTAACTGATCACATTATTATTGTCCAAAGCTGTTGGTTGTTTCTGTAGTAGAACTTTATCAGGTTTTAATCAGGTTTTAAATCTCATTAGCTATATGCCAGAATGATAGCTACCAGAGCAGAAGTTAGCTAGTACTTGATGGACATTTAATGCAGTTGAGTTAGTAACTGAGGCTTTATCATGACAAGTCCTAACCTGTAAACAGGTGTCACATTAAAAGAGAAACTGTGTGCCTGAGGCGAGATCTGTTCAAGATTTTGATGTCTTGGTGACACATCCTTCACTGTTGCCACACTGGACTTGGGTAATCTGTCGCTATACCAGAATCAGACTGTCAGAAATCTTTCTACTTTTACTCAGTTTATATACTTAAAGAAACTTTTGCCTTAAGCATAATTTTTAAAGTGTTTGGAAACAGATGTACGATTTCGTCTTGATCGCTGCTGTCTAACTTTCAAGCTCAGGTGCTGTTATGTCCTAAAGTTTCTATGTAGTCCTTAGTCTTCTGTGTAGCAGTAATTATTATTGTTTGGTCGGTCATTTGCGTCTGTTGGTCAAGGCAATTTTTTTCAAATTTACAGGTATTGAATATGGCAAATGTGTGTCACTGCAAGGACAGGATAGGTTTTTCATAAAGTAATTTTGAGTCAGTCTCTGCTTTACTGTATATTGTTTCCACTTGTAGTTTGTTTTGTTTTTTGTTTTTTTTTACATCTGACACCTACTGATGCATATTTGATATGTATGTTGAGGTCCACCATGAGACCTCCACATTTTGCTACAATTTTCTTTGTCATATCACACTGTAAAGTGAACTGTGCCTATTCTTTCATTTGAATTTTTGAACTAAAAACTTTGTTTTTGATGTAAAAACTTTAAAGGTAATTGCAATCAAAATGAAATGTGTGTATTCACTTAAAACTAAATAGTACATAAGAAGGGAAAGGAAAAAGGTTAAATTTAGATATTGATAAAAAAACAAATTCTTGATGTGGTTAACTAACTGCCCTTGTATCAACAATGAGATCTCCGTGCATATGATTTTTTTTATCCTGTAAATATTTTACCATTTCTTCATGACCAGAAATTCAGTTACAGTTTACTATTTACAGTTCACTGCACATTTTTTACAATTTGTGGCTCATGCACAAAGAAATGGATTACCATCGTATGAAAGGATATAAAATTTTAAAAGCAGAAAAACAGAAGTTTTGACAGGACATTGGTTTGGGCCAACTTGAGTTTGCTTTAGTAGTCTTCTTGTGAGTCTGGTGCAAATATGTAGTAAAATCCAGTGCTACAACTGACACTTGTCGGAAACTGCTGAAAGCAAGTGGGCTGGTGAGAGACTTGCATTGTAGGCTTTTATTTTAAGATATGCAGGATGAGATCAGAAAGATAGGTGCAGTCAATCAAAAATGAACGGAAGCTAGATGGTGAGGGAGAAGTTTTTAATTTTGAAATTTACCGGACAAAAAAAAAAAATTACTGGAAAGACATTGCTGTAGAGGTGAAACAGTTCCTTTAATTGCAGTGACACTGTTTAACAGCCTTCACACTATCAGAAAGAGAGAGAGTGCTTCATTTACAATCATAGTCTTGGTACTTGTCCTTAAGAGGGAGCTAGAGGATTGTGTGCAGGGACAATCTTGATAGATGTCCATGAAAAGAAGCTAGAGGATTGAAGTGATGTGGGCATTTCACGTATTTCCTCCATTTTCTTTTTCTAGTGTTGTATTATAGAAGTCATCGTTAAGTTAATCAACTTTTTGTGTCTGCTTTTATATCGCAACAATTTATTTAAGGTGCATTTACAAATATGGGACAATGTCTTCCTTTTGTTCTTAAATAAGCCTTACATGCTGTAAAACAAAGTTTGGCCAAATAAAAAAAAAAGTATGTATGTGCTGATTTTAAAGACAGAAATAAGGGGTCTGGTTTGGTTCTAGTGAAGTAGTCATCTCATCTAAAACCGGTGTCATAAATGTGCGTCTGTCGACAGCTTATTATTTATTAATATTTATGATGTGTGATGCACTTTTGGGTTTGGCATTCTAGCCATGTGCTGGTACTTGTGAGTTAAAGGTTGGTTCCTCACCTATTCCTAATCATGCTGGAATAGTTTTCTTTGCATTGGAACATTGATCATTCCGGTTATTAGCGCCTGTCACCAATACAGGTTGCTGCCCTGAGTTCATTTCTCGTCTATGCTGTTCTTTCTCTGCATGTGGCATCCCAGCCCGGCTGAAAAGGAGGAGGGCCACCCCACCCCGTAAAACAAATCCTTGCTACCGAAACATCGACAACAGTTAAGACTGTATCGCCTATGCCCAGGGCCTAAAAAAAAAAAAAAAAAAATAAAGACTTCAAGATCTACATTTTTCCTTGAGATTAATTTATTTTTAGCTCGAAATGTCAGAAATTGCCTTCTGTGTATAGATTTTGTTTTGTCATGTACCTCAAAGACAATAGCTGAATACAGCACAAAAAATCTGACATCTTATGAACTGTGTGTGCAAGCGCACTACACAGCCTCATGTTTGCATATGTTTGTAACTAATGGCTGGATCTTGTATATATGTGTGTGTGTACATGACGTGTGGATCCATGCATTTGTTTATGGCTGTATTTTCACCATTCTTGCCTTCCTCTGTGTTTGCAAGCATGCATGTCTATATCCATATGAAAGAGAAAGTGTGCATGTGCACATTTGTGTACAAACCAGTGCATATCTAGATGCATACATTTCATTTATTTTACAAGTGCCTTTTATCTACATTCTTGTCTTGCTGAGATGGTCTTTTACTATGCTTGGCCACTTTTATACCTATGTGATAGGACATTGCTGAATCTACCACAAATATAATGTAAAAACATTATAAACATATAACAAACCAACTTTACATCTAAGAGAGAGGTTGTTCTCAGGCTTCTTATTTTTAATTTGTTTGTTGTTATGGCTTCTATTTATTGACACTTGTGCTTGAAAAATACATAGCAAGTTTTCTTTTTTGGGAGGGTGGGGGTTGTATCTTTCAGTTAACAAAACGTGACCAGGTGCAAATGACTTAGAAGTTGTGATCTTCAGTTTTAGTGTGCAAGTTTTGTGCACCTTTATATCTGCAGTAAAACCATAATATATTTTAAACAACCTTTAGAGCAGGGATGCACAACCTACGGCCCGCGACGCGGTGCCATTTGGCCCGCGAAACTTCTGCCCACAGTGCAGGAAATCGGCATGTTAGTAATAAAAGAAGACCTAAAAAAACAACAAAAAAAAAGAAAGAAGTATTTATCCCCACGTAGGGGCGTCTCTCAATCTTTTTTTCGATGGACGAACATTTTGATTCAGTGCTCCGACTTGGTGTCTCTACGATGAGGCCGGAGATTTAGAAGTTGGTTTCGGGAAAACAACTTCAAATATCCCACTAATTACTACATGATTAATGGTAAGTACAACTTGTTTCTAATAAAAAATGGTATCTGCTCTATTTTTTTTCCTTTTTGTATTTTTGCGGTGAAGTGGCCCGCGACACGGCTGTCCGAAATGGATATGGCCCGCAGGCCGAAAAAGGTTGGGCATCACTGCTTTAGAGTAATACAGCAAAATATTTGTTAAGCTTCCATGTTTATGAACTGAAACGGTCTATCCTGAAGCAAAGTATAATAGCTGTGCTAACAGAGCAAACATTTTGTTTGAATAAAATCTCATCAATATCATGAAGATATGACCTCGTGTTAATAATATCCATATAATCCCTGATTGTATCTCTTTTCTTCATGATGCACTTGTCTGATAGAAGTCTATTTAAATCCCAAACATAAAGGTTTATTCCAGGATATGTGACCAATTTAGAGTGTGTAGTTATATTAACTAGCTGAGCCTATTAATATTATGTTATCTTGCTCATTCATGGTTATTACTATTTATCCAAAACGAAAGAGTCCTTCCACTCAAACATAAAAGGGATAAAATAAATAAAAGGAAAAACAATTGTAGCCAATACTTTCCTTGAGGCAACACTTTAAGATTAAATTGCATCCTCTGTCACACTGCATGTTTTATAAAAAAATAATTCGTTTTCTACACACTTCACATGCAACATTTTTTTTTCCATTTAGGATGAAAATTAAAGGATTATATTTTTATTACAGCTTTCAGCAAGGATTTAAGTTTATAAATTCTTTTGCTGCGTGATTTTTTCTGAAGTTATTTGATTTTTTTTTTCTCATTGAGTAGCATTATCAAAGGCCGGATACTTCATTGAGTAGCATTATCAAAGGCCGGATACTTCATTGAGTAGCATTATCAAAGGCCGGATACTTCTTGTTTTCAAGACCACAGCAGGATTGTTAAAATTGCTCAATATATTAAATTCATGTTGCTGACGGATTCGGGTATTGCTTTTGACGGATGAACGTGTGGAAAAGTAGCTAATTATAGACGCTGACAACAATTGTTAAAGATGCAGATGAATCCGCTTTGAAAATTAATGCATTACTAAACTGTTAAGTATCTGTAGGGTTTCTGCAATAAAAAGGAAGTATACGATTAATAATCACGTGACAAATTTGTGTCGCAAACAAGTTTTATCTTGTGTACAATGCTCGAACAACGCATAGCATTTATAGAGTAATTGACGGTATTTCTCTTTTTGGCCATAACCTCTGAATCTGGATCAGTCTCTGCACGGTGCATGTCTGTTTTATTGAAAAGGAAAGTGCTTTCAAAGTACAGCTCGACTTTACAGACATGGGGAGAGGAATTACAAAGAATGAAACCAAAGAACTTGTAGGTGGTTTGGATAGTTGGATGATTTTGCGGAAATGCTCTTATACCTAGAGGTGATTGAAAACCTGAGTATACCAGACGGCCGGCCATGCGAACAGGGATCACAATCAGAGAATGTCCCAAGAAAAGATCTGAACTCAAGGCGAGTGTTTTCACCGCTAAACTATAAGGCGTCCAAAACACAGTTGCATAGGCAGGTGAAGTATCTGGTGTCGAAGATGTGATCAACGACATGTGATCTACATTAACTTTCCGCGATCAGAAGACGAACTTGGGTGAAAGAAGAAAGCTTGATCCAACATGCCCGCCTTCAATGAATCTCTATTCCAAAAACGACGAACGATGCAAGCTGTGAATAGGAACACATTTTTTTCCCAAATGAGAAACTCGAGAACTAAAAATAAGATCCTCTCAGCCACGTTACACAACTCACCAAAACCTGACGTCACCAAAAGTTTAAATTTTAAATCCGGTCTAAAATAAAGAAACATTAAAGTATCAAAATTGTATGTCAAAAAGTTTTAATGGTAATAATATTTAGAATGTGAGCACTTTAAAAAAAATGAACTCACTCGCCACACCCATGATTCATCAGCGCACATGCATTCTGGGATCACGCATCAGAAAAATTTCTTATTTTGCGTAGGATTGGCAAGCTAGCTTGATGAAAATTATCTTCTTCTACGTTTTTATTTCATCTTGAGGGTAAGTGATCAGGAAGCTTAAATTTATTATACCCTTGACACGTCTACAAATAAAAATTTAAATTTTGGTTGCCATATCCAGTTCTTCGGGATAAAGTTAAGGGATGCAACTTATCGGGTAGGCAGCAAGAGCAGGTTTCGCTACGAAAGTCTTTTGTCTTTGTGACGTAACAGCATAAAGACATGAATATCTTGTTATAAATAAAGTTTTCTTTAAGTTTTTATGATTGTGATCTATAAAAGGTATTCAGTTCTGTTTAATCTGAGCTGTCGGGTTATCTTGGGAAGGAGTATAAGCTTAGCATATTACGGCCATTTTAGCTGCATAGCAAAGTAGCGAACATATCCATAGAGAATGGCACTTTACATTTCTGAAAGAGACTAGGAAAACAATATATACACATCATAGTGTACTTACCTTTCCTTAGTTTCCCTGTTTGAGAGAGTGTATATCGGGGACGTAATGTTTAATCCGCATTTGAATCGGAATTTTAAAGCTGCAATAAACCCAGTTACTCTTCCGATGCATGTTTTTTTGCATCGTGCGGACATGTTCTGGCAAGATTAGGTATACGGAGATTTTGACTTTTCTATGAATAAAATGTACAGTAACAACAGTTGTAAGATCAGTGATAGATGCGAAAAAATCAAGTGATTCGATCTACAGTTATGCGGCAGCTTGGTAGCAGGACTGCTTCTGACCCAAGAAAAGGAGATCTTCATTAACAATAAACTGCTGTTAAAAGTGTTGGGATTGTACATATTTTTCAAGCTAATGTGTTGATTGAGGACAGTTCAAGCAAAGGCTCGTTTAAGGTTCAAAAATTCGAATTTTTTTTTGTCTTATACATTACTTAAAGTTTCCCAGTGCTCTGATAAGAGATTTTTTTTTTTTAATACGCCTAAATGTGCAGTTTTCAAGTATTAGGGGCTTTTAATAATTCCTAAAATGGTAAAAAATATGTGTTTTATCCTTCACAGCTTTATTTGTTGCTTTGATTGTCTATTCCTAATTGTTCCTGGTGTTTGGGGGTAATTATCATTAAGATTGCCAGCTTTTTTAAATAAATCATTTATTTTCAGAGAATTCTGAAATGCTGAAGGTACTTTAAACTTTAATGTTGTAAAAACCTTAAGCAAAATTGAGATCATCTTTCCTAGATCATGGTATGGCTACAAATGTAAATGATAATTTACAATATTTCTGGGAGCAAATTATCACTCTGGTGACACACAATGCCATGAGCCTCACCTGCTTAGCCTAATTTTAACCAAAGCATAAAAAAGAAATATTCACACCTGGTTTCAGTACAGACAGTATATTAATAGCACATAACTCCACACCCTTCTGCCCTTTGTTCAGTCTGCTTAGCTCCACCCCCACTCCCCCTGTTCAAGCATCTGAATTTAACATTGTGGATAGTAACTGAGCAACACATTTTTACCAGTTTTCTTCCTTGTGTTTACTTAAACATAATGTGTATAGTTAAAAAGTGTTGTATGAATATGTGGCTCAGAAGATTTTGCCCCCACCCCATTAGCAACATTTCTTGTTCTCAGAAAATGTCTTCTTCACCTATAGTTAAGGTATATGACAAACTTGCTTGTTGTAGAGTCTGTATAAGTTGCAGTCAGTATGATTGTGAATGGCTGTTGAAGCTTAATTCATTAATTGATCACAACCGCCTCTCGTTGCAGGTTGTAAAGGGAGAAATCCCTTCATTTTTTTTATTTTTTTAATCCAACTTGAGCGTCCTATATCGGTGCAGAGATAAGCAGCATACTGGACTCAAAATCCAGCAAGGGTGGTGTTTCTCCACACACAGGAGGACAGTGAGTAGAAAAGAAATGCAGCATACATTATATTTCCATCTCTTTGAAAAAACGTTCTGTTGTGTGAGCCTGGATTTATTAAAGGATTCCTTGTTTTTTTTTTTTGTTTTTTTTTTTTGTTTTTTATGCACTTCTTCCCAACTCATTCATGTTGGTATATGTGAATCTATTGCCATATGCAGAAAGTAAAACAATTAGTATTAGAAGTTTGGCGAGAACAGAATGATTAAGCTAATTTATCACACATTTAAGACAGGCAGTTTTTATAATAAGCCGTTGTGTTTTCCTAGGGACGAGAGACCACCCAAACCCACCGTGCCGGGCTCACAGCAAGCCCAGGCGACTCGCCGATGGGTTCCTCCGAGCGTTCTCAGACGCGATGTACAGCCTCACTCAGACCGACATGACCAGATTTTTCGCAGAGTCAGAGGGTACTGATTCATTGTTAAGGCATTTGGTTTGTGACTTTTGAGTTGACAAAGTTCTGATGCTGTGGATAGTTTCACTTTTTTGAAATTGTGTTCAGTTTAAACAACATTTAAGAGCTTTTACAACATTATTTCATTAAGATGCTATTTGGAGGAAAAATACAAAATGAGTGGAGGACTAGTGTAGCTATTAGAAATTCACATTTTGGTATGTTATTATACTGTCATGGTTTTTTTGGGGGGGAGTTTGACCTTGTGAACACTATTATCTTAAATATCATCCCTTGTTGAAAAAAATTGCCTTTGACATTTTCTAGAAAAAAAAAATGTTGGCATGTTGATATAATTTGTCTTCAGAATCCTCAACAAGCTCACACCAGAGAAGTTTGATAAGTTGAGTCTTGAGTTGCTCAATGTGGGCATCGACAACTCTGTCATCCTTAAGGGTGTTATTTTACTAGTAAGTTACGCTTACTGTCATCTTTCATTTGAATTGGGCTAGTGTTAGTGTTTATAATAAAATAAGTCTTCATTCATCAGCCAGAAAAGAAGAGGGAAGAGTTGAGGAAGAAACGTGTAGCCCTAATTTTATAAAATTTATAAAATATTCTTTTCTGTAAAAAGAATGTACAAGTATCTTGAACAGAAATATAAGCATAAGAATTGAGGAATTTTGCACACTTTCAGCCATTTTGCAATGACAGGAAGTGGCTGATGCTAAAGGTATAGACCATTTGGATTGCAATGTTACACGTTGTTTAACCACAGACAAATTGTTAAAAATGTCCCTTTTCTGATGCTTGCTTTGATGCCACATTTTTATCCTTTGTTTTTCATGCAGATTTTTGACAAGGCTTTAGAAGAGCCCAAGTACAGCAACTTGTATGCACAGCTGTGTCATCGACTATGTGAAGACGTACCAAACTTCGAACCCCCTTCCTCTGGCATAACTGTGAGAACTTATCTTTCTTCGTGTATTCCTAAGTCCCAGGTGGTTGTGTTATATGCTTCATGTTCTAATTTGGCTTCTCTAGGTTTTTTAGAATGTGGTGGTGAAAAATTACCCTTGTGTAATTCAAATATTTGATTTCCTGCTATAATCAGTCACCACATAAAATGTACATAAACCGTGACCTTTGGCTGATGGAATGTGTGTGTGTTTTTTAGAGCTTTCGTCGACTCCTCCTAAACAAGTGCCAAGACGAATTTGAGAACAGATCAAAGGCAACTGAAGGTAAATCATGTATGCAGTAAATAATGTCCATGTATCCATTTTGCTTCTTGTTTTTTATAAGTTTTACAATGTGCAATTATATACAAGTTTTTAGATTTGTTTCTTAAATTGTTTTAAACCAGTCTGAAATTGATCAGGTTCAGATCTGTGGATTTGCTTTTTTAATGGAACGTGTAAAATGTGACATTTTTTCATTGCATTTTAGAAATGCCAGGTCCAAGTTTTGATATTGACAGCTTCTAGTGGCTTATATTTCATAGCATTTGACAAGAAAGATGGCCCACTCACAGAAGAAGAGTGTGAGCAGTACCACCTGGCCAAAGAAAAGATGCTTGGCAATATCAAATTTATTGGTAAGCCTTGCTTGGTTTTGGTGCTTATGCTTTTAAGGTCAGAGACTGGTGCAAAAAATAGCCATTTTGGGAGGCCACTGTCAAGGTTAAGACAACAGATTCTATTGGTTTAACATATAGTATATATAGTTCACATGTTTTATTCAAAAATGTGTGGTTTGATGTGAAAATAAACTTTAATAAAATTAAACACTCTGAAAAGATGCTAGTCTGCCATTTGTCAAAAGCAAGTGAAGGAGAAAACCACAAGCATGTTTAACAGATTTCGAAGGGCAGCTTTCACTTGCACTGCAAATACAAAAATATTACAGTTTTTGACAACTTAATAGATTAAAATTGTCCAGTTCTTTAATTCTGTTATAAACCTTTTACAATTTTAAAACAGGAAATTGAAACTAGTTACCATAATGCATTTCGGCTGTCCTGAAGCTTCAATGAACAATTTGAACTTTTTTAAAAGTGCACATGTAAGGGCACTTTTTTATCAGATTTTTTTCCCCAAATGAGTTGTTTAAAGATCCTAAAAGCTGAACTGCCTAATTTGGTTTCTAAAAACTTTTTTCACAATCGCTTGAAAATAAATAATGGTACAATATATCAATAGTGTAGTAATAATTTTTCAAAGTATTAAACACTTGTCAAAAGAAGAAAATTATGCATTCAAAAGTGTAAATTAATGATCCTTAAAGAAAACTTAAAGAAGGTAGCATTTTAGTGGATCTCTGCATCAGCTGAAACTGGATTCATTTCATCTATATCCTAATGTAGCTATGCTGACATGACAAAAATAATAAAACAACTTTTGCTCATGTGAAACTCTATGTTAAATTACATGGTAAAATGCCCACTGAAAGATATAAATGCATTACTTTTATTTAGCTATCTACCACAAGTTACACCTAAAATAGAAGCAACTTTTTTCCAGAATTAAGAAATTTTGTTTGTGTTCATTTTGACAGCTAAAAGCTAAATCTACAGTAATAAAATTTTGTACTCTTAAACAGACAATAATTGTATGCATTGGCTTTGCAGTCTAAATATTATTTTGGCTGTAATTGGCTTTTGAACAAAAATTTCTCAGTTTTGCACAATTTTAGGGGAGTATCCTCTTTGGTTTGCATAGATTTCCAAGACTTGTAAGATAACAGAGCATTCTTGCATATTTAGGTAATTGTGTTTTACAAAGACACTAAAGCTAGTGGTCTGTGATTGTGAATACTGTCTAAAATATATTTTTAAAAATATTTTACGTGCTAATTTTTTAATGTTTTATTATTCTTAGCATTAAAATCCTTAAAACGAAGAATTTCATTTTTAGAAGCACTGTAATCTTATGTGAATGCCTCTTGTGCATGACAATACAATACACTTGTGCTGAGCAAGTGTTTGGTGTTGTGGCTAGTCCTAATGTTTCTACTCTGTAGGAGAGCTCGGAAAGCTGGAGATGCTACATGAGGGCATTCTCCACAAATGCATCCAGCAGCTCCTGGAAAAGAAAAAAAACACGCCTGTGCGAGACATGGCCGAAGACCTGGAATGTCTGTGTCAAATAATGCGCACTGTTGGCCCTCGCCTGGATACCAGTAAGGCAGAGGTGAGGTGATATTGGTGAAAGATTCTTTTTATACAGCCCTAAAAAGAGTTAAGTCACTTTTCCTCTATGTACATTGGTATATTTGCAAGTGCAGACAGCTTATCACTTCCCTTGCTTTAGCAGTCAGAAGGATCTGGCCTTCTAGCCTTTTATCATTGGCAGAGAGCAAGATACTCCTGTAGCTTACAAATAACAGAGTGAGAACTTTTTGCGGTAATGAATTGTGTCCTACCTACAACACCTAATGGCAAGTGATGGTCGTTTCAGGCATTGATGAATCAGTACTTTAAGCGAATTGAAGTCTTCGCAATAAATGAGGAGCTGCCATCCAGGATCCGCTTCATGTTGCAGGATGTCATTGAGCTGCGAGCTAATCAGGTAGATTAAGTGGATAGAGAGGTTTAGTACATTATGCAGTCCACTGTAACAAATATTTTGAGATTCAGTCAAAAAAATGTTTTCACAGTTTAATAATTTGTGTTTAAATAAATGGAGATAATGTTATCCTTAATTGCTGGGGTTTTTTTTTTTCCAGTGGAAGCCAAGACGAGTGGCTAGTGACAATGGACCTCGTACCATTCAAGCCATTCGGCAGGAGGCAGCAAATGTGAGTGACATTCAGATTATTGGTGCATTTTGCCATCTTTTTATAACAGTAGCATTTGGTGCGTCCAGATTGGTATTAACAATTCTTCCTTTAATGTGGCATAGACAGCTTGTCAGCTCTGGCTGCAAGCGTAACAAGCTGCAATCAGAGCTAACAAGCTGTCTTTGCTTATTTGCCTACTTCCAACACAGTCTGATATTGTGTGAATGGATGTAGATTAAGTTCAGAGAGGGTTAAAGGGACAAAGGTGTGTGCTGCTGTCTCTCCTTGATGGCTTAACTCTGCAATTCTCTGTTTCATCTTCAGGGTCAGGGTCGGAGCAAGATGTTCAATGCGCAGAGTTTGAATGGGCACTTGGGCCCACAGTGGAAGCCTGGTTTTGGTGACATCTTCAATGTGCCTTTAGGTTCCATGAGTAAGTGTTCATTTTTGTTTTGTTTTAATAGTGTTTCGAGGTGAAGATGGTGGGTCAAATAGAAAAAATTTTGTCTATTGTAATGTTCTAATGAAATCTTCATTATCATGTTGATGTATATGTTGTTAAACTGCTGGAAATTAGTAAATATCCTACAATCCTGCCGAATTAAAAATTAACAAAAAAGAGAGAAAATCAATGTAATTTTTTTTCTTAATTTTATTTTTTTGCAGGTACTGCCATTGGAACAGGTCCTGGGGTTATTCAGGTTGATAATTTTGCACCTCAGTTTGCTGGCAACATGGGTGGTGGTGGTGGAGGAGGAGGTGGTGGCGGCGGCGGGCGCAATCGTGGGAACCAACAAAATCAGAGTGAGATTTTTTTGAATATTATTGATGTTTTTGGGGAGGATGCACATTTTGAGCTAAAAAGAGTGAGGGTCAGAAAAAAAAAACACCAACCATGAAGCAAAAACTAAGTTTTTGGGGCCTGAAAAAGCTACAGCAAGTACAGGTATTCTTTTACTTTAATACATTTATTGAAGGAAGTATTTAGATGCATATTTTAAGTTTTCAAACCAGCAGTAAGAAGAGAGTGGTGATTATGCAGGTGGTTTCCAAAATAACTACCGCAACCGCAACAAAGAAGGTGGCAGCCCTCAGAACCAGCGTCGCAACAATCAGCAGCAACAGCAGCAGCAGCAGAACACCCAGCAGCAGCAGCAGCAGCAACAACAACAGCAGCAGCAGAACAGGCAAGGTAATGGTGATTGCTCTGCATTTTTGTGTACTTCTGATCTCCTAAATTTTAGGGTAGTTTGTTGTCACAAAGATGGTTTGTCTAGCACAGAGCAAGACTCGTTTTAGATTATGATATCTTATGGGTTTTGCTTACACCCACTCCGCCCTTAAATCTCAGGGGAATATCATTTTGCCTTTTTTAAAATGGGTATCTTTTTTTTAAACTATATAGGCCCAGGAAATCGAGAGAACATGCCACCCAGATTTCAGCGAATGCAGCAGCAGCAGCAGCAGGTCACCACTGGTGGCAAATCCCAAGGACAGTCATCGTCAGCACCAGGCAGTGCGGGCAGTGGGATAGGTGTCAGTCGTGGTGCACCATCGCCTCCACTTCCAGGTGAGTAGACAGTTACACTTGCTCGCAAACATTTATATTAGGCTCTGCTTTACAGTTACAATTCTCACACTTTTTTCCCCACCTTTCCAGGGTCTGCTTGCTAAGTATTTTGAGTTTTTCAGCAGACTCTTTATTATTTACTTATTTTGATTTTGCAGGAACTGGCAGTCTGCTTAATGGCAAAGAGGAGCTTAGTCTGCGGCCACAGAAGAACTTTATGTTTAAGCCCAACACTCCAGCCATGCTTCCGCGTTCAGCCCAGGCAGCACCCTCCCAACCTCTCGCCCCTCAGTCCACCCCTTTGTCTATATCCCCGAAGAGGGTAACAGTGGATGTAGCCAACCCACCCATCCATAAACAGCAGGTCAGTCATTCTTGAAATATGGGTAATGCTTCTTTGCTTGCCTGAAGGGTCATGCTTTGTTCTAGATGTGTAAAGATACCTCTGGCAGCCAGCAAAATACAAAATGATCATGTCTTTTTTATCTACTTGAAATAAAAATCAAGAGTTTGATCATTGGTGTTACGAAGGCACCATTAATAAGTCTAAGCATAAGAATAAAATCTGTTTCTTATTTTATTAGCCTATTGTAATCAAGCCTGCCAAGGAGGAAAAGCCTAAGATACCAAAGAAAGAACCAATCACAAAAGATGGGCTGCAAGAGAAAGTGGTATGTTGCACATTCTACATTCTGCTTTGTGGCTTATATAATGTATTAATGAACCCAGTGTTTCTTTGACCTGTTAGATGATATGACTGTAAAACATAATAAGCTATGTTTGCTCTTTAACCATCAAAGTTGTGTCCCTGGCAGTGCCCCAGAGACTTTAGTTGAGACATATCACTCAGCTGTTGCTGTCCAAAGGGAAAGAACGTGATCAGATTTTTAGTAAATCTTTTTTTTTTTTTTACTTTAATTTTATCAAACCCAGACTTCTGGTTCCTGTCTTTGGTGTTGTTTATGACCGTCCATCTTCAACTCCCTTATTCAAAAAAAAACTGGGCTTCTTGGGAAGTCCACATTTAATGGAAAGAGCAAATGCAGCCTATTATCTCTTATAGTCATATCTTCTAGGAGGTCTCAAAGAAAAGGACTATAATAAAAATTTCATTTTCATGTCTTGGGCTGTGTACTTTTAGCCGGACATTCTTGCAACCTTCCACAACAAACAAGACATAATTGAGACCGTCAGTGCTATCAAGGAACTGATTGTGCCAAAGAGGTCAGGCCTGTTATTGTAAAGTTTTTTTTATTCCTCTTACCTCCTTTTTTTAATTATCAGACTGCTGCAACTGATTCATGAATTTCTTATGAAATTTGTAAATCAAGCAAAGTGGTGAAAAGAATTATTCTTGTTATTTTTGTTATGGTCGATAAAGGTACGTGAGCAAAACAGCTGTCCTTTTTACTCAAAGCCTCTCTTTTTTCATTTTTATCAATATATTGTTTTTGTTGTTTAATACTCAAGTTTTCTTTACCCTGTCTCTGTTTTGTGTAGTAGCAATATCACACATAATATGCAAGACTTTTTTTTTTTTAACAGGCTGATTTCTGACCTTCTAGCTCAGTTTATGATGGGTTCCATTAACAGAGCAGGTAAATTCTGTTAATTGCTGAATATAAAATTTATCTTGTAAGATTAAATTTCAATGCATTTACATGTACATATTTTGCAAGCAGATGCACACATGTTGATGTGAAGCTGTTTGTCATCCTGCATGGATTAAGTTATGTTATATAACTAATATGTATTCAAGATGATGTAAAATACATTTTGAGATGGAGGAACTGATTTTGAAGTCATCAATGAAACAATCATGTTTGGCTGCTTATATTTCCTAGACTTATTGACAAAAGTTCTTTGATCATCCTTTAGATATGTTTAAAGCCAGATTATTTTGTTTTCGTGCTGATACCGAAATTGCTCTTTTTTGAGCCTTGGTTACGCATATTTCGATCCCGCCGACATGTTGTATACCGTTTGAACCGGCATTCTCTCCTAGCAAAGGCTATGGTAAAAATAGTTTTTAAGCTATTTTTAACTAAATGATGTCACTCTTTTTCGTATTGTTCACTGCCAGTTTCCGGTACAAAATTTGAACGACGTGATCCGTCCTAGCAAAAAGTTCAATTGACGCACTGAGAAATGAGAAACAAGTTGAACAAGCGAAATACAGCGACTACACAGAAAATGTTTCGGGAATAGCACGTGCCGAAATGACAATGATGTGCAAGTAAACGTCCCTATTTAATTCCGATAGTAAATCTTTTATATGTAGGAATTTTTAGATTTTCAAAGGTTTTGATTAGAAATGCGGCATCCTGTAAATTTTATTTAGCGAGTCTACAATGCTTTTATTTGTTTGCGTTACCCCCCCCACACACACACACACACACACTTCCTCGCACAATGAGTGCACTTGTTATGCGATATATAAACATTTCTGAGCTTTTTCCCAAAACTGTTTTAGTGACAGAACGAACTATTAAAGTTTTCGATGGACATTGCTGCCTAACCATTTACTGAAAACTAGCGTCCTATCAGGTAAATGGTGGAAGTTCAATAAATTTTCTATGAAGACAAATATTAACCTCATGAACGACAAACCACTAAAATAAATAAGCAAATGTGCATGGACTCTTAAGTATAATGGTGCTTAATCTAACACAGACAAGCAGATTATAAGGCTATACCTGAAACCAGACAGTGAGAAAGCAATAAGAGGAACAAAAAGCTTATGGTTTCTGAACAAGAAGCTGTTAAGATTAATATATAGGATACTAGGATAGACTTAAATTACATAGTAGGATGCCAAGTGTAGCATATAAATCAGAAATATATTTTTCAAAATAATCTTATATTAGATATATTCATTTTCAATCTTTAAACCGGAATTTTTCTTATTTCGTTTTGATGCAGCGGCTTAAATAAAAATAACTATATCTCAAGATAGGCTTGTGCTACAACATCCAAATTTTGCAGTTTTATTTAGAAATGTATAAACTCAAGGATAGCTTATGGATTTCCTGGTAGAAACATTACTTTGACTGAAATTAGCATTTGAGAGGAAAAAATCCAAAGTCTACTGGTTCATGTTTGACTGGTTGTATCTCCTAAACCTCTTGAGATAACAAAAGTTAATTGGATATCCTTTAGATCACTGTTTCTGTTTATAAAAACACCTAAAGTTTTGGTATATGACATATGGTATTGTGTGTATGCAATTTTCAAATACTTGTACGTTTTTAACGAAAATGTTGATTAAAATCAAAATTTTCATTGTAGCTTCCAAAAACACTATCATGTATACAAATATGGTATTTTAACACTCTGGGATATAAAGCATTTAAATATATATTCAAAACAAATATTTCACTCATTGGAGTAGGTGTCCCACCTTAAAAAATACTTGCTTATTAAAATGAGTTTTTATTGTAGGTCTTAAAAACCTCTTGGAGCTATTTAGTTTTGTTATTGCTCAATAATCCTTAAAGATATACAAAGCATAGATTTTAAATTTTGGAGTATGTTCCCGACCTTAAAAAAAGTCTAAACTTTTGCAGAGTTTCAAAATGGTAGCAGACCAGATGGCAGAACTGGAACAGGACACTCCCTTGGTAAAATCTCACGTGGCACGCTTTGGTGCACAGGCGTTGGTGTGTGGGGTTGCCACTCTTGTGGAACTGGCTGAGCCGTTTCATAATGGTATACACTATCCCCTTTTCCTTCTGTGCCTGCAAGCTGCCCATCGCGTTAAGGACAAACAGTGGTTGGTGAGCGTCTTCACTGATAGCAAACTCAACCTGCAAGAAATGCTGCCAGGTAAGCCCGGTACCTTCATCAATACTCCAGATCCAACAATCAGCCCTGGCCTGTATTCTTTGGATGCTGATCATTTAGCTGCTTGAGAAAGGGTACATTTTCTGGTATAGTGTTTCTAATTCTAAGCTTCTAAAGCTCTGCACAAAATGTTGGAAATTATTCGTTGGTCTTGAAGTTAACATCAAGCCTGTTGTGGGTGAGGCTTTATTAGTGGATCAGTCTTCTCTTACTTTCTCTCAAGAGGGGTGAAAGGATAAGTCTACGTTAACAAATGAGTCAAAATAATTTTAATGGTTTTTTTTGGGCTTGTTGCACCATGGGAAGTTCATTTACAGAAATAGACCAGAGGAAGGAACGTATGCTTGAGATTCTGGAAGATCGCGGCCTCAGCTTCTTGTTCCCACTCCTTCGTGTACAGTCTGAACTTGGACGCCAGATTGCTGCCGAGCCTTCCGCCAATGCCATTTTCAAGTGGATAAAGGAACGGGTCGACCCTCAGCTGTTTACAAACACTAAATTCATTAACATTCTTATGACGAGGTGTGTGTCACAATACCTGTTTAATTTACGCTTCTTGATAACAGCACTTTTGACCAGGGCTTCTTCAAGTAATCATATGAACTTTTAATTTTAAAGCGTTATTACCCAAGAGAAATAGAACAGTCTGTAGTGGGCTTTTACTCATTGGTATTCCAAGATCTGTTATCTGTCAATTTTTTTAACATATAAAACATGGTTAATTGTTTTTCCCTTATGAATGCCCTAGTGTGCTGAAGTACATCACAGGAGAAAGCACGCTTGGTGAGAATGCAGATGCATTGCTAACACCAGACAAAGCCCTGATGGACAAGGAGAAAGAACTGCTGGACAGACTCAAGGTACTTTTTTATTGTTTTAAAAAAAGAATTAAGTTTCTAATGAACAATGCAGATTTTTGCATTTTAATAGCCACTGAAGTATTTTTGGAGAGTAGGCTAGATGGTTTAAGTTTCCATCATATGATTTGACTTTCCAAATTTTGTGTTTTACTTCAGGGTGTCCTGCAAAAGTTTTTGCATGAGCACATAGACCTTCAGGTGGCTGCCCTTTATGCGGTTCAGGTCTTTTGCTCCAACCATGATTTTCCAAAAGGTAAGAGACTGTCCTTTGTTGTTGTATTGTCATTATCAGGAAGTGTAATGCAGAAAAAAGGAAAATCAAAGAGTTGCAGATATGTGCTTCAGAGTGATGCCAGATAGAAGTGATTTAACTCTTTGCCAGCTATGGCTGTTGCTGTGTCTGTTATATGGTACAAATTAAATTGATTTGACATGGTAAAATGCTTTCTGATTTGTGATTTAGCTCTATTTTCTTTCTTTTTCTTTTTTTCAGGCATGCTTTTGCGTTTCTTTGTTTACTTCTATGACCTTGAGATCGTGGAAGAGGAAGCTTTTATACGCTGGAAAGAAGAAGTAAATGATGAGTACCCAGGCAAAGGCAAAGCTCTTTTCCAGGTGGGTGGAACAGAGCATAAAAACATTTGATTGGGGAATCTGGAGTTTTAAGTCTGTATTTATTTCTATACGAAATGAGTTGGGCTGAAAAAACAAGATGCTTAACCTGCTAGCTAAATTTTAATCTTTTGTTTAAAAAAAAATTCTGCATAAAAGTCTGAAACGCTTGAGTGAGCTTTTCAGTACATTCGTGCTGGTCTTTGAACCTGATTTAATCTAGCTCCATAATTGATTGTTGTTTTTGTTGTTTTGTTTTTTTTTGTATAGGTAAATCAGTGGCTTACATGGTTGGAACAGGCTGAAGAGGAGTCAGAAGAGGAGGAAGATGAATAGATAAATGTTTAGTATCATCAGCATCTGGTAGCAGTGCTTGCATTATGACCATTCTCACAAGATGTGGAATAATATTTTTTCCTCGGAGTCATCTCTGGCCCATGCCATTGGAGAGTTTCTAAATCGCACATTGTTGCATCTTAACTCTGTAGACATATTTCCTGCTACAGAGGACTAGAGAGTAGTTACCATTTAAAAGATTTTGTGTGAAAGACAATGTGACAGGTGTGTAGTCTGATGGATCTTGGCTGGCCAAGCAATGGAACAGATGATTTAGCTTACCTGGAGTGAATTAGCAGCAAGAAAGGATATTGCACTCTTGAGAAGAGGCCTTCCAGTTTTTAAAAAAAAATGGAGGGGAGGGTTTGGGAAAGTATACTGCAACTTGAAAAGGTTAACTTTGACTGAAGATCTGAAAGATCAAAGTAGGTGTTGCATGTTGAAGAGCAAAGATTGGTCCCAGAATTTTGTTGTATACTTGAGCGCCAGAGGACTTGGTGCTGAAAATAATGGAATAAGACATTGCAAATCTTTTTTTTTCAACCCCTCCCCCACCCACCAGGGTTTGCTGCATTCTTCCATCTCCATGTGTATCAACAAAACTATTTAAGCTGTTCAGTCTTGCCATAATTCTTTGATGTGCTGTGTACATACACAACCTTCACAAGCTTAACGTTGAGGAAGCTCTATGTAAGCATGTCTGCCATCAGTTTTGAAAGTCTGAGGGTAACAGTTTTGATATATATTTTTTTAACATCCGCTTTTAAATGTGCTTTCGTCTCTGGAGTCTTAGAATCATGAAAGAACATCTGCAATATTGGATAATTTCATCCGGCTTGATTTGGCTGGTCCTCGTGTATGCAGCTCACATGATAGCATAGTAGTTTATCATCTGCTGTGCTGATGGTGTTAATGCAGAATTAGGATTAGAAGCCTTCCATCTGATTTATAAATCTTATTAAGTCTTGCTTACACTTCATTCATGAGGACTAGAGTTGTTTTGAGATAATTTTCTTTTGTTCACTTTGTGTGTATGCATGCTTTTCTGTTGTTTTTTTTTTTTTAATAACTTGTGGATATCATCTATGAAGATTTAGTATCGTATACAGTTTTCCACCTTGTACAGTAGGCAGAATAGAATCTCCTGGACCTGTGATTTTTTTTTTTTTTTAACTATTTTATTGGTGAGGGTCTGTGAATAGATGCAAATTAGTTTACAGTTTCTTTCCTGTTGAGATCCTTTCCACACATCACCCTTCCAGCCCAATCCACTCCTACACGCCTACTTTTGTGTGTGTGTATATATATATCTTTTAATGTGTAGCTTTGTAACAAGATAGGTGATGTATGACATCACACCTTTGAGCTTGTGACATTGAAAGGGTATTACCTTCCCCAGTACTTGCAGAGGTGGGAATATTGTCATTTGTTCATTATAAAATCTTGATATCTTCCAAACATAACATGACTTTTTCTTACACATCTGTCACTTTGGCTGATTTCTGCTTTATTTGCCTTGTATGCATCTTAATGTATGCATTTGACTTTTATGCATCTTAAATGCCAACATCAGTTAGTTGTGTTTAATTCTCCACTAAAATGGTTGCCCTTTTCTCAAGAATATTCCCGATAGTTTTTGTCAGTCTTTGCCATACTTCCTGTTACTGTGTTGTAACAATATAAATATTTAATCATTGCAAAATAATGTTACAGTAGATAACATTAATGTAGCCTTTCTACCAATTCTTTTCAGTCTTTGTAATCTTCTGGTGTGGATTATTAACGCATGAAGGTTACCAAAACTGGAAAGAGTTGCGGTTCTGCATGCCTACTAAGTGTTGCTGATGGCTCGGTGCAGTTTCTAGTACATTTTTAGGTAAGTTTAGAAAGGTGATTGTAACAGGGCTGTTGTATTGGTTCATATATGTGCAGATAGTTATTTCTGTTAAAAAGGCCTAGCTATTTTCTTTATTCAGTCTTTTCTAACATCACCCCCATTTTCTGTCCATAGTTCAGTGAAAAACCTTAAATTTTTTTTTTCAGTGGCAGACTTCAGTAAGTCTTGCATGTTTTCTCTCATTGAATGTCTTAACAACAAGGGATGTGCATTGTAATAAACTTTCCAAATTGTAAACTTTTGTGTTTGTGTACCCTACTGTTTCTGTGAGTGGATGGTTGATGGATATTTAGGTTTGGCTAAATAAATGCTAGTTGTTAAAATGCCTTGAACGTTTCAAAACAGCTGATGATACTAATATTTTTCTTAATGGTGGAAATAATGCTTAAAAAATCCCCTCCTGCAAAGAGCGAAAATTTTCAGTGAATTGTCAAAGTGAAGGCATAAACTAGTGTGGTATGTAGCATATATATATATACAGCCATGCAGGTGATTTGTGTATAAATAAGCTGGGTTTTTTTTCGACCTTTGCAACATTCGTCTTAACATGTGCATTAGTATCAGTACCAGTTCTATATGAAGTTGATGTATAAATTATTTCCAAGGGCTTGCCTGCCTGAATCATTCACAACAATATAAAGATTTCCATCAGTTGTCACGTTGCTATTTGGAGAAATGTGGTTTATCGCTAGCTTTTAACTTTTCGCTCCTTTTTAAAATATCTAAGTATATTGAGACTTCTCAAGGGTTCGCATTGTGTATCACCTGATATACAAATGACGGTCATAACCCTTCTAGAGGCCAAAACTCCGCGTTTAATGTCCCTCACATTTTACAGCAGATCGAAGTTCTGGTCAGTTAATTTTAGTACTGAAGGTTAATCTGGTCTAAGTCTTACTGTTAGTCAATAAAATGCACCTTATTTTCTCCATTAAGCTTAATTTTAATGGAAATAATGATAGTCGCGTGTTTTCAAGCATCAAACTGACAGTCGATCCGTCGTTTACAACAAAGGAATCAAATATGCTTTCGTTTCAGTGCACAAGTAAATTAAAAGTAGTGGGGATGGGATAAACCAACACGTCCTTTTCACTTCAGTGTCCAACCAAGAAAAACCAACAAAAGTAATCATTATTATTGTAGCGTTAACACCGAAGTGCCCCTTTCAGTAATGACGACGGAGTGATGGCTAGCTGTCCTCCACGAATGTTTTGATGACGTCACACGAGCCGGAACTGGAGGTGGACCGAAAGACATTAGTTATCTATGTTCAAAATGTGGTGAAGTTATAAACTGGGTGGCTGTACATTTACAGAAGTGAGAACAATAATGTTTTTCAATTTAGAGTGGAGAAAATATTTTTTGCACGGAAAGCATTATGATTACAATACTTTAATAATTTAGTTGTCCTCAAAATCTCCCGGTTGGCTCGATAAACAGCACCTGCTCCAAAGGTATTTCCCGGCCTTAACTAAATTTAGAACTGTTATGTCGAAGTCTGAGCCAATGAAATGAGGGGATTCCCTTTAAGCGTCGTTATAGCGCGCAATCCAAATCGCAAGCGCCATCTTTGGACCGAAGTCTTATCTCGTATTATTGGAGACAATCGCAGCTAATTCTGTGAATAAAAGTTATAATACAAAGACAACAATAATTTCAGTGATGGAAAAACCAGAAATGTTATCGGTCATGGACAATGAGTGATTCGGAATCTGAAAGGTTTGTTTCCAAAAATTTTTTTTGGGGCGTGGGCTTTGCAATAACTTCAGCTTGCTGCAATAGCACAATGCCTAACCTGACTCCGACGATACTTTTCGATCCTAGTTCGCTCATCTAGAAGTATTAACCAGTTTTTTTTAAATTAAAAAATTTGATGAAAGAAAGGAATATAACAAATAAATGTGTGTTGATGAATTGCTGCATAGCACTTTATTCCATTTGCACCCAGACCACTAAATTAATTATTCGCACAAAAAAAGGGACAAAAACCGCTGAGGTGCTTATCTTAAGCACTTAGCTAATTTGCGTGGTTTGTTACAAGCTAAAATCATTAGTTTTTCATATAAAGGAAGTGTTGAAATAGTCATGTGGTAATGAAAAACGGAGGTCATGTTCACAATGCAGATTGCACTTCCGACTTCACATTTTGTCCTAGCGTTCAACTAAATCGCAGCAGATGCAGCACAGCATCCTCATTTGACTGTCAAAGTATAACATTATTTAATTGTCTTACGTTTGTTGCCAAGCTACTACCATCATTGGACTAGACAGAGCTATTGCAGTCTATCAACGTGTTGTGCGCGTGAGTCTTGTAACGAGATATACGTTCAACGTTCTTTAACGTGCTCGCGTGCAACGAACGTGAAAAATTGCGTGTGTACCATGGTTACGTGACGAATGTTAGAGCGTTATTTTTTTGCCGATGACGTTTTTGCATTCCAGTATCAGTTTTCAATTCTGCTAAACCGTCTTGAAATTGAGAACAGTCAACCTCTGCTTGTCGTTTAGACTTAGATAGAAGGGTCATGATTCCAATTCCGTACACTTACTACATGTCAGGAAAACCATACAGGTGAGAATTAATTTATACAGCAGTCAAGCAGCTGAAGTTCCTAGGCTGATGTTGATTGCTGAACAAAAAAGTGCATTGTGCTAATAAATGCAACACAAACTGTCTGACAACTGAAGAACTTCAGTAAAGCACAAAAGAAACATGGAGACTGATAAGGCACAAACTGGAAAAAAAAGTTTTGTTGTTTAGATTCTTGAAATGCTCTTTGAGTCACTAGTTCTCATTTCAGTATCTTCTACCATTATAATGCATACATAAGACATTTTGTTGTCTTTGTTCTTCAGATCTGATGGAAGACACTTCGGTAGCAGTGATGAGGAAACTGATGATGCAGAGCCACTAGATCATGATTACAATTTGCCACAAGTTAAAGGCAAGAAAGTTGTAAATCGTGGCAAGTGGACCAAAGACGAGGTAAAAAATATAGATGTTCACGAATTATCATTCATTGATAATTATAAATATAAATGCATCTTAACATTTAATAAAACACATTTGGAGTTTGAATATTTTCTACTTAAATTGGGATTTTTCCTTCTGCTGATCTAACTAGTAAGGATAGCTTTGTAGGATGTAGAGTTAGCGGGAAATAATCTAGTTGGAAGGAGCAGACCTCGAAAACATTTGGTTTATTTCCAACCTGATTTAAAAAGAAAAGAAAAAACCTCCTTTTATCCAAACAGTCAAGAAAAATCTGTCATCGGCTATGTACGTTTAAATTATTTAACAGAAAAGCATACATTTTGAGCTACACTTATTTGGTAGATGCAATAAAATCAAATTTTGGGACTGAATCACATTTCAATCATAAAATTTGATCACTTCTGTTTTTTAATGTTGCCAGCCATTTCTGTTCTTCCCAGGATGAAAAGCTTCGAAAGATAGTGGAAGCTAAAGGATTACATGACTGGAAAGTTGTGTCCAGTTTTTTCCAAGATCGCACCGATATACAGTGTCAACACCGCTGGCACAAAGTCTTGAATCCTGACCTCATTAAAGGACCTTGGACCAAGGAGGTGAAAGCTAAATTTAGAAATAGGCAAAAAATAATATCTACACTTTTGCCGGTGTGAAATAATTCCTTTAACATGTATTAAAGCATAATTGTTTACTGTTATTTTTCATGACCAGTATTCTATCTGTAAAACAGTCTTTGCTGGATTGTTCATCTTTTCCAATACCCAATCTTCATGTAGATTCTGTAGTTTTGCGGTCAGTACAGACCTCAAAGCAGAAAGTTGCTTATTTGGAGTTCACATAGGCTTTCCAAAGGGAAAATTCATTCTGCTAATTTAAAAGGAAAGTTAAAAAAGGAGAAGACTGTGATCCATCCTCCAAGTACCTTGCCATAGGCACGAAATTTTCACTGGTACTGGGCTATGATACTTTTTTTTTAAACCTTTAGCTTTTTTTAATATTTAATCTGCATGTCGCATCTAATCTGTAATTTAAAAGCCTAGTTTGAAATCATTTAACATTGTATAGATTTTTACATCTCCAGGAGGACAATAAAGTGATCCACCTTGTTCAAGAGTACGGCCCTAAAAGGTGGACACTTATATCTAAACACTTGAAAGGACGAACTGGAAAACAGTGTCGAGAAAGGTATATGTCACATCTATACTATCAGCTGTGAAGTTCACGTGGATCAAGCTACGAATATACATATCAAATTTTACTGTTTATGAATTTTTCTGTTGCAATTGTTAACAATGGTATTGGTTGTACTGATGGAAATTTGTCTCAGTTAAAAAAAATTTCTTGAGTTATAAAGATAGAAATAATTTTTTTTTTAATTTATCAAGGTGTGTATGTGTAAAGATTTTTTTTCAAACATCTTGAGCTCTTCCATTAGTAAAAGTACATCATGAATGTTTTAAAATTATTATTATTAGATTCATTGCCAGAATATGAAGAATAATAGCTCTTTCACAGGTGACATCTTTTTGTTCTAAGTGTCTCTTGGTTACACAGAAAATATTCAAATAGGCTGCTTGGTGTATGCAAGGAAAGAACTCAGCTGGCAAGAGATGAACTAAGAATTGTCCATTTTAGATTTACATTAAAATTTAACAATAAATTCAACTGAATTTTGGAAGGAAAAGAAAAACTTTTCTTGTGTTTAGCACACACAAGTAAAGTGCATAATTTTTGCTATCTCGATTGTCTTGACCTCTTTATGACTACAGAAAAACTTGAAGTATGTTAGGCATAATCCCTGGAACACAAAAGAAAAATGTCTGGAGTTTTAGGTCAATGCTAGATTGATGGTCAATATATTTTTATAAATTCTTTAGGAAAAATCATGACAGCATGGTGTTGTTCCTCTACCCTGTAGGTGGCACAATCACCTGAATCCCAACATCAAAAAGACAGCTTGGACAGAAGAAGAAGACCGGCTTATTTACCAGCTACACCGGCGGCTGGGAAACCGTTGGGCTGAAATTGCTAAGTACCTGCCAGGCAGGTCAGTTTCACCTTAGAATGTCTCATCGAACAATAGAGATATGATATGATGATGATGTTTTTGCGATAGCTTTAACTAAGAGCTAAAGAAAACTGGACCTTAGACGTTCCTGTACATGCATGCATGTTTGTGAATGTTTGTGTGAGACCACAGGTAGATCACAGCAGCGTGTGTTGTTTATGTTCATTTCTCCTGAATATTTGGTTTGCAAAGTTACAAGAGATGGAATGCTGCTTAGAGGGTAGGTTCCATTTTATGCTAGAGCAGAGACAATAAGTTTTAAGTGCCAGGCATCACAATTGTTTTATTGCCATTATTAGTATGATTATAACCATCATCATGTTCTGGGCTAATTCTGTTTGATTGTTGCATACACTTGCAAACGTCTTACCTTCACCTATGATGGTTTCATTTTCACTTTTAGGACAGATAATGCAATAAAGAACCACTGGAACTCTACCATGAAACGAAAATATGAGAGTGAAGAGATGGGAACAGTGGATCGGGGCGGATCAGGTTTGCTGCCTTTATATAACCATCCTTACACTCCAAGTTCATCTCATCACAGTCTGCATGGCATACAGCCTGTCCGCCTCTTTCCCAACTCCCACTCACACACCTCCACTGTAAGTGAAAGAGTTATTTTGCTTCACGTCTTTATAACCAAAATGGGGCCTGGCTTTCCTATGAAGTAAAGATAACTTATAGCAGCCTGTACACCCAAGCATATGTTTGCCTTGTTATTTAAAGTTTCATATTACTCTCATTTACATATTAGAGTTTGTGAGAATGATATTCAAAGGAATAATTATTAAGACCATCACTTTAAAGGAAAGCAGATCACATTTGAGCGCATGCAAATATATTTATAAATTTAGTCTGTGCAAAATGTAATGTTTATGGGAAGACATTATTGTAAACTAATACAGTACAAAAACAATTTTTTTATGATTATTATTATTTTAGAAGGATGATTTCCAGATATGTGTGCCAAGTGCTACATGAACTAAGTATCATTTGTGCAATATCACACACAGATATCCGTGTTAGTTTTTTGCATAAATCATTAAATTATTTGTGATTTTGTTGACTGGTTGCAGCATTCCAAAGCTATGAATATGAAACATAGTAAGTAACAATGTATTGAGTTCTCTTTTAAACAAATGAAAATTTGCTTTTTGTATTTAAACAGATGCTAGCAAGGGCTAATTCACTGGCTTTGCCAATAAGGCAATGATCACTTTTTAATTATAATTCTATTTATGTTTGAAACTGTTAAGTGCTAAGCTTCTAAAGTGCATCACACAATATTTATAATAATTAATGCAGTTGTTAATAATACTATAAATGTCTTAAGAAAATATTTCCTCTGACCATACCCCCAGTGATATAGATGCAATGACATTTCTTGTTGTATTGAAGGGTTGGGAACTAATCGATTTTTTTACCTGTAATTAAAGAGTTATAGATCTAATTCATAAACACTACATCAACATTGATTAATGAGCACTTACTGTTAGAGGCCTTAAGATTCATCATCATTTCCTATCAAAGTGTTTGTTAATAAATATCTGAGGATGACTCTCAACACACATGATTGAAACCACTCTTTACCATCCACAAGATCATATTCATTTTCAGAAAGTGCACACCAGTGTACATTCCTGGTCGAGAAAGTGTTATATTAGTGCTATGTTTTTAATTTATGTATGCAAAATCTGTCAATGACATTTGACAACCAGTAGTGTTAAAATATTAGCTTTGGTGACAATACAAAATGTCTTCCATGGTGAGACCTCCAACCTAATTTGTTTTTAAACCATTTTCACAGACTGACTACACATTGTTTACATTCTTCAACCTCCGTGGTAAAATTTCTCTCAGTGATTTGGAGCTCTCTTATGTGATCTATGCTAACTTTGAGTGAAACCTGATCTTTTCTCTTGCAGTAAGCATGAATATGCACAGTGCCTTGGGGGATCATGAAATGGGACCGCTTCAGATGACACGCGGAGGATCTGCAACTCCTTTGAAGTAAACAGCATTCCCCTTAATTCTACTCTAATTTATTTTAGACCTTCATAAAAAAATATTTTTCATCAGACCTGATATGTAGTGACCTTAAGACCATTGGGTACTGAAATACTACTTTGATGGCTTTATAATCCATTTTTTTATTCTTCATACCACTGGGGGATTTTTGTTTTTGTTTTTGTTTTGGTTTTTTTAAGGTCACTTTCAGATTTGCCAGACACATTTTTGGACCCTGGTAATGAGTTTAATGGACTAACTTCCTTGGAATTGATGGAAGGAGTAGATGTGCAAACTGGTGTAACCCCTATTAAGTTTTCTTCACTTCATAGTGAAGGTATGCATCTGTCAGACTGATATTTCATGCATGCTTATTGCTTGTCTTTTAAGAATTGATACTGCAAATAATACAGATTTTAGACAAAATATTGGCATCCCTGCCCATCTTTCAATTTTATCCTGACTTATCTGAAGACTGAATCACCACATAGAGTTAAAATATTAAAATTGTACTTATTATCCTTTTATGTCCTCAGCTGTAGTTTTCATTTTGATTGGATTTAAATAATAGGTTTAACAAATATATCATTCAGATGCAATTTTTTTGCAATGTTTTGCATAAGAACTTTTATATTGTTAAATTAATCATAATTTACACAAAGTTGGGGAGGTGGCTTTAGATATTGGATATTTGGAGAATAAACTTTAAAAACCCTGCAGTTTCTTTCTCCATGTGACAGATGTTCGTTTTGATGGCCATGCAGTGGAAAAGATTCGCAATTCACAAGGCTTGATGTCTATGACATCCGCCATCAACAGAATGAACACCCCTGCCATTCTACGCAAAAGTCGTCGCCGAAAACATGTGAGAGTACTGCTGTGTCTTTAAACGTACATCTATAAGTATATTTTCCTAAGTAACGCTTGCCAGAGCCAGCAAGGAGGACTAAAAACCTGCAACAGCTCAGTTGTCAGATCATGCTGCTTTTGCCTGAGTTTGGAGCCCATTATGAAACCACAGAGGGAAACTTTGGCATGATGAGAAAGCATTATTTCAGTATGATATTAAAGCACTTCACCACAGCTCATGCCATTGCTGCTCTAACACTTATTGTGGAATGGTAATTCTATTTGGGTCATCAGCAAGAGAAGACTTTACTTGCACTCATCTGCCTTGTAAGAGAAACACATGAAGATGGAGAGGAGGATACAATTTTATGCTCACAGGATAGTGCTTTTGTTGGTCTTTAAAATGGTTACATATGTGGATTTTTCTGAAGTGGAGCCCACTGTAAATTAACCTATACTTTTCTGAGGGTCTGTTGCCATTGTTGCTTTTACATTGCTTTTCTTTCTCTTTTGCAATCTGAAAAAAAAAAACCCCGAAGAGACCAAGCCTTGTTTTTAGTGGCATTTTAAGATATTTGCACTTCAGTCATGTAAATGTGATTCTCACATAAAGGCTGTTTGGATGATCAGTTTGTGCACTTCTTCTGTTGGACAGAAACCATCACGTAACAGGATGCACAATGACCAGCTTCTACTGTCCATGGGAGTAATAGAGCATGAGGAAGACGAAGAAGATGAGGAAGAAGAGCTGGAGGACGAGGGAGATGATGGAAGCAAGGAGAATAAGCCCCCAGAGCTGGACAGTCACCCCTCTTCCTGCACCCCCACTGGCACTCCCATCAAGAACCTGCCCTTTTCTCCTTCTCAGGTAAGACATCCAGGACATCTCATATGGATGACTTGCCCTAGGTTCATGTTTCTGATTGACCTGTCAGTCATAGTTGAAACCACTGTGTGGTTTCCTGAATCATGAATTGCATTATCCCTTTGAGAACTCATTATTAATAAAGGGTGTCTGATGGGGAAAGAAATGTCAGATTATCATTGAAAAAAAGTGGAAAGAGAAATGTTTAACAAGTTGTTTAAGGGGAGAGGTGCAAGTGGGAAGAAATTATAAACTCCTCCCTCAAAAGAAGTTAATTTCTGATAAGCAAGGGATTAAAGAGAGGGGAAAATCTTTTCCTTTTGTTTTTCTATGTCATGCATTGTCACTTATTTCCAAAATAATATTTGATTAAGATCTAAGTTTGAAGTAATCATGACTGAATAGCCTACTGTGTGTACATGCAGTTTCTCAACAGTCCTGAGCTTCCCTTTGCCACTAGCAAGCTCACTTCCACTCCTATTTCTACACTACCGTCTTCTGCTTCCACTGTCACCTCTGGAACATCTTGTACTCTGGGGTAAATCATTTTTTTTACATTCTTATTAACCACAAGCCCCAAGCTTTACTTAATAAACTGGCAGTGATGTTACCACTAAATTTATGTAATGTTCATTTATAATATTGCTATACATTGCTGAAGTTAATAATCTGCTTTCATAGAGCAGCGTGAAGAGCAACACTGGGGGTTATGGCTTCATTTGAAGTATTTGAGAAAAGTTGGTAGTGTTGATGGAATTTATTTAGTGTTTCCAGCATTATTCTTTCACACTATTGAAGTGAATCCATGTAGGGATTTTTTTTTTTTAAGTTAGATGGTAGCTTAATTAAGCCGCTGAGTATACTAAATTGTTGTTTTACCGATAGTAAGGTCACAGGTGAATCTTGAAGATTACAGTTCTCTTTCCATAAGGTATAACTAAAAGGATGATTGTTCAATTTGAATTTTACTGTATTAAAGCTGTTAGATAAATACTTCAGTCGGTGTGGCCATTCTGCAGCTTTCTTGACATCTGGCTGAGGATTTATATTCATTAAACAAATTGGATATGTTTGGGGAGAGAAGTGGGAGGAGAGGGAATCCAGTGTCCTAGCCTGATTCATGGAGATAGCTGTGAATTTTGAAACAGATCTTTACCCAAGCAGACAACACCCTATGGCAACCCCACGATGCTTGAGCTGTCTCCTCGCACTCCGACACCTTTCAAACACGCAATGGCGGAAGTTGAACGCCGTGCTCGTGCCAAAGAATGGGTGAGCAGTTTGGCCACTCTGCTTGTCTCCAGATTCAGGGGAGGTCATAACGGACATGCAAGCAAAGTCCTCACAAGGACTCGGATGCCACAAAAAAGAACATAAAAACACTTTTTATCCAGAGTTTTATCTAATTATCAAGACTTTTTATGGTATCTGCTTACCTTAAATATAGATTTTTGTTATTTGAAAACAATAAAATGAGGTAGTCAATGATTATGTAGTGCTAAAACAAACCTACGGAAAGTGGTGAGGGTTTTTCCTCTAGTTACTTGTGATGAGAGTAGACTGCAGAAAACCACAGCGTCTAAATGTCTAATAAAGATGTCTAACTGCAGAGTCCTGGTGATCTGGAGGACCTTGGTGAGGTTTTGAAAGACTGTGAAGCAGGCTATGATGCAGATCTTTCCAGTGGTGTAACACCAGCCATGCAGACACGTCATTCCAAGCGTAAGCCTAACAAGGAGGTGAGCCTTTGAAGTCTGATTATAAATGTTATGTATATGTGCAAAGTCCTAGACTATATATGTGTGTCATTAACCTGTTGTGGCTCTATAGACTGAGATGTATTTGTCTCACTGATTTGTCTTGCTGTTTTTGTGCTCAGCGCAGTTGGGGCACATTAGGCAGATTTCTGTTGCTTGTCAGAGGGCTTTTCTGCTCATTTTTTAATCTTCATGGTCTTATTTGTATGCACTTGCTGACATTATTTTTTATAAGATACATAGTGCATGTCCTAGAATACCGTAAACTATATCTGTATTGTTTTATTTTTATTAATGCAACAAGAAAGCCTTAAGTGTTTGTAAAAAATATTTAAAAAATGTATTGACACAAGAAGAAGAAAAACACAATTCAAATTTCAAGAAAACACAATGGGTCGATGAGCCGGCAATACTGATTTTCAGTGCAGAATATTTTGGCAGCAGGCAAATAGCTCTGTGAAAGATTAGCTGATGTGGTATGCTTGGTGGCTATAGCTGTTCATCAGTATCCCTACATTATAATGCTTTGATCCCCAAGCATTTTATGATAGTCATGCATGAACATTTGTATGCTTGGCCTGCTTGCCTTGCTTTGTACTAAGCTGTTTTTGCATTCCACTTTACCAGCATGTGCAGCATAAAAAGGTCCGACAGTCATTGGAGCAAAAGTGGGCCACACAAGAAGAAGAAAAGAAATCTCTTCTACTCTCCCCTGAAACACCAGTAAGCTTACTGCTAGGCGCCAGTAACCCTTGCAGCTAGTTGAATTTTTCAGGCATTTATTTAAAGTTTCACATTCTGGCAGGAGAGAATGGATTCAATCCAGGAGAGGGAGGCAAGGGTCCTTGTCAGACCAGATAGAAGTAATTAGCAAAGAATGATCACTGTGGTTGCCAGCATTGCGTGCGCTTCTCATCTCCTTCCCTCCCATGGGTTGAACCATTCTTTCCTTTCTAAACTTAAAAGTTTAACCTTTAGCACTCAACAGCTGCAGCAGGCTTGAAGCTGGAGACACAAAGGACAAATATTTCTACAGTGATTTCTGTTGTAAGCCAACACTCCCAGTAGGACCTGCCCTGCTAAGCTACTAAAAGGGAAAGGTATTCTCTTGCCTTGCAGTCACTGGGGCGTAAAGAAGCCACTTATCTCAGCCAACTTTTTGTGCAGACAAAGACAGTGCTCATCTTCTTTTCACTGCCTTACCTTCTCCCACCCTCTGAGCAATGGGATACCCATTCCAAAGCTGGTTAAGCTTGAGGAAGTACAGTTGCATGGTATTGAACCAGCTAGTGTGTGCACATTTTGTTAAGATGCTGCTGCTCAAACCACCAGGCTGGCTGCTTCCCCTTCAATCACCTCAAAGTTCTTGGTTTGTCTGGCTTCCTTATCTCTCCATGTTCCATCTGAGGGCTTGTGAGAAATACCCTAGGATAGATTCTGCAGAATGTAGTCCAGCCATTCCCATGTCTTCATCTTGAATTCTACTATGTAATGAGATAGAAGGATGGTGTCGTGTCAGAGTTACCAAACATTGGTTTGAGAAAAACAGCCAGTAGTTTTTTCTGTTGTCCTTGTCGTGACCCACTCTAGAGTAAGCAGTGAAATGTATCATCCTGTTACAGGAGCTTTATAGTCAAATTATATTTCACAGCAGAGGGTTGTCTTTTGTTGCTGGTTTGTTTTGTTGTTTTGTTTGTTTGTTTGTTTGTTTGTTTGTTTGTTTTTTTTGGGGGGGGGGGGTAGTTTGGGGCTTTTTTTTTTTATTTTTTAATTTGGTTGCTTTTTGCAAGCCTCTGACCTGCAAAGCTTGTCATTTACTTCCCATCTTTTATTACCTGCCTCCTCAGGCTGAATTCAAAGGTTTTGGTGCATGGTGTTTGACCAACATGTTAGTGCTGTCTTTGAAACTATTGGCTACTAGTTTGGTTGTCATCTAGCACAAGTCAATAAGGGGCTACAAAAGACCGCAACATGTGATTTTATATACTAATGATATATGAACTGCTAACCATAATTGCCTTCATCTGTAGAAGTGCATTCTGGTCTTTCTCAGAAACTATGGTAGACTATTTTAATGTGGCACATTGTGTAATATATATGTGCAACATGGGCACCTTTTACAATAATAATAGTGAAACTCTAAATTGTTGATATTAGCAAGAATATCTGCAAAAAATTCAATATTTGCACCTATAAAATTTCCTTGAGAATTTCTTATAGCAGTCCCTTCCATACTCTGTCAAAGCTTTAGCCACTGAATAAATCTTGGTGCACTTTTCTGTCATTAGTACCTTTAATGATAGACTATTGTATGCTCCTCTTTTATTTGGTCCTGCAGTCTTAGCATTCCTACACTGGTAAGATTCATAGATGTCTTCATTTTGCAGTGATGTTGCTTGCTTAGCATTAGTTTATTATTGCCAACTTTTGGTGATTCCATTATTATTAATAATTCTAAATAATAATCCACATTTGTGCACATGCACATACAAGCATTGGTATGTGTGCATACATATAGATAAGATAGTGACAGTGCTTCAGTCTATTTTCTGCCTCTATGAAAGAACTAGAACAAACTTCTGATTCAGTAACACACTAAGTGACAGAATGATTGGTCCAGGAGAATCAGAACTTTCGTCTCATTTTGCATAGAGCAAGAGCTTGGCCGGTGACTCCAGTCTTCTTTTTTCACCACCCTCAATCATCAAGGATACATTGCCAGAGGAAGTCCTAGAGGAGGTGTTTGCTCTGCCTAAGTCCGTGCTATCTATGGCTGGTGCTCCTGTAAGTAAGCTGTATGTCCTGATCTCATCAGTTTGAGGAACATGAATGATAGTCTCTCCACAAGCCACAAAAAGACACTGTACATTTCATGCACATTTGAGACTTTGTACAATTCATTATCCTGATTTCAAATATGAAAAGGATTTTGCTCTGCGCTAAGCAGAACATCTCCCTATTTCCACAAAAAATGTCCTTCAGTCAGAATGTTGATCTGCTATTTTGACTTGAAATGTTTTGGACTTAAAATCATTATTTTCTGCATGATCTATATTGTTTTAATTTCCTGAAAGGATGCTTCTTTGTTGTAGATGTTTATTGATGACATGATATTATACTATTACATTTAGCTCAGTTCACTAGCGACAAAATAATAAGTGATGTCACACATGGCAACAAGGAGTGAGTGACTTCAGCAGTTGGTATGAAGAAATTGCTATGAAAAAAAGATTAGAAATCATTACATCATTTCTACGTCGGCCTAGACTGTTGTAGAACGTAGAACTGCTATATCTAGTTCTTTCTGGAACCTTCTACTTATCTGTGCATGTAGCATATAAGCACATCTTCTGTGACAGTGAGGGTCATATTAGTGATACAGCGTACAAGTGAAATATGAAGTAACTGTCTTCAAAGAAAACAGGCATCTTTGGAGAGATTCTATTTAACGAGAAGACCAAAGCCATTTTCCGGAAATATTTAAATCAGCTCAGGAATTTTTCTTAAACTGAGATATTGTGCTTTTTTATTGTTGTTGTCTATGTTATGTAATGTTGTCTAACTTCATCATAATTACAATGTATTAAAACCAATATTATTATCTACTGATATATGCTCTTGATATTCTTCGTTGCAGGGCAAACGGAAAAGGAAGTCTATGAAACGAATCCGATTTGATGATGAATATCCTGTCAGAAGTATGCTAGAAACCAAGGTGAAGGTAAATGTGATATTCTAGTAACTGTTCCATCATGATCAAAGTTGCTGTATGGACAAACCTTCAGCCATTTTGCATTGTCTCATTAAAAGTATTTTGTTATTGGCCTGTAGTTGTCTAAAGGGAAATAATAATGATTGATTGAATTTATATAACAAATTTCACTGTGCAGAGACCTACTCAACACGCTGTAATAAGACCAAGAAAGAAAATCATGTGAGATGTGGTTCATTTAACTTTTATTTATGTACATTTAGGCCCTAGTTTATCATTTCATTCATTCCAATGTTTGATTTCAGCTGGATGAAAATTTTGAGACTGTTGCCTGTGGCAAGACACCTGTTCAGCTGGAGATGACAGAGCTGGCTAAGCAGTGCTCCATGACATTTAAACCTCGATCATTGGTCCTGTAATTAGGTCTGACTTGCTCCAACTTAAAGTAACAGTATATAGCGTATTGAGCACAACCCTACATCGATGTCAAGCAGCCAACTTTCTCAGAGATGTGTATATGTCAACATCCCCAGCTCTATAAATGTTGTGACCAGATGATTCTTGTGCACCTGGGTGCTTTATTGGGTGCTGCTTCAAAAGTTCTGATGTCATGCAGAAGCAATAGTGTTGAAAGTGTGAGAGTTCTTCATTCCTAGGAAGCATCAGAATTCCATCCTTGCTGCAGAATTGATCTTGGCGGTTTCTCTCATCACAGCTGCATGTCTGTTGTCCTGTTATCAGACAGGAGCCTGTATATTTCTGGCACAGAGCTAAGAAATCAGCAGCCTTCAGTATATAAAGTGTATTCAAATTAACAATGATGTAGATATTGGTTACCTGTTTTTTTCATTCTTGGAATGACAAACCTATCCCAGGATTTTAAGGATGTCTTTGTAGTAAAATTGCAAAGTATCAGCACCACCTGCATTTTAAAACACACCATGTATTTTATTATAAGTTGAAGGTTTTAGTGCATTCAGATTCTGAAGTTTTCATGCCTGTATTGTGATAAAAGTTGAGTTTTAACTATTGTCTTTAGCAAAATGGGTTGCTAAAGTTTAGATCCACTTTTGTAAACAATGGGTTGCTGGATTTTAACTACTGTCTTGTAAAAGAGAGTGGCTTGCTGGATTTTAAGTACTGGCTTGTAAAATAGCCAACTATCAGATTGTGGTTGTTAAGCTTCGTTTCAAGTTGGACCTGTTTTTAAGTCCTGACTACTGTTATTTAAGCTTTAGTTTTTGGAAATTGACAGGAAAAGCTTTATTGTGGCTTGTCTTTTAGACATGACTGTATAATCCACTCCCATGCTACTTCCATGCTGTGAAGATGTGTTATGCATATTAGCTGATTGTCAGTTGACTTCTGGTCAACATTACCACATCTGTTTTTTATGGGCAAATGATGTCTTCTGGAAGACCATATGATGTTCAGTGTGTAAGGGTGCAGTGTGTGGGTGGGTAAGTAGATGCATGTGAATATATAGATGTCTTTAGAGCAGATCATTTCCTTCATTGTCCTAATTTTTATAAAATATTGCATGTGTTGTATGTTCCAGTGGTTTTCTTTTTCTTGTTTCTGTACCTCTCTTGTTAAGAGAAAATGACACAAAACTTGTTAACTTCTTTGCATTTTTATCTATAGCTTTTGTTTCTTGAATCTGTTGTTATGACATAGAATTATGGGTAGGATATACTGTTCTTTAGTTTTCATTAAGAAATATATGGGCAAAGTGTGAGTTATTGACACTATGCAAGAATAAATTGAAGGTATTAGTGAACTTTACAACAACTGTTTGTATTTATATCAAGCATTGAAGTGTAAAGGTTTTCTTGAGAAATGAAGAACATACACGAACTTTGATTCAGGAAATCATAAACACCTCAAACCAAACATTTTGCATTGATAATAAAATATCACCATAGTTTTAAGTAGAAATTCTCCATCTTGGTTCCAAGCATTTACTCTTGACATTGTGTTAGTCTGAATTGTAATTTGTGGTCTTCTGATTGTATAAATGCATTTTTACATTTTTATTGGTAAATGGGTGGAATTTAGTTAATAATAAATAAGGCAAACACTATGCTTAGCTAGCTTAGAGTAGTGAATTGGACAAGCTGGACACTTGGTGCTTGCATGCAAAGTTACTCATTTTGGGAGGGACAGGAGTTCTACGGTAAAGATTGAAGAAGTGCTTGTGTTGTCACAACACATAGAACAGCAAGCAGCTTGTTCCTCTGTACAGATATTGTGGACAAATGTCACAGTAAAGTGAACTAGCTTGAGCACAGATGTCTTGAGGTTAGCCTGATAACCTCTTGACCTCTCAAGCCAGGCAGGTTCCTGTGCTGAATAGAGATCTTGCCTACTTTGAACAAGGAACAGTGTGTCCAGATTGTCGAATGACTTAGCGGGAGGGAGTAGAGGAAGGGTGAAATACAGTGTGAGCAATCCCAACTGCAGCAGCAGCAGAATGAGTCTGGAGCGTAAAGATCCATATTGCAGAAATTGATGACACTACACTTCCTGCTGTAATTTGATGAATATTTTGATAGCTTAATAGTGAAAAACGCACCCAGTCTATACAATCCACTGCTGCTGTGAGCAGCCTAACAAAGATGTGGGGGTTGTGGACAAAGTGTAAAGGGACTAAAGGACTGGCAAACATTGTGATCCCTTGGCATGCCAGCAAGATTCATGTGTTTTAAAGCATGTTTATTTCATATTTCTGTAAAAAAGTTTGCTGACATTTGTTGGATTTTCTCTTCTTTTTTTTTTTTAAAGCTTTACTTATGCTGATATCGCAAAACATTATTGATGGGAGGTACTTGACTATTGTCTGTTCATTGGTTTGTTAACCTCCTTGATATTCGGCCTCAGAGTTTCAATTGAAAGCTCTTAGCTCCGAGTAGTACTTGCCTCAGTGCTATATCTCTAGTTAAATCAAGTCGTTTTCAGTAGTGCTAGCTGCCTAGGATGGTACTTGCTGCAAGCATTGGTTTTCTATTGATACCATGGTAAACTGTCCTTAGAGTGTGGATAGTTTCATAGAAAGTAAAAGCTTTGCCAGACTAGGTCAAATGTTTGGTTAAAAACAGCCTTTATCCTGCCTCCCCAGCATGGCTACATGGTCTTTATCCGTCCCTTCTTAAATGCTTGAGTAGCATTTCTCTCCAACCTTTAAGTTTCATCAGTTATGTTTTCAGCAGACTTGAAAAGTTTTCATTGGTGTAAATTAAACTTCTAAGGGAAATTGTGGCATTTCACCACTTTCAAAATTTATTTAAAATTTGACCAGTTTTTGTTTCTATACACTTATGAATGGCAAAACGTAGTGAGAGTTTATGCACCAGTAAAAGAAATGTTTATATATTGTTCAGATTAAAGGATTCCCCACCATCCCCATGAATTTTTTTATTATTATTATTATTTGCTAATAGACTCTGCATTTTCATATTTTGTTCATGCCACTGCCATATATTTATGATCATTCAGATACTGTTAATGTAAAAAGTTTGTCAGCTCACATCAACCCAAGCATGTTAATAATGGTGATCAAGGTTCCTCTGTACCAAATACCAGGTTCCCTTGTCTCCAGTGTTGGGTTTGCGATTTGACATATACATTGTTCATAGTAGCAGAATACTTTATCACTTGCTCAGAAATACTTCTGCATATTTGCTTATTTATTTTGGAGAGGGGGTTCTAAAATGACTCAAATCCTAAAGATCTGTACTTTTTTTCTTCATTGTTTCAGAGACAGGCCTATTTTTCATCCTCTGATGGTTTACTGTCCCCCCTGCCCCAACAACCGTTTTTTTCAGTGCCCTAGAGTTTGACTTCCAGTGTGGACTTTCAGGCCACAGCTCTGTATTGGGCAGAGCTGCTGGACACACTATCAGCGTGGGTATGTAAGCCTGTCTTTCGTGGGCAGGTTTCAGTGTATGACAACATGGGGCTGTACAAGAGCACACAGTTTTACAGTTGGTCTGCTGGTGGCTGAAATGATCATTTTCTTTTAAAGAGGGAAAACTTACAGCTGTGCTCTTAGGTCATGTGTTCATGTTAACGTTTGAAGTATGTTATCCTTGTGTATTGAAGGCTGGCAGATGTGATTTTCCACTTGTTTTATTTTTCAAGCAATAAAAATGAAAACAAAGTCTGTGTCCCTACTCTATACAAAGTACATGCACTCAAAACGCATAAAAATTTATGCAATTTTATTTGCTTTCCATACAGTATAAAATATAGCTGTAACAATAAACAAACCAATGGCAAAAACAGCTGTCATGATTTTTAAACAATTCCTGAGCATGACAACACAAGGTGCAGCATGCACGCAGTCACCACTTTATCAGGGTTTATTTTTAATACTCACAATTACATGAATGTCATGCAGTTGTCTCTCTTTCCCAAATCCCATTTAACTGGAAAAGCATGGCAAAAAATGTCACAAGGACAAGCCTCCCAGTTAATAACATCAGATCAATGAATAAAGCAATCCCTTTTCAGTGCTCCAATGCTTTTTCATCAAGACGAAGATGTCCCAAGAATACAAGAACAGATAATTTTTGAAAATGTTAAAAGATGACCAAGGCCATGCAACATTCAGATTGTATTAAATACTGTACAAACAATAATACCAAAAACCTGCTGCTTAATTACACCTGGACGGTCAGGCACAGCATATGACACCTAGCAAGTCTGTTCTGATATGCACTGATACTTCCAAGAGATTTGCCTAAGAAAAAATGACAGCCATCTAAAGTCAAACATACACTTCAAAGACAATGATTCTGTTAGTGGCAACTCATTTCACCCATGTAACAGTTTATCATCCACAAATCTGCGATGATTTTGCAAGCCAAGTACATCTGGGACCAAGGCTTCCTACTCTGACAAATGACAGCAAAATATTAGAACTTTCTGTTCCTTGATTTAACAAATGTAGAGGGCACACTATGCAATTTAAGCAGAAAAGTATCCAAATAGTGAATTGGCGAAGTAATCACATTTTGTTCATAAAAGTATCTCTGGAGCCTAACCACCTCTGAAATTTATGAGCACTTTTACTACTGAAAAGAAACACATGGACATAGATGGGATATTAATTCGTGCATGCACAAATTGGAGCAGATTCATATTTGTCAACATGGAATGTAAAACTTGTTTGCAGAAACTGTCAAAAGAATTTTTTTTTAAAGTATTTTAAAAATGGGAAAATGTATCGTGAAAAAGATGTGGCTCAATTGAAGCAGAAGCCGAGATGTCTCAAAAGCAAAACTGGCAGATCATCAACTATCACTCCCACAAGTCCTCAGTTATACTTCCATTCCCTTCATGATAAATGCACAAACTAGATGCTTGAACCATTAGTGTTCGCAAGAGATGAAACAGCTATTAAAATCTTTTCAGCACAACTTTTACAAAATTTTTAATAAAACTAAATTTAGTATGTAGTCCTTTGTGTTGCTTATTGCTTGTCAGCAGATTCTGAAGATTTGTTTTACCCTAAAATTCTCAGCACCAAGCAAATTAAGCACAATCGGACTATTATGAAAATAATAAAAATGTAACTTGCTACATTCTCGATGAAAAATATTTGAAGATGGAAATCAAAATTTATATGCTAAACACTCATGTTTAAAACTTTTTTCCCATTTTCTGACGAAGTGCTCATAGATTTTCCTAAAGAATTTCTTAATCTCACTCTCAATGAATTTTTCCCTAGTGTTCTTCTTGCCTCTCACACATGAGCAGTGGTTCTTAACCAGGGTTCGATCGAACACTAAGGGGTTCGGTGAGTCAGTCTCAGGGGTTCGGTGGAGCCTCTGCCACGGAGGTCAAGACACACCCGCAATTTGTGATGACACTAAAGAAGGGTTCGATGAATGTGCGTATGAAACTTGTGGGTTCGGTACCTCAAACAAGGTTAAGAACCACTGCCCTAGAGGGACTTTGATGCAAGGAGCAGAGAACCTTTAAAAGCGGGACATCCATTTCTACCACAAATATCCGGCAACCATCAATGCTAAACAGAATAAAATTTCTTAACTTCATTACGATCCAGGCAAAATCAATTTGTTAACAAGAAGTTAAATCATAAATAACTGATGTAAAGATGAATCAAAGACTGCCTACCGAGATAAATATATGCATATCAACAAGCTTTGTGGAGTTCATAAAAATGGATTTATGCTGGTGAAAAACCAGATCTGCTGCAGAAGTCTTGTGAAATAATGGTCAAGCTTTGCAGTACAAAAAACTCTTTTATAAAAGCTGGCTAAATAAACACGGCTTCCCCATAAGTCATCCCCTAAACTTTTCATGTCGTTGGTGGGTGAGGTATTATACCTTTTCTTGGCGCCAGCTTCATGAGAGGGCAGTGCCATCTCCTCTCCCTCACTGCTTTACCTTACCCAACCATCTAAGGAGTCAGGTACTCAATTCCCCTAAGCTGCATCGACTGGGAGAAGTTTTCTGCGTTAAATGGGTATTGAACCAGCGTGCTCTCGGTTTGAATGCCTGTGCTCTAACTACTCGGTTTTCCTCTTCTCCCTTCTTCCTCTTATAAGACCTGCTGTATTCAATGTTCCATACAAGACACAGCCAAGTAGTTTAAGAAAATACCCGAAAAAAATAAATATTAAGGAAATTCAATAACCATTTTATGACAGATCATCTGAATCACAAACCATTTCTTCTCCTCGTGGCACAGTTCTACAAAACACAAAAGAAAGGGAAGAAAATGGGTTCAGCAATAAGATTGTCTCAGTATCTCTGATCTTCCTGAGATTCAAAACCAAAAGGTCCACAACCTTTTCTGAATGCTTCTCCACAAATGAGCTGACAAAGCTGTTCCACCAATTGTACAGCCTGAATAATTGATGGAACTTGATTTCAAACTGGCCATCAGCAGGGAGAGTTCAGAAGATTTGTAAGTCCTACCCTGTGGTCAATCCCATCACTGATTTTCAGCAAGACACCAGGAATCTTCACTTTTGCTGAAGCTTTCTTCTCAGTCTTGGTAGCGACATCAACACTTGGAAAAGCTCAAACACGTTGCTTACATCCTGGTTTCAGCTTTCTTACTTTCTCATCATCAAGATCATTTCAGCAGTTCCATTCCAATGGCAATGTCCTGACACTTAACCCAGATCAAGCTGGCCACTAGTGTCCTGGTCAAAGCTCTCTTCACTTGTGTTCTCCGGTTCCAAAATAAACTCGACATCCTCCTCCTCGACCATGTTTCGTGCCACTAGGTTCCTTGAGAATCGACTCCCTCTGGACCAATCAACAGAGATTTCCTGACCACACTCGTCATGTCCTGGGCAGGGAAAGGTCCACATGAGGTCAAAGGACAAAGAGGTCAGGACCTTCTGACGAGTTTTCAGACGTTCATTAAAACATTCCTTACAGAAGACATGTCGACTTTTGCATGGTATGGTGATATAGTTGCTCCATCTAGGAAAAAAAAAGAGGATTACAATTATAAAAAGTATGAAGTGCATGAAAAAGGAAGTGAATGCAAGTGTAAGTGCAATAAAAATAAAAATGTTACAATAAGCTATTTGTTAACAAGTACTCCCTATGTTGGACACAAGATTTACAGACAACAGCACGTTTTAAATTATGACCAGAAAATACAGTGCCTGCATGATCTGGTGAAACAAGTTTTCATGAAACAAAGACTTTTTAACAGCCATGTCATAATTATGCACCACATGACAGCTGAAGAGCTAAAAGCAGAAATATGAAGCATTCATTTTAGCTAATAAAAAAACTGGAGGTATATGCCTCGACATACTTTGCAAGTTTCAGCAGTCGCTTGCCACAAATGCCACAGCAAGTGCATGACTTCTTCCTGATGATAATAGGGCTGTTGTTGTTGGTGTCTATGGTAGAAGTTGCAGTAGCTGCAATGTCGGTGTTTGGAGATGTGATGGATTGTCTCCTGAAAGAATGTCTGAAGACAGAAGAGATGGTTTCCATTTTCTTGTGTCTCTTTCGGCCTGGCTCTATTCTGAAGTGAAGCACTCAGATCTGAAAGATTATCAACAATGTTCTTCATTCACTCTGCATGACCAAGATATTATTACTATAAAAAAATCTAATGGTTTAATTTGTCCTTAATCTAACATGTTTATCTTATTTTTTTTAGAAAGTATAGCAAAACATACTTTGTTCTTTTAAACAGCACTAACTACATGAATATTTCTTACATGTATTCAGATTTAAACATGTCCTAATTCATGTGTTGCAGTTTTACTTAGCAGAAATTTTTCTTGGCACAAAGGATTTCTAGAAAATGAACATTTCAAGACTTATTTTTTTTCACACCCATTATGTACTTTTATATTCTGTCACCTTTCACAATTTCATTTTAAATGAAAACCTCTATAAGGGTGCTTCATCATCTAGAAACATACAATAATTCAAAAGCGCATCCATGGGCAATCAAAAACTAAATCAATGAAAAAAAAAAAAAACTGCTTGTGTGACATCATTCACAAAGCTAAAATATATTAGTTTATACATGTTTTAAGTCTATACATTTGCATGTGCATATGTGTTCAGAACCAATATTGTACAAATGCATCCACATACTAAGTATGGCTTGTCCACATGAAGCCCAGCAACATTCTTGCTTCGAGATATTCATAGCCATGTCTCACAGCAACTATCCCAAACACTTGAGCAGCAGACTAAAATCTACGCCAAGTTACATAAACCGAAAACTGAAGTGGACGCAAACAAGCGCTTCTGGAGGGCTTCTCTACAGTTCACACACTAATATTGGCTACTTGCCTACACAAAGAACCCAAGTGGGCTACAAAACAGATTTTGAGTGCTGCAGCTAGGTCACAATGCACCTGGCCATTACAAAGTTCACACGCTGGGGTGTTAAGTGCCAGCGCCAGTCTGTCAACTGTCATTATTTTAGAAAACAGTTCTGTCCACAGCCCATTTCAAGTTCACAGTTGTAGTGATATTCAAAGGTGGAGTTTAGGGGCACAGTCAAAATAATACTTTTCTGAACATAGTAATATGCTGTTTAGGGGTATGATTATTTTATTCCCTTCACATTTTAAAACACCACTGAATCAGCAAATATCTTTTGTTTTTTTAAGTGCTTGACAGCAAGAGGTGAACATGGTGCAATTTATTCTGAGAATATTAGCCTATGAGAGAAGTTAAGAAGTTTTTGTTCTATCTGTGTTTTTAAAAAAAAAGACAATTCCAAGAACAGCCCGAAAATGTAAAGAATACGAATTAAGTAAAATAATGGTTTAAAAGAAAATGACAAAATGTAAAATAGAAAGTGGTTCTTACTGTCATAAGGTACACTGCAATATTTTTATACCTTATACTACTTACATGATAGTAAATTTAAAACTAGTTCTAAATAAATTTTGAACTATTACACATTTGCCTACACTGATAACATTCACCGTCTCCTTGAAGAGTTAATGAAATTAAAAGTACAAACTGAAATTGCAGGCTCTACTTACTATTACAAATCACATGCTGGTGTGTCAACCTTAGAATGGGTGGGGATGGAATGTATGGGAATGTTCTCCTTTCCTAGTGTTCACATTTCTAGAATTATATCAACTTCTTGTTGGGTGATCCAAAGTTTTTAATTTTTACTCTAAGGCATGGGTCTTGGAAAATCTGTTTCTACTTCACGATCGAATTAAGTTTAGCAAATAACACTGGAAGATATAAACAAAGACTGAACGACCCGATGACAAGATGACGAAGCTGTGAGTCAGGTAGTGCAGGTCTCCGTCGTACGAGCAATGGCAAGAAGGAAATAATTACAGATGACAGTGAATCACAAAGCTCGGTAAAAACGACCAAATGCCATTCAGTTTTTCAGAACAGGGTGAAAACCGACACCGCCGAATGCAGCAGAAACACAAACAAACAGGAACTGTTCTCAGACAGAAGCTGCCAGAACGACAACAAACTTCACGAAGTTTCTGTTTTTACTTCTTCCACACCTACAGTGTTTAAAATCATAAAATAAGGAATAATTTTTTTTAAAGTGTCTACAACTTACGATTCTCTATTTTATGTCACAGAATTCCAACACAGAAGTTCACGGTAATGAGCAGACACACTCTGTCGTTTCACCAAAGGTCAAAGGTCGAACTCCTCACCTGCGGGAGGTGCGGCGCAGTGCATGGCAGGCCCGGCGCGCGTGAACATATATATGTGGAGCTGAGGTCCTGTACAGCATGTAGTGCACGGTGGCCGCGTGTCAAGCAAGTTTTCTCTCCCACAGCCAGTGTGTCCCCGCCGTCAAGCGACCACGCCACACGCCGGAAATGTCGCGGCCAACCGCAAGCCGCCCTGCGCCACTCAAACTTTACGACCGTTGATGACGTCACTGGCACGTTAAGGTTATCGGTTGAAACGTTAGCTTTGCTGCCTGAGATAGGCATTTTAACTATTTGTCCTAATCAACAACCTGTTTACAATTTAGGAAAGAAAATGATGCAATGTATTTCAGAAAATTAATGACTTTACTAATTAGTGTTGGTGTCATGGTGCAATGAAAATACTAAACGGTTGGGACATGAACTTATATATTCCTTATTTGGTCTGCCGGTGGTGTGGGATGTGATCGTTCCGTTCTAGGAAGGGTTGGCATTATGTAAGCAGCGTGTGGCAGTCGAAAGTTTTAGTGGTGCAATCTTTGCGACGATCTTTATTGTAAGTTGATAAAAATCCATGATCATAGACCACGGCGGGAGGGTAATGGGTGCACGATTGCAAATGTCGGTAGAAAAGTGTCAAAATGTGAATGTGTCAAAGGTTTAACACAGAAGATATTTGAGACATAAATTACAGACCACAACTACACAATAGAAGTTGATCATTAAGGAGGGCGGTATAATGTTCATATAGCACACGTCCACCCGGACATCTGGTGAATACTTTCTACCCCAATGAGCCACTTCCGTCAAACCCCTGCAGAGGAGAGACCGTGTTCACGTCTCACTACAGCCAATCAAGGATTTCGGATCTCGAGTCGGAACACTCGTAATTACATCATTTTTGCTGTTGACGTGGTTGTTTTCGGTTTTCTTTTTCAAACTACTCATGTTTGCTTTCCATTTACCTTCACCCCCCCCCCCCCCACTTCCCAACCACCACCAGTATTTGATGGTGCGAATGAAATTACCACTACTGTACATGTATATTAAATTACTAAAACCAACCTACATCACAACAAGGTCGAACTGCGTAGGGCGCAGTCACGAATCGGGGGCGAAAGAATGGCTTGCTGTTTTTTAACCGACAAATAATGGTAGGCGAAAATATCATTTAAGTGACATTTGCAGGACACCCTCCCTCTGCTTGTAAGTAATTAATTTTACCACGCGAGTTTTTCACTCCATGTATTCAGCGAACCAGCCAACCGCCCTCTGATCCCTTCTACGGTCTTCCTGTCCTGGTCAGCGGAATACTTCCTAGTCTGTGTCAAACACTTATAAGGTTTAATTAATTGGACTCATAATTATTTCCAGTCATGACACATGTAGATGTGACTGCGTCATAGGAATCTGTCAGGACGTTGTGACATTCGATCATTTGTGGTCATCTAAGGACAAATAGAGATGAAGGTTGTTACACGAGAGTTAAATAAAAACATTTCCAAACTTGCTCAGACCCTCTACCACCACATTTACTCGCGAGGTGCCTTAATTAAGCAGGCACTTGGTGGTCGAGTGGACTGCAATGAAACTTCAAAGACTGGAGCTGTATACACTGCAGACCTCATTAGTAATAGGCGGAATATGTGGAGAGGCTACACCCTGTGGAACCACCTCCCTACTTCAAGAATCCAGACGGCGGCTCCCACTCACTGACTCAACAGGCTCACGGCAACATTTTGTTTTTGCTCAGATAAGCGGACATTGAATGCCGCCCAGACATAAGCCCACGGAACATGTGCTTTGAGTGTGTGAGACATAAACTATGTTACATGCTCGGTGAGGGTGACATGATATGCACCAACTTACATCACGCGACAATACACCACCACCACCACCACCACCACTTGTCATCTAGTTTACAGAACAAGCTATCCAGACACAAAAGGAATGAAAACAGAAGTGAATTGCATAAGACAATTTTGGCTCGACTTTGGTCACGTGTGAATGTCTGACGGTTGGCGACGTTATCAAGACTGCTGTAGCAGGTCAAAGTATAGATGGGAGCAGGAGGGCATGGGGCTGGTAGTAGGGGAGGAGAGGGCAGACATGGGAGTTGTTCTGAACTCCTATCAAGTGGCGGACTAAAGCCACCTTTTCTTCAAGCGTTTCGCATGATGTCTGTTCTACCCACATAAAAAACTCGGCCACTGAAGGAAAGAAAAAATCCTACAACGCGCATGGCCTCGGCGACCTGTCATGAACCCTGTAATGTGTCCTGCTGCCGAGACGATATTTTTTGAAAGCCCTATGTCGTGAGCTCAAATAATGGGACGTTTATTCGTATTTTTTATTTGACCGATTATTCGATAGGTTCGGCGTAAAGCTCTGCACGCACTTCTAGATGTTATCTTGCTGAGGAACTGAGATCGTATAAATGGCTACCCACCACCCAGCACACCCCCCCACACACACACACTGTCTCTCTTTTGACATGTTTCCCCCGAGTCTGTCTGCAGCTACAACGGCAACGACAGAACTTCTTGTCATGCAGTGTCAAAGGTCGTCCCCATGCCGCCCAGAATAGAAGAGGAGCTGTGCTCGACCTGCACCGATATAGAAGCAGTTTTGTCAAGTGTTGGGGAAACTTAGGTGGAGGAGGGTGGGGTTCAAAGTGGTTGCTAGGGCGGTCATCTAGTCTTGAACAAAGCTTGCTTGCTGCCCTCCGATGTAGGCTTATAGAAACAAGTTTTTCCGCTACACACGTGGCAGTTACTCACCTGTTGCCGGACCACTGTACGACTTACTGCGACATATTGCGTGAACGTGGATTGACCAGAAGACCTCAGCAAGGTCCAGTCTGCTAAAAGCTCTGACATTTGATTGTTGACTTCAAAGTAGTGTGCTAAAACAATGTTAAAAGGAATGTTTTGATGAGAGAGAGAGGGAACTAAATATGTACCGAGCAATCAACACAAAGCAGGCAACGAGCACTTGTTGTCCCCACCCCTCGCTAGACAGTCCGCCTTGTACATGAGTGGTGGAGGTGCCTGTAGGGCTAGGCATTCACACGCACAAACACTCAAGTTTCTCCATATTGTCCGTGACTTCGTCTTTCTTTCTCTCCCGCTGACCTTGGCAACTCCAGCAAGGACGAGGATGTCAACTCAGCCACCCATTGCTTTTTTTTTTGTTTGTTTTTGTCCATGAAATTTGGGGAAAATGAATGTATAACACTGTCAGCGGAGTGAGTAATAGAGCCACCCGACCCCTCTTATCTTTTCCTTGATTTTCTGTCTTTTTTTTTTTTTTTTGTCTCTTTTCTTCCCCTCCCTCCCCACTCGACTGATAGTCTTCCAAGGTAACATTCTTCTGCCTCCCAGGAACAGCCGGTCAGATTTCTAATCTGATCTACTTTTGTTACCGCGATAACAATTGAGAAGAAAGGAATATCTTAATTTTGTTTACAAAAACATATTTTCGTAAAACTCAACCAACATCCCGTTCTGTGACCTGTACGTTGACCTCCTTGCTAAGCATCGCCAGATGGCGCTGGAGGAGCTGACCATGCAGTCAGCCAGTGCTCCACACATGTCTACTCATAACTTATCTGCCCCGTGCAAGACCGAGACGGCCGTGGAGGAAACCTGATCCTCCGAGTGACAGCCATTGTCCGTGCGTGGAGAGGGAGGTGGGCGCCATGCTGTCTTTCATTAGCGACACGGCCTTCACCTCTCCCCCACTCTGGTCCCTCCCGCTCCATGAGTCGCCGACGTATGATCGTGAGACGACAACTACGACACGAGCAGGAGAGAGAGAGATTCGTAAAGAGAGAATTTGCAATTCAAACGATGGCGATTAGCACTGGACAGACCCTGGGTACCATTACGAATGACGTCTGTGGTGTCGACCTCAGTACCCGGTGACCCTGCAGTAAATTTAGTGAATTTATCTTGTTATTCCCTCGACAATGGGAGCCGATTGAGAGGTTTCTGGAAAAACTGGAAAATCCAGTGATTGCATATTCTGAACTGAAAGACAAACGTCCAGGAAGGTGAAATACTGAGCACAGAATTAAAATAATTGCATGTAATGAATTGGATGGTCGCGGTGTGTCTGTGAAGTCTTGGGACTGGAGTGGTGTGGTTATCTACACAGTTGCTGTTATTTTCACCCCACAGACCTCGGGGGCTTGCTGTGGTTGTAACCCAGGCGCAAGATGGGGATTCGGGTTGTCTGTCGACAGTTCCAGAGGCTTCGAGACAAGAGTAGTGGCAAGTAGTAGGTCTCTCTGTTAGTAGTAGTAGTAGGTCTCTCAGCCGTGGTCTGTCGGAAAAATTTGTCATCCGAATACTTCAGTTTCGTCATTTTTGTTATCTGAAGTGAAAACGGGAGCATCCTTTCTATCCAATAAACAAACCTTTGAGGTTACTTAAGCTCACCTACACGCTTGTTCACAGATATCCTGTATATCTATAACTCACCTACAAGCTTGTTCACAGATATCCTGTATATCTATAACTCACCTACATGTTTGTTCACAGATATCCTGTATATCTATAACTCACCTACATGTTTGTTCACAGATATCCTGTATATCTATAACTCACCTACATGTTTGTTCACAGATATCCTGTATATCTATAACTCACCTACATGTTTGTTCACAGATATCCTGTATATTTATAACTCACCTACATGTTTGTTCACAGATATCCTGTATATCTATAACTCACCTACACGCTTGTTCACAGATATCCTGTATGTCTATAACTCACCTACATGTTTGTTCACAGATATCCTGTATATATACATAAGCTCACCTACACGCTTGTTCACAGATATCCTGTATGTCTATAACTCACCTACATGTTTGTTCACAGATATCCTGTATATATACATAAGCTCACCTACACGCTTGTTCACAGATATCCTGTATGTCTATAACTCACCTACAAGTTTTTTCACAGATATCCTGTATATATATATAACCTCACCTACATGCCTGTTCACAACACAGTCAACATAGGCAACCAAAGCACAACAGAAATTAGACCTACGATTATCAGGCTAAGAAAGTCTTTATTTACGAGTGTCTTAATGTGCCGGCCTTGCTGACATTCCGCTTACATCAAAGAACTCATTTTGCCCATCACGAGGGCGTGGTTTGTATGTATGTGCACGCGCGGGCACGAGTGTGTGTGAGAGAGAGAGATGGGGGAAGGGGTCATCGTACTCAGAGCAAAAGGGAGACAGGACGGAAGGGACTGAGAGTGAATTTCCGTGCAATTGCCCTCGACGAACATCAGCTCGCACTTTCTCGAAAATGAGTTTCTTTACGCGGCGGTTCAATACGTCACCACCTAACTGTCGACCGCCATTACTGTCCTCAGGTAACAATTGCCCGAGTGTCGTCTGACACCAGCGCGTCACTAGACTGTCGTCTAAACACAAACCAGCCACCACACCACACAGCCCACTTCACACCTGTAGACAAGAAGATGTCTAGCCCCATCCACCCCTTCCCGCCCTCGTCACCATCCCCGAGGATCAGCCGTCTGGCACGTGATCAGGTAGTAGCATCAGCCTCAGGGTACGGGGAGAGAAAGGGGTGGCTGGTAATGGTGATGTAGGTATTGTCAGGTGGGGTTCACGGGGTCAGAGGCGGTATCACTCCTGACGCGCTTTGTGTGATCGCGGTGACGTCAGCAGCTCGCGATGGGATTTACGGGTCAACACACCCGCCTGCGGCCATACCTCACACGGTTCTCGTCTGATTGATTAACATAGACCTAGAACCCAACTAAAGCGTGCATCGTGCAAAACGACCAGCCACCACTTTTAGAAATACTTTGAAAGTTGTTTTTTTAATGTAAATAAAAGTACACCGAAGTTAGTAAGACGTAACAGTGTTTCCATGTGTCGGGTACACCATGTCCGGGTCAGATGCCACCACGCACCGGGTACCGAGCATTGAGTATGTAAGGTGAATGAAGAATGAAAGGGTGATCGGGTGACATGTGAATTAGAGCTTACCCTACCCTCCTGTGGCTGACAGGTGTTCCGAGGTAAGGAGCTAAAGGACGCGACATTTTCTTTCACAGCCTCTTTCTCGTTCACAACTTCCGGTGAGGCCTTGCATGGTAAGGAGAGGAATATTGCTTCTTTTTCCATTTTTTGGACCTGAATGAACTTATAACTTATAATTTCTGTTTTCTTGACCGGCTGATTCATGTAGGAATGATATAGTTGACGGAATTTAGGAACTCTTACTTCGATGTTGTCAATTATTTTTAGACCTTTAAAAAAAAGTCTACTTAAAAAAAAAAAACACTTTGATAATGAACTTGGATTAACACAACTCTCAGAACTCAGGCCTTTAATGAACTGAATCCGAGTAAAACCTTTAATACACAACTTGTAACAAATAATAATAGTGATATCAATGTATGAACTCCCAGTGAAAGCCCCACCAGGATCTTCCTAAGTCCCTCAACAACCTCCACTCCTCCCTTACCGATCCCCGCCAGGAGGAGAACACGGAAGCTACGAAAGAAAAATATATTTGCGTGCACTGCTCGCGGATGCTCGGAAATGATATTGAACCCAAGTGACGATGGGATGGCATGCCACAGCGACATCAACACTTGGTCCACGTCAGGGAATCAAGTGATTAAAGGGACAGGGGCCTGAGAGTGGGAGGGAGGAGCGGAGGATACTGCGAAACGATTGGTTGTTCAAAAACGAGGCTAAACAGGTCAAGCACGTGCGGGTGGGTCACATTGAGAGATGAGCGGAGGACACGGAAGTTAAAGTACAGAGTGGTCGAACATTCAATAAAATAAAAGCAGGGGATCGAAAAGAAACACTTTTACACGCAAACACACAAAATGCTTGTTGCTAAGCATCCGGTCCTGCGACTGAAACAAAAATTCTCACTTTGCTAGGAGGCGTGATTTGTGTTGTCGAGCGAAAACTTTGTCAATGAATTTGTCACAACTCCCGGCTACCTATCCCCCCACCTACACACACACACCCCAAAATGTGAGCATGGGGTAGTTGAGAGACATCCTGAACAAACACGATTTTTTTCTAAACCGAGCCGAGAAAAACAAAAGCACTCACGAATGGCGATGGTAGAGAGGGAAGAGAAACAATTTCAGGGTCATCTATGGCTGAGAGCACAGTTCGTTCATAACATTTAAGCTGATCTCTGCGTGATGGTCACAATATTTGGTTTTTGTTAACTAAACCTGCTTTAACCGAGGTTTTTTTTATGACGTGAGAGAGTCGGACATTTTCTGGTTCTTGAAAGGTAGTCTGAAGGACAGTTCCTATCTACAAAATAGACCCAAACGAGTGCCTACCCGGGGTAGGGAGGAGTCTCCCTCGCTATAATGGAACGAATAAAAGAACTGGTCATTCGACTCTCGCTGTCAAGCGAACGCGCTTCGAAATGTCTGGTTTATCAGCAAACAATTCATTAAGCAATTAATTGTGCCAGTCCTTGCTAATTGCTGAGCTGCCTGTCCCAAACTTCTCTGTCGCCCATCCTCACACGCACGACACCCGAGAACGTGGCCTAGCAGGGCATCATGACGTCACGTGAGCTGGCCGAGGTGTAAACAATCAGCTCATCATTACACGTGACGCGAGATGGCGCCTGTCACTTCACTCGTTGTTTGTCGTCTGTCGTGTGCACCTTTCCTTACTTGCCCTCGCACCTCCTTCAGTGACGGGGTTCCGGGGTGGGTGGGTGGACATGGGAACACAGATAAGAAAAACAAAGAAAAGACACAGGTGCAAACAAGGTAGGGTGAAGTGTTGGGTGATATCTCTCACAAGGTCAATATGCAGAACATCGCGCGACTAGGGTCGGACCTACCCGAGGGTCATGACCTCTGGAACAGGTGCCTGCGATTGGCCAAATGATTATGACGTATGTTGCTGATGTCACAGGTTACGGAGAGTCGTGGGTTGGGGTCAACCACTGTCGTCTCCTATATCTGTGACGTCACGCGAGGTGATGGATCCGATCGACGTTGAAGCGAGGTGTGCGCATGCGTAGAAACTATGGATCTTCTAGTGTTGCTGAATGGATTAGCAGACATTTTCGTTTTTTTTTTTGTTTGTTTTTTTTATCAAAACCAACAATAAAGCGTGAGCTGTATGCGTTTAGCTTTTTCATGTTATTTTTATTTAAATTCGACGTGTATTTACTCTTTAGCAGACGATCAAACGCAGGGATATCAAACGAAAATAGTCCACTATCCACATCACATGCAAGCTATAATAATTTGAACCTAAAAGTTTCATTTGTTTCTCAACTGTTAAATTTAACTTTGTAGTATTTTTTCTTGTAAGGTTCAGTACATTCTCTTCGCATACCTCGCTCAACGTCGAGTCTCGCCATATCGTCAGTTGACGAGACAGTTGCACCGAGTGGACAGCAACGACGTGTCGCCGTCTATAATGTTTGCTAACACTCAGACATGTGGGAATCCCGCCCCACTAGAAAATAAAACAACCACAAAACACAGTGTTTACTCCCCAGCTGGTAGAGCCACGTGCCTCGTTACCATGGCTTGCTGGTGACACACACATGTCAAATAAATAATAATAAAATTAAACCCAAGCAGAAAGGACCCTTAATCTTCTATTTCCTAGCCCACAACAGAGCTGCAATAAAATGTTCTAGGCTCCCATCCCCCACTCCACTCAAAAATGTTTCGTATGGATGGTTTGTACAGGGTGACACTGTGGATATGTGAATAGACACTGTATATAATAAACAAGTTCGCTGAATGTATTTAGCTTCCACGCATGCTCTAACTCAGTCATGAACACGGAGTTGAGGGGTCGAACGCATGACCGAGTTTATACAACGAATGACTTCTGGCACGTACAGTCTACCCGACAAAGACTAGGTTTGGGGTGGAGGATGGCAGGAAAGGAGGAATATTGTATCCATTACTGTGTATGATGGGGTGGGGTGGACAGGTAACCCCTCAACCCTACCTTACAGAAGCTACAATCGTATCATGATCCGGAGAAAACCGCCATCGAAATCTTACCTTGAACTAAACCCAGATACTAGACACAGGAAATGGCGGGTGGCGCATCTACCCTTCTCCCACCCCCATTCCGCCTCACCTATCCCAAACCTATCACCCATTCCTCTTTCGACCTTAGCCTGAAATACCAAGACCTGAATCTTGAGCCTACCTCTCTCTCTCTGGGTGTCAGGTGTACGTGGTGACGTCCACAGGTTGATGATCTACATTCTACAGGTCACGAGGTGAGCTACTCACTGCGTCTGTCAGTCGCTCACCAAACTTTAGTACTCGGGGTGGGTGGACTGAAAGGGTGGGGAAAGTGGTGGGGGTTGTCAGGTGTTACGGATAGCTTTCAAAGAGCTGACACCAGTGGACCACCACACAAATGAGACAGTCTGTAACTGCCGGTGGTGACGTCTGATGATTATTAGCTAATTAAAGACGAGTGACAATAGAGAGGTTTTATAACACCTTTCTGATCTTTCAAACAACGCGCGATTCGGCAGAAAGCATTCTATTCTTATTTCGTGTCTGTCTGCTGTCTCTTTCTTTCTTCTGACTGGTTTGCTTACTTTTATTTGGTGTAATTCGTCACGCGTCCGCATTCTTTACCTCCATGTCACAAGCACGAGGACAGGGCGTGACGTGCGTGTGACTCGATCTCTTCCTACCGCGGACTTGTTTGTCTGTTTACCAGTGTATAATTATACTGTACACAATCTGTTTACCAGTGTATAACTATACTGTACACAATCTGTTTACCAGTGTATAACTATGCTGTACACAATCTGTTTACCAGTGTATAACTATGCTGCACACCTGTCTGTTTACCAGTGTATAACTATACTGTACACAATCTGTTTACCAGTGTATAACTATACTGTACACAATCTGTTTACCAGTGTATAACTATGCTGCACACCTGTCTGTTTACCAGTGTATAACTATACTGTATACAATCTGTTTACCAGTGTATAACTATACTGTACACAATCTGTTTACCAGTGTATAACTATACTGTACACAATCTGTTTACCAGTGTATAACTATGCTGCACACCTGTCTGTTTACCAGTGTATAACTATACTGTACACAATCTGTTTACCAGTGTATAACTATGCTGCACACCTGTCTGTTTACCAGTGTATAACTATACTGTATACAATCTGTTTACCAGTGTATAACTATACTGTACACAATCTGTTTACCAGTGTATAACTATGCTGCACACCTGTCTGTTTACCAGTGTATAACTATACTGTACACAATCTGTTTACCAGTGTATAACTATACTGTACACAATCTGTTTACCAGTGTATAACTATACTGTACACAATCTGTTTACCAGTGTATAACTATCCCCTGTGGGACCCCGGGGTATGCTTGCCTAGCAAGCATTGCAAGAATAGGGTCCCTGCCATCCAGCCAGGCATGTCGTAAGAGGCGACTAAGGTGGACACCTCACCTAGAGGTAAAATAGGTTGTGGTAGGGCTAACAACCCCACCATGTAAAAAAAATCCTGTTACAGAAACTAAAACCAGAGAACTCGTCACAGATGGCGAAGGTAATGAAGCACACCAGGAGACTGGACTAATGACGGACGACAGCCAAACCCGAAAGGGAGCTGGCGCCCCGACAGCGGATTTACTGAAGCCGAGGCAGAAGTTGAGGGTGGGGTGCTGGAACGTCCAGACCTTGTACCAGACTGGCAGGATGCTCCAATTAGTCAAGGAGTTTGACAACTACAACTTGGACATCCTGGGAGTCAGTGAGGTCAGATGGACCGGCACGGGAAAGAGGAGACTAGCGTCAGGACATACCATCTTGTTCTCAGGAAGATCAGACGCTCAGCACTCTGAAGGAGTAGCTCTACTCCTCAACAAGAAAACGGAAAAGGCACTGCTGTGAATGGAAGCCTTATGGACCCAGGCTTTTGAGAGCAAGATTCCATTCCAAGTACACCAAGCTGACAGTGCTAGCCTGCTATGCACCAACAAATGACTCTGAGGCAGAAGACAAGGATGCTTTTTACGATCAGCTCCAGGCAGCCTCAGAAGCGTTCCAGCCCATGACATGTTGCTCATCATCGGCGATCTCAATGCCAAGGTGGGAAGTGACAACACCTGCAGGAGCATGTCATGGGCAAACATGGAATCGGAACCATCAATGACAACGGAGAGAGACTGCAGACTTTTGTGAAGAAAACAACCTACTGATTGGAGGCACACTCTTCCCACACAAAGACATCCACAAGGGCAACATGACATCACCAGATGGGATCACAAAGAACAGATAGACCATGTCATCATCAACCGAAAATGGAGGAGCTCACTTCAAGATGTTAGAGCCTACAGAGGAGCAGACATTGCCAGTGACCACACTCTTGTGATAGCCACAGTTTCTCTGAAGCTGCGTCGATCACGAGGACAACAGCCACGTCAGCAGAGAGTGGACTCCGGCAAACTAAAAAATCCAGCCACCGAAAGGGCCTTTGCTATGGAAGTAAAGAACAGGTTACAGGCACTAGGAGACCAACAAGAGATGACCTTAGACGACTTCAATCGAGTCTTACAGGAATCAGGAGAAAAAATACTGGGCTTCCAACGGAAAAAGAAAGAACAGTGGATCAGAGAAGAGACATGGAAGAAGATAGAAGAGAGAAAGTCAGCCAAACAAAGAATCAACAGCACCAGATCTGAACGCCTGAAGGAACAACACAGACAAAGATATGCAAAACTGAACAAAGAGGTAAAGAGGATGACAAAGAACTGACAAAAGATATCACATAGAGAAACTGGCAGATGAAGCAGAAAATGCAGCAAGTAAAAATGACCTGAAGACACTGTACAAGATAAACAAACAGCTAAACAACGGGTTTAAGAACAGTGATGTGCCAGTGAAAGACGTGAACGGTAATGTCGTCGAAGGAGAGCAGGAAAACTACAGCGCTGGAGGGAGCATTTTGAGTCAGTTCTGAACAGACCAGATCCCCTCAGCTTGCAGACATCCAGCCAGCAGCTATAGACCTTGACATCTGCCACAGACCCACCAAGCCTGGAAGAAGTGACAGCAGCAGTCAAGACAATGAAGAGCGGCAAAGCACCAGGGGCAGATGAATAACAGCAGAGATGTTGAAAGCAGATATAAATGTGACAGCTCCAAGCTGACTGAAATCTTCAGGCAAATTTGGGAATCAGGGCAGGTCCCTGTTGCGTGGAAGACAGGGCTCATCTTCAAATTACCCAAGAAAGGAGATCTTGGAGACTGCAATAATTGGAGGCATAACACTTCTTTCCCTCACCAGCAAGGTCTCAGCAAGATTGTTTTGTCAAGACTGACGGCAACTCTTGAGAAAGACCTCCGACCACAGCAGGATTTTCGCCCTGGGCGATCCTGCTCCGAACACATCTTCATTCTGCGACAGATTCTGGAGCAGAGCAACGAATGGAACACACCGCTGTACATCAATTTCATAGACCTGGAGAAGGCTTTTGACAGCATCCACCGCGAGTCCTTATGGAAGATCCTGAGGCATTACGGAGTCCCTGCAAAACTTGTTCAGGTCATTGCAATGCTGTACAGCGATTTCAAATCCCAGGTTGTCTGTGACACAGAGCTCACAGACCCCTTCAACGTCAGTCCGGGGTGAAGCAGGGCTGCATTCTGTCGCCGTTCCTCTTCATCCTGGCCATGGACTGGATCATGAAGACTTCCACCGACAGCGAGAGGAGAGGGTCAGATGACCATGACTATGACAGCAACAACAGCGCTGGAAGACTTGGACTTTGCTGATGACATTGCCCTGCTGTCACACCGCCACCAAGACATGCAGGAAAAAACAAAGGCCTTCTCAGAAACAGCTGGAAACCTTGGCTTGAAGGTCAGCACAAAAAAGACTAACAGTATGAGAGTGAACGCCAGAGTCCAAGACAGCATCAAACTAAATGGAGAAGAGATTGAGGAAGTTGACAGTTTCACCTATCTTGGTCCAAAATGTCAAACACTGGGATGCGGAGGTGGAGATTCGAGCCCGACTGGCGAAAGCCAGCCAGGCCTTTGCCTCACTCAGGAGCACATGGAAGGCAAAAAACATCAGCCAGAAGATCAAGCTGAGAATCTTCAAGTCAAATGTGATCAGCACCCTCCTTTACGGATCAGAATCCTGGAAGATGACCAAAACCATCAGTAACAAGCTTGACGTCTCCAAAACAGATGCCTCAGGCGCATACTTAACATCTTTTGGCCAAACACCATCACCAACGAAGAACTCCACCGAAGAAGTGAAACCGAGTCCATCACCACGCAGGTTCAACGAAGGCGTTGGCGATGGATTGGACATGTGCTCCGCCAGCAGACAGCAGACCTTTCCAGAGTCGCCCTACGATGGACTCCAGACGGCCGAAGAAAACGAGGCCGCCCAAAGGAAACTTGGAGAAGAACAGTGGAAAGGGA